>NC_030832.1:21732279-22035309 GCF_001704415.2 Capra hircus
TGACCACCAGGAAAGTCCCTTTTATGATTTCTTGAACCTTTCATTTCTGCTTTGCCAACCTTTACACTTTTCAAGAATTTAATCTCTGTGGTTGTTGAGTGATTTCTGTGGTTAAAATTGTGCAGCAAATATGTAGCTTGGACAGATGGGCACTGTCCAGACCAATTATACAAGTGAAGTTTATAAAGTAAACAGAGAAAGTCCCTGATAAGTTATATATGTGTGTGTGGTCTGTGTGTGCTCAGTTGCTTAGTCGTGTCCCACTCTTTGTGACCCCATGGACTGTAGCCCGCCAGGCTCCTCTGTCCAAGGGAGTCTCCAGGCAAAAATCCTGGAGTGGCATGCCATTTCCTCCTCCCAGGAATCTTCCCAACCTACAATCAAACCTTCGCCTCCTGCAGTTCCTGCATTACAGGCAGATTCTTTACCACTGAACCATTTGAAAAGACCTGATAAGGTATATACGTAGTGCAAATACAACTATTTACATTATAAACTTGATTCCCCTA
The DNA here is from genome assembly GCF_001704415.2 of Capra hircus. Taxonomy (NCBI): domain Eukaryota; kingdom Metazoa; phylum Chordata; class Mammalia; order Artiodactyla; family Bovidae; genus Capra; species Capra hircus. The sequence continues at coordinate 21,732,789 of NC_030832.1, forward strand.
ATTCTTAAGTGCTACCATGATAAATGGGCTTCCTAGGTGGTGCTAGTGGTAAAGAACCCACCTGCCAGCGCTGGAGACATAAGAGACACGGGTTCAATCCCTGGGTCAGGAAGATCCCCTGGAGGAAGGCATGGCAACCCCCTCCAGTATTCTTATCTGGAGAATCCCATGGGCAGAGGAGCCTGGAGGGCCACAGTCCAGAGGATCATGCAGAGTCAGACATGATTGAAGCAGCTTAGTATGCACGCACGCACACGTGCATGCCTGGACTGTGATGAATATCCATTGACTATTTAATTAATGCTAATATCACTTGCCTTCTGACACTTCAGATGTGCCTGTGGTGATGATTTGCCTGATCCAGATCTTTTTAGAAAATTATGCGGGGAAGTTTGAGTGAGGGTTTTCGTATTATTTCCTTATACTTGTGGACTCATGCTCATGTCGGTACTGGCCAACTGGGGGACTTAGGGGGGTAGGGAGGGCAGGTACATGTCATGGTGGACATATAGGTAACATAAGAAAGCTCAAATCCAGCAGCACAAAAGATCTATCACAGGAAATGATCAGAAGTAGAAAAAATGAAAATAGCCCAAATGTTCATCAGTAGTATGAAAGTTAAACATATAATGGTGCATCCATGATACTTTCAAACGAATATGGTCTTTCTGTCTTTCATATCTCTGTTTGTCATTGTGGACAGACATCCATGACATAGTATCAAGTAAAAATAGAAGCAAATCACAGAACACTATGATTAGTAGTGTAAAATAAACTGTACACAGAATCATTTTATTTAGGTAATATACTCAGAGCCCCTACTATCACTGGACGTCCCCCCCAAGATTTTATTAGGAAAAAATTTTTTAAATACAGAAAAGTTGAAAGAATTATACAGTGAGCATCCGTAATACCCAATACCTAGATTCTACATTTAGCATTTGACTATATATGCTTTTTTGTTTTTTAAATATTTATTTGTTTGGCTGCATTGGGTCTTAAGTTGCATCTTGCAAGATCTTTCATTGCAGCTCTTGGGCTCACTAGTTATGGCTCCGAGGCCCAGTTGCTCTGCTGCATGTGGGATCTTAGTTTCCTGACCAGGGATCGAACCTGCATCCCCTGCTTTGGAAGGCAGATCCTTAACCACTGGACCACCAGAGAAGTCCCTGACTGTATATATGCTTGATCACATGTCCCTCCTTCCTCTTGTCTCTACATCAACCTATCTTTAATGCATTTCAAACCAAAATGCAGACATCAGTACACTTGAGCCCTGAATTCTTTAGCACATACCTCATTTCACCAGAATTCAATATTTGTTTTTGATCATTTTTAAGGTAAAATTTGCATACAACAAAATGCATGAAGTAGTGTGTCATTCTGTGAGTTTTGAAAAATGCATGCTTAAAAACCTAGTGGGAGTATAAACATTAATCAAAAAACATCACACTGACAGACGTAAAGTACAACTGTGATGTTTGCTGTATGCTGGGAGAGCCTGAGGGAGTGGGCTTGGCTCTGGCTGCAGTCAGGGAAGGCTTCCTGGAGAAAGAGGCTCTTGAGGTTTATCTAAAGGATGAGCTAAGTTAACTGTGCCAAGAGGGGAAGGAGTAAATGGAAAATCTCAGAATGTCTCTTCTGGGACTTCCCTGGTGGCCGAGTGGTTAAAACTCCATACTTCGAATGCAGGGTCCGTGGTTTCAATCTCTGGTTGGGGAACTAAGATCTCATGTGTGGCATGGCCAAAAATGAAAAATTAAAAAAAGGTCCCTTCTTCCTGACCCCACTGCAAGCCAGGCCTGGTTGATCTGTGTGGCAGCCAAACACGTAAACTAGGTAGGGTGGATTCAGCTGTCATAGCAAACAGACCCCCTAAATCTGTACTGATCCAGACACAGTAGAAGTCCAGTGTTCATTCATGCAAAGTCCAAGACGGGTGTCTCTGGCCTTGCCCACGCTCTCCATATGGTGATTAAGTGACCCAGCTTCCTTCCACCTTACACGGCTCCATCAGTCCCTACAGCCTTGTTTTTGTCCATACTCAGAGAGCGGAAGGGGAAAGAGAGTACAGAGGAGGCGCAAGCTGCTTCTAAAAAGCCCTGATGTGGATGTGGTACCCGTCGCTTCTGCCTACATGCTGTTACAGAGAATTCAGTCACGTGCCTCAGAGCAAGGGATGCTGGGAGAGCAGTTTTGGTGGGAGGATAGTGGCCTCAGCCATAATCCCTCCTTTTCAGCTCTGGTTGGAATTTTTCTTGGTGACAAGAAAGACCTTCTGACTTTAACCTTTAGAACTCCTCATTTTTCATGCCCCACAAACAAAAACCATTAAGCCTCTCTTGATGACATTTCCTTGTGTTCAAATCATGGAACATGCCAGGTGCTGCTTTTCCTGAAGCATAGCATAAGCCAGGAATAAATCAAGTAGGAAGAAGTCAGCAGCTTATGAAATTAAAAGGAAAAGTGGAAAGTCTTCGGAAAAGCAGGTATTACTTTTATCTCTTCCAAAAGCCCCATTCAAGTCTTTTGCTTTAAATGCATCGAAGATGATCAAAAATAAAAAGCCAAGAGGTGAGAGAGAAAGCCATTCAGCTTCTTCTGGTGTCTGACTTTCCTCGAGTAGTGACCAAGAGGCTGATGATATTAAGTGCCTGAATGTCACTGAGGCAGCTGTTGGGGGTTAACCCAGTGGCCCCCGGAGACTCAGTATTTGTGTACCACTCTCCAGGGTGCTGATGCCATCTCCCATAGCTCAAGATTCAGACTGTATAACAGGGTTGAGTATAGCCTCGACCAAGTTTCCCAGCTATTAACTATTCATGCACCTGTAATTTTTTGAAACATGTATGTACTCCCTTTATATTATCTTAAATATGTTTTCTTAAAATGATTTAGTTGACCTCTTTCTCTTCTTCTTAGCATTGCCCTAAGTGATAATGTATGTGAAATCACAGGCTTGATCTAGCAGTTACATATTTGTTTTAATATATCTTAGGAGAATTTATCAAAAGAAAAATAATTTTGTCCTTGTATTGCTGATGGTACAAATACCACATTTTACGAAAAGAAAACTGTCTTAAAGGTCTTTCACTCACATGACAATTTGGTACTTCAGTTACCATTGTATTCCTAAGAACATGAAGCCTTTTGTTGCATTTTTGTTTATCTCCAGAAGGTACAGAAAGTCTCTGATCTTTCCTCTCCCCTATATCCTCTCCTTTAGATAAGGAGCATGCTCAACGTTTCCTGAATCCTCCAAGATGTTTTCTGTGATCTTGACTTTCCCTTTCTTGTCCTTTACTCACTGACTATATCAGAAAATCAAACTGCTCTTTTGAGATTTGCTGCCTCCACTTCCTTCCCACTCACCTCTGCCTTGTCCTTTTGCCCTGTGACTTCTCCCCTCAGCAACCTCTGCTTCACCCATTATCAGTGATCTCATAGCTCCTAACTCTCCAGATCTGAGAGGGAGGCATGGTGGCTGCTTATGAAAGCAGCGGGCAGACATGAAGGAAAGGAATTGGGGCTAAGGTTGAAACCCGTACCTGGAAGAAGTCATCATTCTTATAATAACTGCCTACTGATGGTATAATTAAGGATTTATTCATTCAACAAGTATTAATTGATCATTCACTACGTGTCAGGCAGCCTTCTAGGTGATGCTGAAAGCTCGGCTTCTCTGTATACCAGTGCCAAATCAAATCTTGGAGACAGAGTTTTGGGTAAAGTAAAAAAGCAAAGGTTTATTGCTTTTCCGGGCAAAGGGGGACATAGCAGGCTAATGCCGTCTGAACCAAGTGCCCCCACTTGGGGAAGATAGTGACAAGTTTTACAGTAATTGTTGTTCACAGAGGGCGTGATCAAGCTTGTGGATATTCTTCTAAGGGTTCGTGGTGAGATAAGTAGGAGTCAACATCACCGACCTTCAGTCCAGCTGGTCTGGGGTCTGCATGCTTGTGGGCAGCATACCACTGTTAATTGTTAACTTCCCCCACCTGGACGGGGTTTCAGTATCTGCAAAATAGCTCAAAGATATTGTTGTGTATATCCCTTGATGCGGAAACAGGACCTTGCCCCAAGGTTGCTCTTCACTGTTTCTCCCTGGTCTCCCATCCCCTCCCTTTCCTAATTAACAACTGCTTGAGTCTGCCCATTAGAACTCAGGGAAGGTCATGTAGGTCAAATGAAGGTTGTTTCCTGTAATCAAAGAAGTGGGGGACACAGAAAGACCTTGTGCCCACAAGCCCCACAGGGCCCTGCACGGTACCATAAGTGCAGAGAAAATGACTGTGAACAAAACAGGCAAAATTATCTGCCTTCGTGGAACATATATTCTCGTGGTGGTGGTGGTGAAGAGGCTGATGCTATCACCTAACATTTTGAGTCCTCACTCAATGCCAGGCTTGTTGTAAAGGCTTTGTATGTATTGGCTTACGCTTCTGCTGTAATATAGCTGCTAATACCCCCATTTTACAGTTGAGGAAATGAGATGCAGGCAGTTGAAATGAGTGTCAGAGAGCTAGTCAGGGGCATTTAACAGACCGGGTTTGGTTTGAATATGTGTGATCGGAGGCTCTTAACTGCTTGATGCTTTGAACACTTGCATTTCTAGTCTCAACAGTGGTCGTCTCACCATGTCACGAATATATTCTAGAAGGTTAACTGTTGACCCCTTGTATTTTCTCATCCTCTACCCCTTTCTCTTTCCCTCCAAGTGTAAACAGAGTTTGCATGCCTTATTTTCAGACTGAGCCTCTGCCGTTAGACAGACAGCATGCCCGTCATGCTGGAAGGCTCCCACTCTTCTGTTCTCCTTCCTCGCTCCGTGTTTGTCCATCACCTGTCTGTGTGCCATCGCTCGTCGGCAGGGATTCCTAGGAGGGCTTCTGAGAATTCGCTCCTCCCTTCCAGTGTCTGCCCTTCTCACCTCCTCTGCAGGCTTTGCTCGTGAGATCCTCCAAGGCTGGGAGGCATCTCCAGTGTGTGCAGTAACTTTTCAGCTGGTTTCTTTTCAACTGTCAACTTTCATTTCTTCTAACCCTCACCAGCTCTGTCAGCCATCCCCGCCCTGTGCAGTTCCACTCACCCATCTCCGTTGCCTCCATTGAGCTCATACTAATTGCCAGGGACCATGCTATTTTTTTGAATAATTTTATTTGTTTATTTTTGACTGTGCTGGATCTTCATTGTGGGGTTTTCTCTGGTGGCGAGGAGGGGCTGCTGTAGTTGCGGTGCACAGGCTTCTTACTGCGGTGTCTCTCTTGTTGCGGAGCATGGGCTCTAGACCACGGGCTCAATAGTTGTGATGCATGGGCTTAGTTGCTTCAAGACATTGGGATCTTCCGGGACCAGGGATCGTACCTGCGTCTGCTGCATTGGCAGGCAGATTCTTTACCACTGAGCCACCAGGGAAGCCCCCAAGCTATGGGTTTACATGGATCCCATGTATTAATTCTCACCACAGCCCTGCAAGGTAGTTACTGATATTGACCCTATGAGACCTATTTGGAAACTGTAAGTCAGAGAAGCTGAGCGACCTCCCTGAGACCACACAGCTAGGACCAGGACTTGAAATCAGGTTTTATGATTCCAATTGCCTCTTTCCATCTCTAATAGCACTTTTCTCTACTTTGGGGTCCACTCATCTCCACCATGCTGTTAGTCTGTTTTGAAACCATTTAAAATGAAGACTTCATGGGCTCTTCCTTATATCATGAAGAAAAAAAAGTGTGAAACTATCTTACAACTGATACAAGGACAAATATATTAACATTGCATGTTAAAGCATCTTCTTCAGCTTAGAAGTTAATTTTTTTCCTTGTGATTTGGAAAGAAATGAAAAATACTTTCATGAGCCCCTGAAAAGATCGTGGTGCCCAGTGTGCTTGAGTTGGCCCTGGCTGCTGACACCAGTGGCCCAACAGTGCAACTGTCAAGCTCTCTCCCCAAAAGCTGCTGGGGTACTTAACTAGCATGTGCTTTGAGTTTGAGCACGAGAGAGAAAAATGCAGAGCTCCACCCCCAGACTCCAGTGTCTTCTCCCGGATCCAAGTAAAGCATTGCGTTACCCCAGGAAGAAATTGCCTGAAGAGATAAAAAGGCAGTTTAGTTTCTACCAGTAACAAAGGCCTTTTCTAAAGTCTCGGAGCTCCCGTTGTGGGAGTCTATCCTAATTTTAATCTCATTAGTGGTATGGATTCACATGCATACATATACGTCCATACATTAGAAGTGGTTATATAATCCTACAGACAAAAGCTCTTCCCTTTACTTCAACCTGCTCTGCTATCTTCCTGCACCATATGGTGAGTCCTTTTATCATATGGTTCACAGATAGCTCAAAGTCTTTGCTACCTGTTCCCTTAATCCTTTTCCAGAGAACCTTTTGACATTTGCTGTCTGATCTTGGATTCCTGCCTTCTCTTTGGTTCTATCCCAATTGTGGCTCCTTCCTCCCAGCCCCCAGTCTTTCGTATGCAATTCTTATTGCTGAGTATTTTTGCCAACTCATCTTCCCAAGTCACTTTCTGAATTCATCCAGGTCTCTCATCAATGAAGTGACTTGCTGCTTTTCTGTAGCCCCGATTTTCACCCCTTGTGTGTGGAGCTCAGTTGCTCAGTCATGTCCGACTCTTTGCGACCCCATGGACTATAGCCTGCCAGGCTCCTCTTTGAAGGGATTTCCCAGGCAAGAATATTGGATGGGTTGCCATTTCCTCCTCCAAGGAATCTTCCTGACCTGGGTATTGAACCCACATCTCCTGCATCGACAGGCAGATTCTTTACCACTGAGCCACCACATAAGCCCCAATTCACCCCTCAGGAGATAGTACGTTACAGAACAAGAAAGTGTAAGAGTCTGTTTTCCCAATAAAATAAATTGTATCAAAGAAAGTGAAACATTTGGAATTTCAAGTTTTCTTGTCAAGCCAAAGTGAGGAAAGGGGGGATTTATTGGGCAGACAGGGTATGTTTTCTGTGTATCTCCCAAATTCCAAAGGCAGGAAGTGCAGCTGGGATGAGAAGCTTCCAGGAACCCAGCCATCATTGTCTTCAAGCTGGGGACCCCCCCGTCTGTCACCCCAGCTTCTTGCTGATGTCTCTTGTTGTGACTGTGCCTCAGCAGCACCTCCCTCAGCTTTCCAGCACTTCTCCGTTCTCAATCGAATCCCCCAATCTAGAATAGCCTAGAGTTTAAAGCCCTAGGAAAAAGATTGATGGGCCAGTATGGCTCAGGGATCATGAGATCCAGTTAGCTATGGCCAGGAGGACAGGTCGCTTTTCCATCCATTCCTGGAACAGGGATGGATGCTCCAAAAGGCAGCTGTGGTCTGGGAAGCTCCTCAAAGGAAGAAAATGCTGGACTGCACGGCACACGGGCCTGTGTTCCCTTCTGGTCTGTATATTCTTCAAAACATTGCCTGGCTCTTTGGGGAAAATAATAAAGAGTTAAATCTAGTTCTCTTACTGAAGGGTCAGATAGAGCCTATTAACATGGAATCTCTGTTGCAGGCGATAATTCACGGCCTCTGGCCCAATTACTGTGCTGTCCTAGTTCACCCTCTGCGTATCCATCTCAACCGCATCTTACATGCTATTTCAGAAATTCTTGTCCTGTTAAGATGAATCCCTATTTACTAAGCAGAACCCATAATCTTTTCTACAACAAACATGATCTGAGAGGCCTGTAGATTATAATCGTCCAATGCCTATGGTAAATATTTTGAATGTACAAGTATGGGTGGTTAATATAACTAAGCATGCCATAGTTTGTTCAATCCTTACCCGTCCCTCGGCTCCATTTCATATTATGTATTGTGGTGCTAGTGGTAAAGAACCCACCTGCCAATGCAGGAGACGTAAGAGACGTGGGTTCAATCCCTGGGTCGGGAAGATGCCCTGGAGAAGGGCATGGCAACCCACTCCAGTATTCTTGCCTGGAGAATCCCATGGACAGAGGCGTCTGGTGGGCTACAGTCCATAGGGTCACAAAGAGTCAGACACAACTGGAGCAACTTAGCATATATGCATGTGTTGACCTCACTGAACATTGCTGCAGAGATTGATAATATACTCTGAGCACTGAGAACCTGTCTAAGTGTTTTATATGCATTGCTCATTTAATCTTAACATGATCTTAGGAGGTGGATGCTGTCATTATTTCCATTTTGCAGATGAGGGCGTGGAGGCTCAGGGTTGAGCTCAGAGTCTCCAGATTCATGCAATAGTGGATGCAGGTTCAGATCCAAGTCTGGCTCCTGGATGTATAGCCACTATGCCACACAGCCTCCAGGGCACTCACCATACTCTGCTCCCCTCAGGGAAAGCCCATTCTCTTTCAGTCTGTGACACCAACCACAAAGGGAGGCTTGTGTACACAGAGCGCTTCAGATTATAGAGAAATGGGATTCTTTTGTCTGCCTAATTGTTGAAATGAATGATGAACCCTTAAGGGTTTCAGTGTGTTTTCTTTTGATGAAAGGCATCAATTGTTGGTTTGTCTTCCCTGAGACTGTTTAAAAAGCAGTTGAATTAAATCTGCTTTTATTTTAACCATCTAGCTTTGTCAAATACAATATATGATTCAAAGAAAATTAACTAAGCCAACCTACAGGTCACCAACATTGATTTGAGCCCAAGAGAACACATCAGTAACTCGAATTGATACCTATCAATTCCACTGTGTCAGTTCTCTGATATGAATAATGAGAAGTAATACAGCCAGAGTTTTGAAATATAATAATTGTTTTGAATTTCTTATTATAACTCAATCAGACGTTTCTTATGGAATCCAATGAACCATCTTCTTTTAAAACACAAGGGCTCCGCGTTTCAGGTTTAAATCTTCATATTCCTTCTCCTCTTCCCAGCAGCGACTGTGAGTCATTCCTTCCATGGGTGTAGCGACATTTGCCCAACAATAGCAGGCCCACAGGAGCCAGAGAAGACACGGCCAGAAGTACCTCCATTCTAAACTTCGTTTCACACTTCCACTGGCTTTCTCTGCTAGTGGGGAAAAAGTTGACACTCAATTAAATCTAGCGGGTGACATGGCATCATTTTAAAAGGCTTAAATCTTAATCCCACCTGTCATCCTGACCTCTGATCTGAAAACTCAATTTATCTGTCACTCAGCTCCATGCTTCCCCCATTATAAACATCTCCCACTTGAGTGGTACATTCATTATAATCAGTAAACCCACGTGGTCACGTCCTTATCACCCAGAGTCCGCAGTTTACATTAGGGCTCATGCTTGGTGGTGTACGCTGTACATGTTTAGACAGATGTATACCAACATGCATCAACCATTATAGTATCTTGCAAAGTAGTTTCACTGCCCTAAAAATCCTCTACGCTCCGCCTGTTCATCCCTCCCACCCCCTTACCCCCTAGCAACCACTGATCTTTTTACTGTCTCCATGGTTTTGCCTTTTCCAGAATGTCATATAGTTGGAATCATACAGTATGTAACCATATAAAGAGATTTTATTTTAAATAAGGAAAACCTTACATAATAAATCATGAAATAACCCAGTTGATCTGCATGCCGAGTATCACTGCTCTTATTTTTGTCTTGCCAACTTGAACACAGTATCCACAAAGTGAGGCAGTGCTACCCAGATCCACTCTATTAACTCCCGGTTAGCATCCTTTCCCCACTATACCACTTCTCAATTTTTCCTGAAGTACTTCTTCAATTTGCAAGCCTACCCAAGTTGCTCCTCCAAAAGGAGCTATTAGAAGCCAATGGTTTTAGATGGCTAACTTCCAGTTTGCTGCTAGAAGCAAATGTATTTAATTCCCTTAAACCACAGGATTTTGTATTCTATTTAGTGAGTCCACCATCAGATATAAAATTTGATCACACATATGTGTGGATATATTATGCTTAGAAAATATGACCCAAAGTTTAAACAATAACAGTACACTTTGAAGAATTAAATTAGGGCCTCCACGATAACCTAGAATATGTTAGGACATCCTCATGTCTGGTGAAAGTTGAAATTTGCGAGAACCTCACAAGATAAAGAAAGAATTCATCAACCATGATGAACATGGTGTATTGAGTTCTGGTTCTAGGTGTTAAGCTCTTAAGATACCATGTGGCTTCTCAGGTGACTCACCAGTAAAGAATCCACCTGCCAATGCAGGAGACACAGGAGATGTAGGTTTGATCACTGGGTCGGGAAGATCCCCTGGAGGAGGAAATGGCAACCCATTCCAGTATTCTTGCCTGGGAAATCCCATGGACAGAGGAGCCTGGTGGGCTACAGTCCATAGGGTTGCAAAGAGTCAGGCATGACTAAGCGTGCACACTTTCTCTCTGAGATGCTGTGTATCACTGAATCACTCTCACGACCCTATGACTTGGTGGACTGTGGTCTACATGCACCCCCACATCCACCTCCAGGGTCTCCTGCTTGGAATGGCTCTGCCCCTCATTCCATGCCTCTGATTATCAGAGGTTGGGGGGCGGGGCTAAGCCAGCTCTTCAAAACCAGCCCAGTCTGAAGGAGGGCTTTGCCAGACAAGATGAGTCTAGAGGGGCCTGGAGTTCAGGGTGTATCATCGCTTCCCCGTTCAGAATGTTAGAAGATGACAGATGGTCTGCTGATTCTGCGGGGAAGTCCCGTCTGGCCTGACCATGCTGCTCCCTGCGGGAGAGTCCTCTTAGCCTCTCCAGGAGGGCTCGTTCCAGCCCCACCTCTAAACACAGATAGTACGACCTTGCCTCTCACTCTGGGCTGCGCATAAGGATCTCCTGGGAAATAGATTTTGCAGAAATGTTGGTCTATGGCTCTGGTTCACTCTCTGCCATCTGGAGAATGTGGGAAGGAACTGCTGTCCCCACTGAAGGAGCTGGAGCATCCCTCTTATTCTCTGTATTTATTCTTTCACTTTAACAACATCGCCTGGGACTTCCCTGGTGGTCCAGTGGCTACAGCTCCATGGGGAACTAGATCCCATATGCTGCAACTAAGAGTTCGCATGCCGCAACTAAGACCTGTGCTTAGCGGCTCAGTCGTGTCCAACTCTTTGCCACCGTATGGAAACGGGTTGTAGTCTGCCAGGCTCCCCTGTTGATGGGATTTCCCAAGTAAATATAGTGGAGTGTGTTGCCATTCCCTTCTCCAGGGGATCTTTCTGACCCAGGGATCGAACCCCTGTCTCCTGCCTGGGTAAGCCGATTCTTTATTGTCTGAGGCATAAACAAAATGGCTTGATATGTGCCAGGCTTTGAACATCACTTGATTATGCCACTTGCTCTCACAACAGCCCTAGGAAGGAGCACTATCACTATGCCCCTTATATATTTACGAGGGAACCAAGAGTCAGAGAGGCTGAATAACTTGCCCAAGATCATACAGCAAGCACATGAGAGAGTGATGCTTTGAATCCAGAACTGAACTTGTACCTACTGTCATTTTACAGCTCTAATTAGTTGTAAACTTTGAACTTATCAGTTTTGTCAAGGTCACAGTCTCATTCTTATATCAAAGAGCTTGTCAGGATACCTGCTATGTTGTAAAGAGAAGAGGATGTGGATGCTCACCTTCATCTTGTAACCCGGCTGCACCCAAGTCTCTCTCAAAACCCTCCTCCCAAGTGGGCGAAAGCCCCAAGAAGAACAGTGGCCAGTGTTTGCCCAGTGCTCCAACCCCTGATTACAGTACCATCCTGATGGCCTCTTGCCACCACCTCATCCTCCCCCAGGGCAAGCCAGGCCTAGCACAGGAAGGCCCCCGCTATTTAGAAGATTCCTACTTAATTGGTCTGGAGTGTGGTCCAAGCATCAGCGTGTAAAAGCTCCGCTGGGAGTTCCAGCGTGCAGCCTGGAGAAACAGGAGCTCAGTACAAGCAGGGTTGCAAGGCAAAGCCAAGCAAAGGGGAGGGGAGCAGGGGGAAAACTGGATTTGCCTGAAGACAGAACTGAGCTGGTCTAAAGTACTCTAGGTCTTCAGAGGGAAAGGGTAGAGCCAAAATAGGAGACATTCCCAGAGGGCAAGGGGACCCTCAAAGAGACAGAACCCTAAAATAGAGGAGGGTTCATGCTTGCCAGAGATCAGCTCCCCCCATGTCCCGCAGACTCGCACCTAGCCTTGTCCACAAGCCAGCTCTGTAGTGTGGTGGGTGTGGGAGAGGCGGGCAGAGGGTCTCGGGGTCCCCCTGGAGGCCTGCACGCTACATACCTGACTTTAACTTGCTTCTGCGTCCCTCTCCCGTGCAGCCTCAGCTCTCTGCATCTTACAGATCCTCTCCTCCAGAATTACTCTTTGGGGACTCTGTGAGCCCCAGATGTGTCTCTCTGTTTTAAATGCACCGTCTGAGTTCATCCAGTTACCATCTTTTCCTGACCCTTGTATATTAGTCAAACTTGTGGGCTCTGACTGTGCTCAATGGTATGGTCTCACTTCTGCCTCCTCTGACCTGGTCGCAGGGATGTTGCTAAGAACATCATCCATGGCAGCACTGCATGTTCACGATCCACACGGGACATTTCTTCTAGACCTAAGTTCCAGGGAAAGCTTATTTTTCTCTGCAACCAATGATTCTCCTTATAGGAAATATAAACTTTTGTCATCGTTTCACGTAATCCTGGTTGCTTTGGCCTTTAGGAAACTAATAGTACAATACACACAAACACACATACTATATTTATAAAATACACACACACATACACACACACACACGCACTCACACACACATATTGGGGGTTGGGTAAAAAGTTTATTCTTGTTTTTCTGTACCATTCTTAAATACATACTATGTGCTATATAATCATTTTTAACCAGCTTTACCAAGGTATAATTTATATAACATAAAATCCACTGTTTAATATTACATAGTCTTGAATGCTGCCTCAAATATACTGTGAATTATAAGTTGGATGTAACCACAGATAAATTAAATGATGCTGAGAGCTAAATCACTAAAGGTTTTTAGTGACCTAGACCTAGGGTTTTTTTAAAAATTCTTTTCTCCTCACTCATGGGCTTTCCAGGTGTTCTAGTGGTAAAGAAGCCACGTGCCAGTGCAGGAAATGTACAAGACTCAGGTTCAATCCCTGGGTTGGGAAGATCCCCTGGAGGAGGGCATGGCCACCCACTCCAGTGTTCTTGAGGATGCCATGAACAGAGGAGCTTGGCTGGCTATATTCTGTGGGATCATAAAGAGTCGGACACGACTGAAACAACTTAGAAGGCACACCCATCACTCAGACCTTTTCGTTTATTTATTCACGAAATATTTATTCAGTCTCTAGATGTGGGTAATGTGACAGTGAAGCAGTCAAACCAAACAGCTGCTCTCCTGGAGCTTACCTTCTAGGGAGGGAGGAAAGAGACAAATGGAGATGAACAGGATGCCAGATGTGGTGAGTGCTGGGAAGAGGAAGGGAGTGGGGCGTGACGGAGGGGCTGCCCCTTGAGAGAAGGTGGTCAGGGAGGACCTCTGCGAGGAGGTCACACTGAACGAGGTAAGAAAGCACGCTGCTGAGCACCTCTGGGGAAGAGTCCCGCAGGCAGGACAGAGTGTCCATGGAGGTTGGGAGCAGATAGAGTGGAAACAGGGAATTATGCAGGAGGCAATTGCAAGAGACCAGGGCGAGAATCATGGTGGCTTAGATCAGGAAGGAGGTTGGGGGTGGACGTTTTTTGAAGGTATCATAGACAAAACTTGATGCACTGGATGAGAGATGTTAGAGAGAGCAATTGAGGGAGGCTCAGTTCGGCTTTGGACTTTCAGCAGGTGTCTGTTGAAGATGGGAGAGTGGGGAGTGGGGCCTTGGTCCCCAACTATCACTTCCCTCTCCTGTCAATAAGCACACAGACACACAATTCCCTTGAGGCCAGTCTCCTTAGCCATTTAAGAGCTGTGTTCAGGGCTCACAAGCTATCTCCTTGGTCATTCTCTGAAAAGATGAAGCTGATGATAACCAGCAAGGCTAGTGGGCTGAATTATCTCCACCCAGTATATATATTCAAGTTTAACTACTGATTCTGTGAATTCCACCTAAACTGGTGGCGGTGATTTAGTCGCTAAGTCTTGGCCAACTCTTGCGACCCCATGGACTGTAGCCCTCCAGGCTCCTCTGTCCATGAGATTTTCCAGGCAAGAATATTGGAGTGGATTGCCATTTCCTTCTCCAGGGGATCTTCTCCACCCAGGAATTGAACCTGGGTCTCCTGCATTGCAGGCAGATTCTTTACCGACTGAGCTATGAGGGAAGCCCAACCTGGGCAGAGGGTCTTTGCAGATGTCAAGTTCAGATGAGTTCAGTTCAGTTCAGTTGCTCAGTCGTGTCCAACTCTTTGCAACCCCATGAATCGCAGCACACCAGGCCTCCCTGTCCATCACCAGCTCCCGGAATTCACTCAGATTCACGTCCATCGAGTCCGTGATGCCATCCAGCCATCTCATCCTCTGTCATCCCCTTCTCCTCCTGCCCCCAATCCCTCCCAGCATCAGAGTCTTCCCAGTGAGTCAACTCTTCACATGAGGTGTCCAAAGTACTGGAGTTTCAGCTTTAGCATCATTCCTTCCAAAGAAATCCCAGAGCTGATCTCCTTCAGAATGGACTGGTTGGATCTCCTTGCAGTCCCAGGGACTCTCAAGAGTCTTCAGGGTGGCCTTAATCCAGTGACAGATCTCCTTATAAGAAAAGGCCATTTAGACAGAGACACAGGGAAGAACAGCATGTGAAGATGGAGGAGGAGGCTTGGGTGATGTGTCCGCTGGCTGAGGATTGCTGGCAACTGCAGAAGCTGGGGGAGACCTCTGGAACTGATCATCCTCAAAACCTTAAGGAGGAACCAACCCTACCTCAATTTCTGGTCTCCTGAGGTGTGCAAGAATAGACTTCTGGTTCTTTGTTATTGTAACTAGTACCAGTTCCTAAGTACTCTTCATTTCCCCAGCACAGTGCTAAATTCATGTGTATTGTTTTCCTGCTTTATCCCCTCAAGTTTCCTTAGCACCACCCAAAGCTGAGCACTGGTAGTTTCCCAGTTTTATGGATGAGGCAATTAAGGTTCAGAAAAGGTAAGTGACTTTCCCGAGGCCACACAGCTAGTATGTGGTGGAACTTGGATATTTACCAGGTCTCCTATTTCTAAATTCCGTGACCTAACCATAATGCCATCTTGTCCCGTCCCCCAAGAGCCAAGGTTCCAGGCACCTTTTGCTGTTTGGATTTCCCAGTAAAGTTCACCTCCACCGACTTTCCAGTTAGGAATCCCTGGGCTACTCTCCATTTTATCTGCTGTCATTGGAGCTGCTGCTGTTTATCACATCTCTCCCAAAAGATTCTCTGGGAACAGATGTGGCTTGGAATTTGATAAGAACATCACTTCAGCACAGCCTTTCCGTCTGTTTGGAATCCTCATCCAGGAGATGGAGGGACAGCTGAACAAACAGCCCACGCCCTTGATGCTGGTATTAACTGAAGTGGAAGCTCCAGAAACTGCAGACAATGAAAAATCATGTCTACAGAAAAGGACATTTTAGAGCATGGCATCGCCATTGCTGGTGCTCAGGCTGTTTTTCTGCCATTTCTTTCTCTTGTTCCAACCCTACTCGAGGGCGCAGGTGGAGGGGGGTAAGATCTTCCAGCCACTTACTCCTTAGAAGTAGGGCCATGTCTATCCTGTTTGTAGGCACATCACCAGGGCCTCGCATCGTGGCTGGCACAGAATTCCTGGGAGAGCCCATGGACTGGATGGATGAACTGGAATCATGGCTGCGGCACTAACTCACACTAAGCTCATCTGGACAAGCAGATGACTGATTTGTTTGTGGCTGTATAAGACATGGAGAAACAACCTACTGTTCTGCCTTTGGCCATGAGTTAGGCCATAGGGGCCGAAGCCTCAACAAGAGAGGTGGGTAGGGAAAGGAGAACAGGGCCAGGATCTGGAGTCAGATTTGAAACACTCCAGCAACAATATGCTGACAGTGCAGCCTCATGACTCAACCCTTGATTCATAGGGCTCAGAGAATCAGATGGTTAAGAGCATGGACTTTGGAGACAGATAACCTCTAAGGGTCACTTCCTAGTGGAGTGACTTTAGACCACTCACCTCACTTCTCTAAGCCCTGGCTTCCTCCTCTGTGAGTAGCAGTAGCAGTACCTGTGCTACATCTGTGTGGAATTACAGGAGATGATGCACCGTGTAAATAAGAAATAGGGGTAGTTATCATTCTCAGCCCCAAACTAGCCACCTTCCCTTATATGCTGGTCCCCCCGACATTGCCTGCTTTCTTCCTGGCACACACATGGGCCGATTCCCTTTGAACGTCCCCTGTTCTCTGTCCAGCCACCGCCCCACCTTGTTGCCAGTGCTGGTCTGTCTGTTGCCGACGGCTGTTTGCTACATCTCAGAGAGCTGGGAGTTAGAATCTGGAATTTGAATTCTAGAGCTTGAGCACTCACTTCCTATCAAGGTTTATGGACCCAGGTTGGTTTAATTTGAAGGGAATACAGTTTGCTTCTCTTTGCCTGGAATATGCCTCCTCCATCTCCACCTTGCTAGTCCTGGCAGTTCTCCAGGTCTCAGCTTAACCATCACTTCCCCGGAGCATCTTTCGCTGGCCCACCAAATCAGGTTAAGTCCTCCATCTGAACACTCACCATGGGCACCATGCACTTCTCTTTCAGGAGTTTAATCATAATTGAATGGGAATCATTTGTGCTGGTGTATAAGCTTCCTGAAGGCATTGTCATTCTGCATCCTCAGTGCCCAGAATATCCCAGACACTTAATTCATGTTTACTGAACAAATGAATGAATTGGCCAGTCTTCTAGGTCCAGGATGAAACTAGGAAAGGTGATTCATTTGGAAGGCAGAATGAATTCCATTTCTGTTACCCATCTCAACTGAAGCCTTAAACATTTTTGGGTTGAAAAGAGTGTGCATAATTAAACATAGGACATAAATAAAGCCAGGTAACAGGGGCCACAGCTGACAAGGCTGGGTTGCTTTAGGGCACATGCGAACTTGGATGAATCTATTCTAGTTGCCTCCTGTTGTACCACAAACTGTCCCCAACTCAGAGGTCTAAAACAACAACTGTAGCCTGCCAGCCCTCTCATGGTTTCTGAGAGTCAGAAGATTGGGAACACCCCCTGGTTGGTTGTAGTTTAGGGTCTGTCCTGCAGCGGCTGGAGCAGGGCCAGCTGGGGCTGGAGTTCCCAGTGCTGTCTGGACAGCAAGCTCTTGGTGTCTTCTCCAGGCCTCTCCTCTCCACATGGCCTCATTCTGTAGCCTTGCTGGCATGGTGGCCTCAGGGCTCCAAAGGCAGGTGTCCCAAGAGAAATTGACAGAAGCTGCTGCCTCCCGAGTCATGCAGTGTTCCATTCACTGGCGCAGTCACAGAGGCTGCCTGCATTCAAGGGGACAGGGCACAGACTCTGCCCTTTGAGAAACAGCAAATATCTATAGACATGTTTTGAAACCGCCACAGAATATCACTTCCTTCGTGATGTGGGGGAAGCTCTCAGGAAGCTCTCAAAAAGCCCTCCAAGGACAGAAGGATTCCTATTGAAAAGAAAGCTTGATTATGTTAATATTGACCTGTCTTGCAGGTCCCTTGACTGCAGAAAACGTGTTGGGAAACTCAAGAGTTCTGTTTTGCCTGTGGAACGTCCTCGCTCTTATATTAAATGAGTTGATGTGATAGTACCTCACAGGCCGCCCGCGTTCACGGGACAGGGCACAGACTCTGCCCTTTGAGAAATAGCACAGATTTTGGACCTTCAGCAGCTTCTGTGGTGGTTCAGATGGTCAAAACTCTGCCCACAATGTGGGAGACCTGGGTTTGATCCCTGGGTCCAGAAGATCCCCTGGAGAAGGGAATGCAAACCACTGTGGTGTCCTTGCCTGGAGAATTCCAGGGACAGAGGAACCTAGAGAGCTATAGTCCATCGGGTCACAAAGAGTCAGATATGACTGAGCAACTAACACACACACACGTTCCTCAGAGCAACAAATTTAGTAATTAGAATCAAGGGGAGGTGCTTGTTTAAATGCTCACTCCCAGGCCACAATCAGAGCTTCTAGACCAGAGGTAGCACTTGGAACCTTGTCTTGTAAGCAAATATCCCCATGTAATCCTAATATCGACAGGTATCTGTGCTGTGCACTCAGTTGCATCCAACTCTTTGGGAACCCATGGACTGTAGCCTGCCAGGCTCCTCTGTCCATGGGATCTTCCAGGCAAGAATACTGGAGGCACTGTTGTTTATAAAGAATGGAATTTGCCTTGTTTTAGATCATGTACTAACCTGATGCTATTTGACTCCCCAAGATGTTTATTTTGTATTAAGAATTTGAGCTCCTCAAACAATAATTTTGTCTTACAGGATCTTTAAGAAATAAAAATCCACTCAAGGTAGTATAAATAAAATAACAACTTTATTGGGGAGATATGGAGGTTTCTATGGAAACAGCCAAGCATCCTGAGAGATTGGAACCAAGAACTGCAAAGCAAAGCCTTTGATCATTCCCTGACATTCTTTTCCTCACCCCATACCCCCACCACCACATCTGGGCCATTTTTCTTTGCCTGTGTGTGGTAGGAAAGGACCATTTATTGCTTTTTGGCCTTTAGGCTAAGATCAAGTGTAGGAAAAGACCACTTTAGGCAGATCTGCCTGTTTCTCTCCTCACGTCCCCACACTGACTGCTGGGAGTATCCTAATTCCACATTCTTAAATGAGAGCATCTGATTGGCTCAACCTTAATTGATTAACTGATTGGCTTAACCTCAGTTATCTACTTCTGACCCAATCAACTGTGGCCAGATAGATCGCCTGCCCAATCAGAAGATTCTGGTAAGGATCTGGAAGAACTGAAAAGTATGCTAGTGTCCATTTCCAACTTAAACTTCAGCCACTTTTGATAATGCAGTCACTCTTGATTTTTATCTATCTTTTTCGAAATACATGTTCTAGAACAAACTACCAGTGCTGGGCACACCACCTGTTTTTATAAATAAAGGTTTACTGGGACACAGCCACACTATTCATTGTGTGAATGGTCTTCTGGTGCCGGGGTCCAGCCCCTGCAGGATCCAGGGGAACCCGAAGGAGAAACGGCATTGGCAAGTGAATGAATGAATGAATGAATGAGAGGAATAGAGGAGAGAAAGAGGCTGATATTCCTTGGTTTACACAGAAAGCCAATAAAGCCCCAAGACAAGCAGCTTGCTCTGTTCACGGAGGCCACAGGTGCCCTCCTGGTCTCCCGAGGGAGTGAAGACGCAGAACGTCTTCCCATTCAGGTCTTAGAAACCCAGGTAGGTAAGTGAACGCAGAGAGCCTCTATGCTTCAAGGGATCAGCCTGAAAGAGTAAGAGAGAAAAAGAAAAGGAAAAAAAGACATGGGGTGACCAAGCTTCTTCAAGCAAGGCCCGTTACTTTATTTTCAAAAGGGACTTTTATACCTTAATTTGTACAGAGAGGGAAATGAAAGATACAAGGTCATACAGAGTCAGCCCAAACATTCCAACAGTTTTGCCCTTACCAAAACCAGGATTTTTTCTGCATACCTTTCCTACAAACGATGTTGTGTACATTATCTTCTGGCCTTGGAGGCCTGTGAACATTTTATGACCCTGTTTTGATAAAGGCTGCTCAACTAGAAAACTTATTTTCCCTTGAAATGTTTTTTCTTTATATTTATAATCTATGTCAGCCTCAGAAAATGCTAAACAGAGTTACATTTCTCACAGAGCAAAGGTGCAGTGAGTTACAAGAAAGAAAGAACCAATTAGCTCAAAGGTCTGATGTGGTTAATTCAAGGCTACACTTGTTTTTCTTACATTCCAACTATGTTAACTAAGGCACTCCCAGGTGCACAGTGGATAAGAGATATGGGAACTTAACAACAAGCATTGGCCCAATAATGAAATCCTACACCAGCACTACTCTAGTAAGTTTTAACTCTTTGAAAGGCTCTATGTTTTAGGCTTACCATGCCTCTCACAGCTAGGAGGCTGCGAATAATCACATGCATAGCTGCAAGAGTCTGGATAAACCTGCCAAGCAAGCTAGAATGCTAACAGAGGGGGTTTGATTGAAATATTCCTCTCAAGTCCAGGATACTTATTAGCTAGAGCCCTAAGTTGATTTTCTCCAAAGAAAGGTGGTCGGGGATCAGTTCAGTTCAGTTCAGTCGCTCAGTCTTGTCCAACTCTTTGCAACCCCATGAATCGCAGCACGCCAGGCCTCCCTGTCCATCACCAACTCCCGGAGTTCACTCAGACTCACGTCCATCGAGTCAGTGATGCCATCCAGCCATCTCATCCTCTGTCATCCCCTTCTCCTCCTGCCCCCAATCCCTCCCAGCATCAGAGTCTTTTCCAATGAGTCAGCTCTTTACATGAGGTGGCCAAAGTACTGGAGTTTCAGCTTCAGCATCATTCCTTCCAAAGAAATCCCAGGGCTGATCTCCTTTAGAATGGACTGGTTGGATCTCCTTGCAGTCCAAGGGACTCTCAAGAGTCTTCCCCAACACCACAGTTCAAAAGCATCAATTCTTCGGCGCTCAGCCTTCTTCATAGTCCAACTCTCACATCCATACATGACCACTGGGAAAACCATAGCCTTGACTAGATGGACCTTAGTCGGCAAAGTAATGTCTCTGCTTTTGAATGTGCTATCTAGGTTGGTCCAAGGAGTAAGTGTCTTTTAATTTCATGGGTGCAGTCACCATCTGCAGTGATTTTGGAGCCCCCAAAAATAAAGTCTGACGCTGTTTCCACTGTTTCCCCTTTATTTCCCATGAAGTGACGGGACCGGATGCCATGATCTTCGTTTTCTGAATGTTGACCTTTAAGCCAACTTTTTCACTCTCCTCTTTCACTTTCATCAAGGGGCTTTTTAGTTCCTCTTCACTTTCTGCCATAAGGGTGGTGTCATCTGCATATCTGAGGTTACTGATATTTCTCCCGGCAATCTTGACTCCACCTTGTGTTTCTTCCAGCCCAGCGTTTCTCATGATGTACTCTGCATAGAAGTTAAATAAGCAGGGTGACAATACACAGCCTTGATGTACTCCTTTTCCTATTTGGAACCAGTCTGTTGTTCCATGTCTAGTTCTAACTGTTGCTTCCTGACCTGCATACAGATTTCTCAAGAGGCAGGTCAGGTGGTCTGGTATTCCCATCTCATGAAGAATTTTCCACAGTTTCTTGTGATCCACACAGTCAAAGGCTTTGGCATAGTCAATAAAGCAGAAATAGATGTTTTTCTGGAACTCGCTTGCTTTTTCGATGATCCAGCGGATGTTGGCAATTTGATCTCTGGTTCCTCTGCCTTTTCTAAAACCAGCTTGAGCCCCCTGTTAATGTCAGAAGAGTTGGTGAAAGACATAAAATAGTAAGACAGACAGATTCTGGTTTGGGGGTAGATGCTTGAGCAGGTCTAGGGAGCCCCTTGAGTCCTGAAGCCTTGCTTAACAGTTCTCTTCCGCATGACCTTGTCATGGGTGGGATCTCCCATGCTGGCTCCTGGCATTCTGGTACTGGCTTATTCTCCCCCTACCCCTGTAGCTTAGGACAGGCAAGGCACTGAGAATCTTCACACAAAAAAATAACTGTAACTACGAATGCAACAGTATTTTCTAAGATGTAAAGCACATAGTATTGATGATTTGCAAGATGATTTTAGTTTAGTAATTTGAGTTTTTAAAGGTGGTAAGTAGATGTGATGTGAAATAAAATTAAATTGCAACATGATAAGGTTAGTCTCTCTTTTTAGGTTTTCTCTTAGTCTTTCTAATTACTTGAACCAGAAAGCCTCATTTGTTGACCATGTGCCACCGATAGCTAACATTTGCTAATATCACTTTTTTCCTTAAACAAGGAGAAAATGCAGGGTCTGGCTCAGTACTTTCAGCAGCCAGTAGCATCCAGCTAGAATCTCCTAGTGCTGCTCTGTTCATATTTATTTTTCTTCTTATCTTTCATTTAAGGATGCAATAGGCTTGCCATTAATAGTGGTGATCCAGAGTTTCCTTTTCAGATAAGTGTGGTTAAGTAAAGATGTGACTAGGTTTGAAAAATACTGATGAAATATCAGTTTATGTGGTAGGGGGAAAAATGTGAAAAGAGAAAAAGGCACATGAATGGTGAATGAAGTTAGGAAACACCTGCGTCAAGTACCTGGCAGAGCTGCAAAGCAGTCCCATGGTCCAGAGGAGGGAGTGACCCCTTTGGTCTCGTGGATCATTGAGGGATATAGACGAAGGTGACAGCTGAGCTGAATCTCAGATTCTCAGAGCAGTGAACGAGTGTGAGAGGACACTGCAGGCAGTGGGAATGGATAGCCACAGGGAAAGAGAGAACAGGACGTGGTCATGGAATTGTTTCACTTGAAGGAGCCACTGAGGGACTTAAGGCATTTGAGTAGCTTGGTCAGATTTGCATTTTTAAAACTTATTTATTTTAATTGGGGGCTTATTACTTTACAGTATTGTAGTGGCTTTTGCCATACATCAGCACGCATCAGCCATGGGTATACATGAGTCCCCCATCCTGAACCCGCCTCCCACCTCCCTCCCCATCCCATCCCTCTGTGTCGTCCCAGTGCACCAGCCCTGAGCACCCTGTCTCATGCATTGAACATGGACTAAACAGTCAGCTCGAGCAGGCTCATCTCTCTGAGCTTCAGTTTCTTTATCTGTAGAATGGCGGTAGTTGAAACAGACATATGGTGCCTGAGCCTGGTGCCTGGAGAAATTCCCAGATATCTGTCTTGCTCCTCCTCCAGCCAGGGGGCTGCACTGACATTCAAGAAGTTCAGGGCCACTGTCCTGGGTTCTTGGGTGGTGGTGGTTGGGTGGGGTGGGGTGTTCACAAGTATTCAGGATTGTTAGACGGTACATTGACCAGTAGTGACGGGACAGCAGGTCTGTCCACACTCGCAGTGCTGGGTCTCTCCTGTGTCCTGGGGGGTCCTCCCAGCTGACGGCTTGGCTTCTACCAGCCTTCACTCCCTCTACACATGCACCTCTGCTCATGGCCCTCCCTGCTCTTGCCCCAGCCCTGGCCTCCTGGGGAATCTGGGAGCAGAAAATGTCTGTCTTCAGCCTACTCTTTACATCTCAGTGGAGTCACTGTTTCTGCCTTGGTGAGGGCTAGGGAAGGAAAAATGGGTGAGCATTTTCATTTCCTCAGCCACCTAAACTCCTGGAGGAGTCTTCTGGAGCTCTGACAAGTGGAGCGTATAAAGGCAGAGACCTTGAGGTCAGGTTCAGTTCAGTTCAGTTCAGTCACTCAGTCGTGTCTGACTCTTTGCGACCCCATGGACCACAGCACGCCAGGCCTCCCTGTCTATCACCAACTGCCGGAGTTTACTCAAACTCAGGTCCATTGAGTTGGTGATGCCATCCTATCATCTCATCCTCTGTCGTCCCTTTCTCCTCCCACCTTCAATCTTTCCCAGAATCAGGGTCTTTTCAAATGAGTCAGTTCTTTGCATCAGGTGGACAAAGTATTGGAGTTTCAGCCTCAGCATCAGTCCTTCTAATGAATATTCAGGACTGATTTCCATTAGGATGGACTGGTTGGATCTCCTTGCTGTCCGAGGGACTCTCAAGAGTCTTTTCCAATACCACAGTTCAAAAGCATCAGTTCTTTGGCACTCAGCTTTATAGTCCAACTCTCACATCTTTACATGACCACTGGAAAAACCATAGCTTTGACTAGACAGACTTGGCTAGACAGACCTTTGTTGGCAGAGTAATGTCTCTGCTTTTTATAAGCTGTCTAGGTTGGTCATAACTTTGCTTCCAAAGAGCAAGTGTCTTAATTTCATGGCTACAGTTACCATCTGCAGTGATTTTGGAGCCCCCCAAAATAAAGTCTGTCACTGTTTCCACTATTTCCCCATCTATTTCCCATGAAGTCATGGGCCCAGATGCCATGATCTTAGTTTTCTGAATGTTGAGCTTTAAGCCAACTTTTTCACTCTCCTCTTTCACTTTCATCAAGAAGCTCTTTAGTTTTTCTTCGCTTTCTGCCATAAGGGTGGTGTCATCTGCATATCTGAGGTTATTGATATTTCTCCCAGCAATCTTGACTCCACCTTGTGCTTCATCCAGTCCAGCATTTCTCATGATGGATCTGCCTATAAGTTAAATAAGCAGGGTGACAATATACAGCCTTGACCTACTCCTTTCCTGATTTGGAACCAGTCTGTTGTTCCATGTCCAGTTCTAACTGCTGCTTCCTGATCTGCATACAGATTTCTCAGGAGGCAGGTCAGGTGGTCTGGTATTCCCATCTCTTGAAGAATTTTCCTCAGTTTGCTGTGGTCCACACAGCCAAAGGATTTGGCATAGTCAATAAAGCAGAAATAGATGTTTTTCTGGAACTCTTTTGCTTTTTCTATGATCCAACAGGTATTGGCAATTTGATCTCTGGTTCCTCTGCCTTTTCTAAATCCAGCTTGAACATCTGGAAGTTCACGGTTCATGTATTGCTGAAGCCTGGCTTGGAGAATTTTGATCATTACTTTGCTAGCATGTGAGATGAGTGCAGTTGTGCGGTAGTTTGAGCATTCTTTGACGTTGCCCTTCTTTGGGATTGAAATGAAAACTGACCTTTTCCAGTCCTGTGGCCACTGCTGAGTTTCCCAAATTTGCTCGCATATTGAGTGCAGCACTTTCAGAGCATCATCTTTCAGGATTTGAAATAGCTCCACTGGAATTCCATCACCTCCACTAGTTTTGTTCATAGTGATGCTTCCTAAGGCCCACTTGACCTTACATTCTAGGATGTCTAGCTCTAGGTGAGTGATCACACCATCGTGATTATCTGGGTCATGAAGGTCTTTTTTGTATAGTTCCTCTGTGTATTCTTGCCATCTCTTCTTAATATCTTTTGCTTCTGTTAGGTCCATACCATTTCTGTCCTTTATTGTGCCCATCTTTGCATGAAATAGTCCCTTGGTATCTCTAATTTTCTTGAAGAGATCTCTAGTCTTTCCCATTCTGTTGTTTTCCTCTTATTTCTTTGCACTGGTCACTGAGGAAGGCTTTCTTATCTCTCCTAGCTATTCTTTGGAACTCTGAATTCAAATGGGTGTATCTTTCTTTTTCTCCTTTGCCTTTCACTTCTCTTCTTTTCATAGCTATTTTTAAGACCTCCTCAGACACCCATTTTGCCTTTTTGCATTTCTTTTTCTTGGAGATGGTCTTGATCCCTGTCTCCTGTACAATGTCATGAACTTCCATCCATAGTTCTTCAGGCACTCTGTCTATCCAATCTAATCACTTAAATCTATTTCTCACTTCCACTGTATAGTCATAAGGAATTTGATTTAGTTCTTACCTGAATGGTCTAGTGGCTTTCCCTACTTTCTTCAATTTAAGTCTGAATTTGGCAATAAGGAGCTCATGTTCTGAGACACAGTCAGCTCCCAGTCTTGTTTTTGCTGACTGTATAGAGCTTCTCCATCTTTGGGTGCAAAGAATATAATTAATCTGATTTTCATATTGACCATCTGGTGATGACCATGTGTAGAGTCTTCTCTTGTGTTATTGGAAGAGGGTGTTTACTATGACCAGTGCGTTCTCTTGGCAAAACTCTATTAGCCTTTGCCCTGCTTTATTCTGTACTCCAAGGCCAAATTTACCTCTTACTCCAGGTATTTCTTGACTTCCTACTTTTGCATTCCAGTTCCCTATAATGAAAAGGACATATTTTTTGAGTGTTAGTTCTAGAAGGCCTTATAGATCTTCATAGAACCATTCAACTTCAGCTTCTTCAGCATTATTGGTCGGAGCATAGGCTTGGATTACTGTGATATTGAATGACTTGCCTTGGAAACGAACAGAGATCATCCTGTCATTTTTGAGACTGCATCTAAGTACTGCATTTCAGACTCTTGTTGACCATGATGGCTATTCCATTTCTTCTAGTTCAGGTAAACTGGGTTCAAATCCTGGCTCTGTCCCTAACTGAATTTTTGGTATCACAGGTTACTTACTTTCCGTGAGCCACCTATGAGATAGAGCTCTTTTCTTTTTAATTCATTAATTTAAAACTTTTGTTTGTTTATTATTGAAGCGTAGTTGATACACAATATTATATAAGTTGCAGGCATACATTGTAGCGATTCACAAGTTTCAAAGGTTAAACTCCATTTATAGTTACTATAAAATATTGGCAGTATTTCCTGTGTTGTATAGTATATCCTTGTAGCTTATTTTATGCCTAATAGTCTGTACCTCTTAATCGGCCACCCCTATGTTGCCTCTCCCCTATGAAATGCAGTTCTTAATGGTACTGACTTCCCAGAGTCTTAGGCAAAGTGAATGAGAAATAATAAATGAGAACCACTCATTGTCTGGCACATGGTACTCAAAATAATGTGGTGATTGATATTATTGCCTACAAAATATCTGACCCAGTGGGTGCAGTGTGTTACTTGGATCTGATTGCCTCTTCTTCCAGGAAGCCTTCTCAGAAGCCCCCAGACCAGGTTAGGTCTTGGACAACATGGTCCTGCCCCATACTTCTAAGAGGCTTCTTGAGAATGGTACCTGCGGATCACTCTTCCCTCTGGCATAGTCGCAACCAGTGAAAATAATGATGTGTCACAAGCCACGCTGATTAACATGCTCTGATTGTGTCCATGGCTATGTGGAAGGAAGCCCCAGGACACAGGAGGGGATGTTAAAATATTACATTAATCATCCCTGTAATTAATGTCCAAAGTCCTCCTTCCTCCCTGGAATGCAGTGTCAGGAAACGTGCCTGCTCATCGAATGGTGTTTCTCCATGCTTAGCAGGCTCTTAGTAAATATTAAATAACTGAAAGAATAAGAGAACCATTGCCCCCAATTCAGTTTTTATCAGGAATTCCATCATTCCTTCCTTCAACAAATACTTCTTGAACGTCTGCTGTGTGCCAGGCACTATTCCAGGCTCGTGGTGGGTACACCAGCGAATAAAACAGGCAAAGATATTTGCGCTCACGGGGTTTATGTTTGACGGGGCATTGATACGTATCCCAGAGGGATATCTTGATACATGCTCATCACTCTTGGAACTGTCTTCTATTTTTAAAAGTTTTCTTTTGAAAAATTGAAGGCTAGTTAATTTACAATGTTGTGTTAGTTTCAGATGTACAGCAGAGTGATTCAGTTTATATTATCTATATTCCTTTATTTAGATTCTTTTCCCGTTAGAGGTTATAATTAATACAAGATACTGAATATAGTTCCCTGTGCTGTACAGTAGATCCTTGTTTTGTTGTTGTTTAGTCGCTAAGTTGTGTCTGACTCTTTTGTGACCCCATGGACTATAGCCTGCCAGGCTCCTCTGTCCAAGGGATTTCCCAGGCAAAAATACTGGAGTGGGTTGCCATTTCCTTCTCCAGGAGATAGTCCCGACCCAGGAATCGAACCCGAGTCTCCTGCTTGATGGGCAAATTCTTTACCACGGAGCCCCCTGGGAAGCCCCCTGTTATTTACCGATTTTATATATAGTAGTGTGTCTCTGTTAATCCCAAGCTCCTAATTTATCCTACCACCCCCGCTTTCCCCTTTGGAAACCATAAATTTGTCTTCTTTGTCGGTGAGTCTATCTCTGTCTTGGAACTACCCTCTTTTTGATTGGGTTCAGCCATTCAAGTTTCAAGGTCCGTGGGAAACTTGATGTATCATGTCAGCATCCACTGAGGACGTGTGGAAGAAGCTTGGAACGGATCTGAATGACCCTTAGCCACCAGTGGCTTCACTGGGGGCCCCTTCAATTACACTGACATGCCCGCTGTCTTGCAGGTCATGCTCTCAGAGCGAAAAGGCACAGATGAGCTGTATGCCGTGAAGATCCTGAAGAAGGACGTGGTCATCCAAGATGATGACGTGGAATGCACAATGGTGGAGAAGCGGGTGCTGGCCCTGCCAGGGAAGCCGCCCTTCCTGACCCAGCTGCATTCCTGCTTCCAGACCATGGTAACTACCTGGGGGCCAGACCCCCCCACCTCTAGGCTTCCAGGCTTTGGCCAGAGTGGTTCTAGCAGTGGCCACCCCCTAGAGGCACCCGGGCCCTTCCCATCCTGGAGACAGAAAGCTGTCAGGCCCAGGGACGGCCGTGGAGCATTTTTCTGAGGTTGCCACTGAGAAGCGCTCTCCCCTGAGGCAGATGCTGTTTCAACAAAGATAAAGAAACTCAGGCAATTGGTTTTATAACCAACTGAGCAGGGCCCTCCTCTGGCAGCAAGAGGTGACTTGGGGACAGGGACTCAGGACTTTCAGTACCACAATCTGAGATGTTCTAGCAGCAGTTACAGATGGGGAGGAGGGCAGAGGTCCTCATGGGTGCCCCTACAGGGTCAGGGTCGGGCCTCCAGATCCTTCAAATAAATGTGTGATTCCATGCTGCAGATTGCATGGCCTTCATAGGACTCCTGGGGCAGGGGGCACAGCCTGGGTAGGGGATGGTGAGCTCAGAGCTAGGCTTCTAAGAAGAAGAGGAAATCTGTGTACTATCTGCTATCCACTGTGATTCTACTTTCATCTGTGAGAATGAGAGACATCCTTTGAACAACTTCTTTCCTTCCCCCTGTGCACACTAGACCTGGCTCTCCATCCCTAAGCAGGTGCTTGTGGCAATCAGACCACAATCTGGGGCCCCATTCACCGGGTTCTGCTGTCACAGCCCCCATTGCATAGACTGGTAACTCTCCCCCTGTCTGTCTCCTTTGCTTTAAGAGCACGACCTTCTCAGAAATAGGACCTAGCTTTCTCAGCCATCTGCCTCATCTGTGAGCCTTTCCCAGGTACCAGACACTGTGTGTGTGGAGGGGGTGGGAGTAGGGAAAGGAAGGCAGGGCAGAGCCAAAATGCAAAGAGATGAGAGTTAATTCTTGCTTTGGAAGCTTCGCAGGGCAAAGGCCTAGAGTCTTAAAGATGCTTTCAGGGCACGTTCAAGATTATTTTGACTTGCTCCAGTCTGCACCCTCCGTTCTGATTTTAGAACCCAACTCCTATGCGCTATGGGATGCTATTGTAAGTTGTGTGTGCTTTGAAGTTTCTTTTCTCCTCCAGCATCCCCAAGTCCTATGCTCCGCTAAGTTCTACTGAGTCCCCCGCCAGCCTAGAAAGACCCGGAACTGGGTTTGGGATGGGTTTTCTCAGTGCAGGCTGTACGCTAGTTGTAAAACTACCTGTGGTGAGAGGGGCAGAGTCAGAACCTGGCTCCTTCCTTGTTGTGGGAGAGTTTCTTGATACATATTGGGGTCAGAGGGACCTGGGTTCACATCTCAGCTTTGTCATTTTCTGGCTGAGTGGCCTTGAGAAAATTATGCAACCCTGCTGGGCCTCAGTCTCTTCGTATGTAAAGGGATAATAGTAGCTGCATCCAAGGTTGCTATGAGGAGGAAATGAGATTACACATGAGACGTGTTTAACACGGTGCTTGTTACCTGGTAAACACTCTTGTGTTCAGCTCAATTGCTCAGTCATGTCCAGCTCTTTTGTGACCCCATGGACTGTAGCCCGCCAGGCTCCTCTCTTCATGGGATTTCCCAGGCAAGACTACTGGAGTGAGTTGCTATCTCCCACTCCAGGGGATCTTCCTGACCTAGTGATCAAACCATGTCTCCTACATTGGCAGGCAGATTCTTTACTATTGCACCACCTGGGAAGCCCCCAGACACTCATAAATGTTGGTTATCCACTTCACAGACATTTAACATTGGCCTTGGCCTGGACTGGTACTGAGGTATAGAGCTGAGGAAGCTAGGTCCTCTTTTTGAGAAGCTAGGTCCTGTTTTCTCCTCTTAAAGCAAAGGTGACAGACATGGGGATATTAGCAAACAATGGAACGCTGCTGTGATAGCAGAGTCTGGAGAAGTCAAAGAGTCCCCAGGTTGTTCCCTGCATTTTGGGTGAAGGGATGGTTTTTCTGCTGGGGCCCTTACCCCGAATCCCAGTCTCCCTGCCACAGGTCAAGAGAGAGGGAACATTCTAGGAGCATGTGTGCAGTATTTCTTTCGGAAGCTTTGACCCACCAGCCTTTTATCGGGGTCTGCTGGTGACAATGGGCTATGAGAAGATTTTCACTCTACTGCCGGCAGAGAGCTGAAGTCGTGTTTGCCAGTGTGTGGAGCATGTACCACCATGCAGTATGGTGCTGGGCAGTTTGAAGGGTGATTTTGGATGCTGCACGAATTTTAAATTGTGTTCTTTTTAGTTCACTGTACATTATTCTGAGTACCTTGAGGAGGATGTTTCTATGTGGTGCTGCTGCTGCTGCTAAATCACTTCAGTTGTGTCCAACTCTGTGCGACCCCATAGACAGCAGCCCACCAGGCTCCCCTGTCCCTGGGATTCCCCAGGCAAGAACACTGGAGTGGGTTGCCATTTCCTTCTCCAATGCAGGAAAGTGAAAAGTGAAAGTGAAGTCGCTCAGTCGTGTCCGACCCTCAGTGACCCCATGAACTGCAGCCTTCCAGGCTCCTCCGTCCATGGGATTTTCCAGGCAAGGGTACTGGAGTGGGGTGCCATTGCCTTCTCAGACTATTTGGTGCTAGCATGGCCATTAACATCTTTCTAACATTTGTCTTTTTAACAGAGAGAGAGAGGACCAGGCTGCAGGTTCTGAGCTTTGACAAATAGCAGTTTCTTTTACTTACTCACTTTAAACTGGGGAATAATTACTTTACAATATTGTGTTCGTTTCTGCCATACATCAACATGAATCAGCCATAGGTAAACAGTTTCTTTTTAAAATATTTATTTAGGCTGTGCTGGGTCTTTACTGTGGCATGCGGGATCTTTAGTTGCGGCATGGAACTCTTAGTTACGGAATGTGGGATCTAGTTCCCTGACCAGGAATCGAACCTGGACTCCCTGCTTTGGAAGAATGGAGTCATAGCCACAGGACCACCAGGGAAATCCCTAAATAGCAGTTTCTAAGTCATTGTTTAGCTTTTATTTTATATATTTTTTACAGATTTCTTTCATTTAAGACAGCACTATAAAGTCTTTCAATTTTTAAATTTTGAGATATTATAAGAGAAATATAAAGAAACTACACACAATGAGTGTTTTAATAATGAGCTTTTACAGAGGTAAGCTCCTTATACCACCATCCAGGTCAAGAAAGAACTTTGGCAGCCACTCCAGAGGTTTCTCTGTGTCCTAATCGCCATCTCCCCTCAAATGGTAGCTTGACTTCTTTGCCTGTCTCTACTGTTTTACCACTTCAGTTTTATCATCCCTTGATAAGAGAGTTTACTGTTTCCACTTTGTAGAAATTTAATGTGTCGTTAATATAATGATTTCCTTCTCCATTCCTTCCATCCTTTCTTTTACTTGCTAAAGAGCCTGGGCTGTCTGACCCATAACATTTTCACAGTCTGAATTTTTCTGATTGCTGTCTGAGGGCCACCGTATCTGTTTCCTCTGTCCCCTGTTTTTTGAAAATTGGTATCTGAACCTAGAGGTTTGACCAGACTCAAGTTTGATCCCTTTGGTAAGACCAGGTGGCTGGTTTTGTTTTGTTTTGTTTTTTTTTAATCCAAAGGCACATAATGTCCAGTTGCCCCTCTTTTTGTATGTTGGCAACCAGAGGTGCTCTGTGTCTGGGTCCACGAATTCATAAAGGACTGTGAGGTGGTGATTTCCTAATTCTATCATTTCTTTTTCTTTATTAGTTGGATGCTTTTATAAAGAGAGACTTCTCTCACCTGTTTCTTTGTCCCCTGGTGATACAGTTCATCTAGAAATCAGGATAGATAGATGAGAGTTTTCTGTTACTTGACAGTTTTCATGAATTGGTTCACTGTTATGCCCCAAAGGTGACTCAAGTTTGCTTAATAGAGTCTTTGTAAAGAAAAATGTTAAGTGAGCAACAATTCACATCACATGAGACTTGGCAGAGAAGGAGAAGGGCATACATCTTACAAGTCCAAATCTCTAATGTTACCTTGGGGAGTTAAAGCCTGGAGGTATTCAAGTCACGACTAGACCCTTAGACCTCTAGACTCCCTCATTCCCACATCTTCTCTTTTATTGGCAGTTCCTAAATTGACTTGTGGAGATCACCAGATGAAGGACAGTTTCAGTGGTAAATAGACTAAGAAGGAGACCTTGTTCTCAAGGAAGAGCCTGGGCTATTTTGGAGCAGCAGTTTTCAATTTCAGTTGGATGTGTTGAGATTGGGGGAAATTGGTCGTTGGTGACTAATACTCATAAGTAAAGTATCTTCATTTGTAATTTACTGTTTTAAACCTGATAGAGTGGATTTGAGACTCTTCTTTTAACGTTGAGTCTTGAATTTCAGTATGCTTTCTGGAACTGAGGAGTAGGGCCTGGGCATGCATGGAAACGGTGCAACATCCTGGGTCCCCTCCACGAGCCGTCACCTGCCAGGGAAGAGCGATTAACAGGGAAGAGAATTGAGTGGATTGGAGTCTTGTGTGGGGAGAAAGGCCTCCTCTTGAAGACTGGCCCCATCCAGCAAGGCTGGGGATGGAACTGGTTGCTTTCTGGTTGGTGAGGATCAGATGAAATCATTATCCCATCTGTATTTGCAGGAAAAAAAAAAATGTAACTTCTCACATGCCTTGTGTGGTGGCCAAAATTTAAAAAAACAAAATAAACAAACAGAAGTACTGTAACTTTAAGTAGCAGAGTTATGCCTGGCTCAGGGAGATGTGTTTCCTGCCAGCTGAGTGTAAGGCCCTTGGGGGCTGAGCAGGGTCAGCAGAGAGGAAAGCCAAGACTTCTCCTATCTCACATCCAACACCACATCACTCAGCAGATGCTTATTGAGTGAAAGGCCCCCACTGAAATGCTTTTATTTACTTTTTCCTTTGTCTAAGCACTTGTATTTTAAGTTTCAGTTCAGTTCAGTCCCTCAGTTGTGAATCGCAGCACGCCAGGCCTCCCTGTCCATCACCAACTCCCGGAGTTCACCCAAACCCACGTCCATCGAGTCGGCTATGCCATCCAGCCATCTCATCCTCTGTCGACCTCTTTTCCTCCTGCCCCCAATCCCTCCCAGCATAAGAGTCTTTTCCAATGAGTCAACTCTTCGCATGAGGTGGCTAAAGTACTGGAGTTTCAGCTTCAGCATCAGTCCTTCCAATGAACACCCAGGACTGATCTTCTTTAGGATGGACTGGTTGGATCTCCTTGCAGTCCAAGGGACTCTCAAGAGTCTTCTCCAACACCACAGTTCAAAAGCATCAATTCTTTGATACTCAGCTTTCTTCACAGTCCAACTCTCACATCCATACATGACCACAGGAAAAAGCATAGCCTTAACTAGATGGATCTTTGTTGGCAAAGTAATATCTCTGCTCTTGAATATGCTGTCTAGGTTGGTCATAACTTTCCTTCCAAGGAGTAAGCGTCTTTTAATTTCATGGCTGCAATCATCATCTGCAGTGATTTGGGAGCCCCCCAAAATAAAGTCTGACACTGTTTCTACTATTTCCCATGAAGTGATGGGACCAGATGCCATGATCTTTGTTTTCTGAATGTTGAGCTTTAAGCCAACTTTTTCACTCTCCTCTTTCACTTTCATCAAGAGGCCTTTTTAGTTCCTCTTCCCTTTCTGCCATAAGGATGGTGTCGTCTGCATATCT
Organism: Capra hircus; assembly: GCF_001704415.2. NCBI lineage: Eukaryota > Metazoa > Chordata > Mammalia > Artiodactyla > Bovidae > Capra > Capra hircus. The sequence goes on from NC_030832.1 coordinate 21,766,403, forward strand.
GAGGTTATTGATATTTCTCCCAGCAATCTTGATTCCAGCTTGTGCTTCTTCCAGCCCAATGTTTCTCATGATGTACTCTGCACAGAAGTTATTTCAGAGATTTGATAATGCAATAGGGCTTCCTGGTCACTCAGTGGTTTAAAAAAATAAAAAATCTGCCTGCCAAGCAGGAGACTCGGGTTTGATCCCTGGTCTGGGAAGATCCTCTGGAGAAGGAAATGGCAACCCACCCCAGTATTCTTGCTTGGGAAATCCCCTGGGCAGAGGAGCTTGGCAGGCTACAGTCTATGGTGTTGCAGAAATGTTGGACATGACCTAGAGACTAAACAACAAGAATAATGCCTACAATATGTGAGACACAGGTCCAGCCATCTTAAGCCACATGGATGATGACCCCTGGATGGGTCCCAGCATCATCCCCATTTCACAGATGAGGGCACTAAAGCCATACGTAATAGCTCGTACATTTCAGGGCCAGGATTGGAAGCCAGGCAGCCAGGCTCCAAGGGGCTTTACACTTCATCACTACAGGGTGAGGTCTTCTGAGTGCATGTTCCCCGATTCCCATTTCATCTGACTCACCTGGGGTGGAACTGCCAGCAGCCAGCCTGTCTCTGAGCTTTAGCGGGGCCCCGACCACATCCCTCACCTGCTCCATAAAATATCACCCCTACTGCATCCCTCCACTTTCCACCCCTCTCCCTCCCTGGACTGAACCTGCCTCTCCATCTGAGCATCTGCCATCGTGTGGACCAGTGAATACTCCGCTTCATTCCAGCCTCACAAAGAATCTTGTGGTGGAAGGATTTATCTGACATCCCACCTTGAAGATGAAAGGACTGAGGATCTGGGACATGGAGGGTAGTTTGCCCTCGACACAGCACTGCTGAACCCAGAACCCAAGTTTTTCCTAATAGATTATGTTGAGTTGCTACCAAAATGGCCTTAACAGACAAAAACAATAAAAAGCGGCAGCTGGCATTAGTGTTCGGCGAGTGTCATACTCTGTACTCAACACTCTACAGATAACCTCTCATTTTATCCTCCTGACACCACGCTGGGTGAGCCCTGGAACTGCCCCCAGTGTAGAGATAAGGGCGCTGGTATTCTGAGAAGTAACTTGAGCAATGCCTCGTGGGAGTGGGGGAACGGCAATTCCCAGTTGCCATTCACAGTGCCCTCATCTGTGAAAAGGGGACAGGGGGCTGGGATTTGCTCTGTAGGACTCTAGAACCCTCAACCTTGAAGCCTTGCTAGCTTGCTTCCATCTTACGTCCAGATTCCTTTTTCTAGCTTATAAATTATCTTCACTGTCATGATCATGCCTGATTTTAACAAAGGCACCAAAAGCACATACTACTGTTCATGCGTCCTCAAAGGAAGCCAACCCTCAGGAATTTGCAATGGCTCAGCTTACACTGTAAGTGACAGTTTCCGTGGTGGCTCAGATGGTAAAGAATCTGCCTGCAGTGCAGAAGACCTGGATTTGATCCCTGGGTCGGGAAGGTCCCCTGGAGAAGGGAATGCAACCCACTCCAGTATTCTTCCACAGACAGAGGAGCCTGGCGGGCTTCCATCCATGGGGTCACAGAGAGGCGAACACAATTGAGTGACTAACACCTTGACTTTGATTTTTGACACTGTCGGTGAGTGGCAGGTGACCTAATGCCCCTTCAGGTGTTCATTTCACTAGGAAAGCATCACCCACTTGTCTCAGAAGGATATTATTATGATTGGAAAGACTTTATGGTCGGAGTGATTTTCAGATTTAGGGAGCCATGCATATAGGTGAGACAGAGCAGTATCAGCCCAGCTCAGGTGAGCAGGAAAGCCCGGGAAGGTGGTCGTCGTCACCTTCTGGAACTACATCTTCCCTGACCCCAGACTGGTGCTCTGGAGGTGGAGCCTGAGCTGGAGTAGACAATATCCCTAAAGCCAGCAGCCCTGGAAGTCAGATCATTACTGCCAGTCGGCAGACGGTACTAATGCTTATTGATTCTGTCAACAAGTATTTATTTGTTGACATAAATGTGTCAGGACCCAGCTGCACCACTGGGAGAATGCATCCATGAACAGAAGAGATAAAAGTCCCCCGTTCCTTTGGAATTTACGTTCGAGTGAGGGAGACAGATAATAAACAATAATAACAAAAAATAAGGGGGCAAGAGATGATGGATGAAGACCGAGATGCTATTTTTGATTGGATGATCGGGGCGGTGTTTCTGATAAGGATGACATTTGAGCAGAGACCAGAGCAAATGAGGGAGCGAGGGATGTGGATATCTCAGGGCAAAGTGTTCTAGACAGCAGGAAGAATGAGTGTAAACACCCCAGGCAGGGACATGCTTGGTGTGTTTGAGGAGCAGCGACCAGGCCAGTGTAGCCCGAGTGGAGTGTCATTTTGTATCTTGTGACCCAGAATTCCTTTATGAATCAGCTACCTTTAAAAAAAAAATGACAGATCTAGTGTAGCGTGCTGCACACTTGATATGTTTTTCTTGCTACAGACTTAGAATTTGAAAGATAGAAGATTCTTAATAAAAGAAAAAGAATCTTGATGGTGGTCAGAATAGATAAAAGGGAAAAAGACTCCCCACCGATGTATGAAACAGTTTTTGTCATCCTTAAAATGATGCAAATTTAATTTCAAAAAACTTGTTTAGAAAAGCAAAGTTACATCAGAAGTATTCTTAGACAACTGGATTTTTTAAATCCTTGAAAAATATGCATGGCTCAATTTAACAGAAGATGTAAGATATCAAATTCTATTTAAGAGATTGTTCTAAATGTGTTAAAATTGGATTTGCACATGGAAAAGAATCAGAGATATAGACAAATCGAAACATTAATTTGATTTAGGGAGGGGCCTGTGGGTAATTGTCTTCATTTTGAATTTATATTATTTCAGGAGAGTCTGTGATAAAATACCTTAAAAGTGTTGAATGTACCACAAGGTGGCAAAAGTTAATACTGAAATTGTTGTTCAATCGCTAAGCCATGTCCAAATCTTTGCAATCCCATGGACTATAGCATGCCAGGCTTCCCTGTCCTTCTCTATCTCCTGGAGCTTGCTCAAACTCTTGTCCATTGAGTTAGCGATGCCATCCTACCATCTCATCCTCTGTCTTCCTCTTCTCCTGCCTTCAGTCTTTCCCAGTACCAGGGTCTTTTCCAATGAGTCGGCTCTTTGGGTCAGGTGGCCACAGTATTGGAGCTTCAGCTTCTGCATCAATACACAGATGCAAAAGCCATCAGAAGGGGGTTGAATTTTTAGAGATTTGCTCATTAGAGGAACTGGTCTTAGGAGAATGGGGGTTAGGCCAATTTTTCTAGAAGTACAAAGGGATAAGTAGGAGCTTCTCAGTCAGATAAATCTAGGTCTGAGATTCCTGGCTGTGTGACTTCCAGGAATTCACTTAACAGATCTGAATATTGGTTTCATCGTCTTTAAAGTGACATAAGAAGTTTAGATTAAAAGAGATGGTATACAAAATGCAGAACAAATAATAAATGAGGCTACCCCTTAGAGCTGTGCTGTAGGGGCACCTGGCTGCCTGGGCACAAAAGGATTGCATTTCCTCCAGCCTTTTTGCAGTGTTTCCCAGGGACAGTTGTCAGCCCGGCACATTCATGCAATTTCCCAACTGCCAGTGGGCACAGGCAGTTGAGTCTCCTTAGCAAAACATCTATTTTAAATGTTTTCTTTTCAATTGAACATATGCACTTCTTTTTTTTTTAAATAGAATTAGATTTCATGAGTCATTGAAGGACAGAAGTTACTTCCTCCCCAAATTTGCTGTTGTGGCCCAGCAAGAACTCAGTTGCAAGGCATGCTGGGAGGGACGTCAACCCAGAATGCAGAAAGGGACACGGAAGAGGATGAGAATGACTCCGCTTGTAGAGCTGGCTCCTGATGACATGTCCATTGAGCACGGAGAGTGTCTAAGGGGTCCTTGTAATTCAGGGTCAAGTTTGGGTTGGCAGCAGTATCCAAGGATATGGTTAAATGTAAGAGTGTTGCTGTAGGAAGCTCTTGGCAATAGTCTCTATGGTTGAGTTGCAAGAAATAGAATACCCTTTTTCCAAATATTTCAAAGAAAATACTAGAAAGAAACGACCAAAAGGCAATACCTGAGCCTCACGAAGATCCAGAACTTCAAGGCTTTTTAGACTAAATCTCTGTTTCTTTCTCCGTGCTTTCTTTGTTTCTTCCTGCTCATGGTAACATGGCTTCCCTAGCCCCTGTTTGCCTGTCCGCCAAATTCCCACATTCCAATTCATACTCAGGAAAGAGAATCTGATTGGTTCAGCATAGGTCAGTTGTTTTATTCCTAGTCCAATCACCTAGTAATTGACTACTAGTTCAGTAGGAAACTTTAAGAGGAGTTGTGTCTACAGGGAAGGAATAATTGGTGCTCTTGTCAGGTGGGAGACAGCATCTTGAGTCCAAGGAGATCGATTGGGTTGGAGCAGGACATAGCCTGCTGCTAACAGTACAAATAGGTTATCCAGTGTCTCCAAGGAGAGGAAGCTGGAGAGATAGGTGTCTGGGCCTTAGGCAACTAAAGCCATCTAAGAATCTTGAGTGCAAGAAAGGACCCAGGAATGCAACTCAGGCATACGGAGCTGGGGTGGGTAGGAATGGACATAGCCTGCTTCTCTCTGCCCTCTTTATGGTGACCTTTGTGTATTCATTCAGTAATCAAAGGTCCATAGAATTCCAAGGAAGAAGAGAGATGGCGCTAGCCCCAGTCCATGGGGTTGCAAAGAGTCAGACACAACTGAGCGACGGAACTGAACTTGAGAACTTTGTTTTCTATGTGGAAGTGCGAAGCTTAGAAAGCTGAAAATGCAGTTTGAGGAGCATCAGATTGCATGATTCTGATAGTGATTCTTAGGCTTCAGAATACAGAGGAAATAAGGTGTCGCACCCTCATATGAATGAGGCTCCACCAGTTTGCGTGGACTCTGTGTGCATCATCTGTTACGTCTTTGCAAACTCCCTTTGGAGGAGAAGCGGTTCCTGTCCCTTCAAGGAGGCAGAGGAAGTTTAAGTAACTAATGCAAGATCTCAGAGTAAGCAGGATCTCTAGGACTTGCACTCAAGACAAGCCCATGCCACAGCGAGAGCCCTTAACTGCACAGCTTCTTGAGAGAAACAGATGGATCTCTACAGTAAGAGAACAGTTTACAGACAGGATTGATTCACTGACCAGCTTGGCAAATCACTAAAGATCATTAAATAGATTAACACTTACTGCAGCTCACCTTAGAGAGGGTACACGCTTAGAGTTGCCCACATTGCTGATTTTCTCTGTCCGGGATACCTTATTAAAAGTGGCAGGTGTCCTCCTGGCAGTTACATGGGCATCATGTCACATCCTCCTTTCAGCTGACTTAGAGGAACGGTGATTATCTCTTTAAATGCCCCGCCCTTTCCATGACCCCCCCTGGTGAACTCTGCACATGCAGTCCAGCCATTATTTTATTTTATTTTTTATTTGACTGCCTTGGGTCTTAGTTATGGCATGTGGTATCTAGTTTCCCCATCAGGCCCCCTGCATTGAGAGCATGGAGTCTTAATCACTGGACCACCAGGGAAGTCCCCAGTCATTATCCTCATACTCACACTCCAAATTTGAGAAATGCTATCCAACCATTTTGCACGCTGCAGTGACAGACAGATATTTAATTTATTTACTGATTGAACATGAGAGGTCATGGGGAAAGGAAATTTAAAATTAACTGAAGTTGTTTCACGCTTCAGGGACAAGGGCAGTGTGTAAATGAAAAATCACCACAATAACGAGGACAATTAGGGAGGAACACTTTGAAAGTTGAGCAGACTGGCTAGTTTGAGGGGAAAGATGGTGAGCTTGCCTTTCAGAGCCTTTAATTGGAGTTGACGGTGGAACACCCACGTAGAAACGTCCTATAGCCAGCTGGAGCCGACTGGAGCTCAGGAGAAAGGGAGAGGGTGGAAACTGAAGTCAAGATTCATCAGCCTAGAGCAGTGAGAGTTGATGTTTTGAGCTGTGACAAGTCCTCTTTGGAAAACAGAGCAAGTAGCAGGAGCAAGTAGCTGGACTTGGAGTCCAGACTCAATACCTACTTTCTAATGTCCACGTAGGAGGGGCCAGCAGATAGATCCTGATTCAAATCCACTGCACGTGACTGGGAGAACGATCTTTAAAACCTTGGAATAATTTTATAGAAACAGTAGGAGAGCAAAGTCAAATTTTAGGACAATATGGGGGGCAGGGGGCGGGAATGGGCTTCCCAGGTGGCTCAGATGGTAAAGAATCTACCTGCAATGCAGGTTACCCAGGTTCGATCCCTGAGTTGGGCAGATCCCCTGAAGAGGGGAATGGCTACCAATTCTGGCTTTCTTGCCTGGAGGATTCCATAGACAGAGGAGCCTGGTGGGCTACAGCCCATTGGATCACACAACTGAGCAAACTATCTATGGGGGGGGGGGGGTGGAATAATTATGCTAGAATTGGAGGTGTTGGTTGAAGGCCAGTTCATGAGCTGAAGTCCCCAGAGCTCACTCTCTCTACCTGTCGTGAAGTTTCTCTGAACACATCTTACTTTAGATGATGGCTTGAGTTAGTCATGTATTTGTCTGAACTGAGATTCTGAATTCTCTGCAGGCAAGACTTGCATCTTATCAATTTTGTTCCTTTAACTCCTGATACTGTGACTTACAAAAATAAATGCTCAGTTAAAGTTCTAAAAAGTTCACTTCCCTGCTCAAGATCGGCTCTAGCTTGCCCTTGGCAGTGCTTTCCAAAACTAATCTTCCTTGCTCTGGAGTGGGAGATGAACTTGGTGGTACAGGGACGTTTGTTTCTAAAGTAAGGCATTTAAGGGATTGATGTACCAAAAGCAGACTGGTTATAGTGTAGAGTCAACAGAGTCCAGGTAGGCATTTATTTTTTTAAAAGAGGAAACAGTGACTCTTCATTTGTGAATTTGATATGAAGTTTTAAAATTTTTAAGAAACTGTGTTTAAGTGGAAAAAAAAAAAGGTGAGTTAATGAAAAACTATTTTAAAATAAGTAAATGTTAGTAAATGAGTTAGATGGTATACTCGCTAAAGATCTTAAAGTGAGAAGACTGAAGTTTGGGTGGATGGCCCACCCTGCCTTGCTTGAATCTCCTCTTTTGTAACTCCGTGCATTCTACTCTCCCTTGCCAGAAGTGTTGTTCAGTTGCTCAGTCATGTCTGACTTTTTGTGACCCTATAGACTGCACAGCCCAGGCCTCCCTGTCCTTCACCATCTCCTGGAGTTTGCTCAAACTCATGTCCATTGAGTCAGTGAAGCCATCCAACCATCTCATCCTCTGTCGCCCCCTTCTCCTTCTGCCCTCAGCCTTTCCCAGCGTCAGGGTCTTTTCCAGTGAGTCGGCTCTTCAAATCAGTAGCTGTAAAATCAGGGGCTTCACGTGCTAGTGATATTTTTTCACAGTATGCATCAAAATAAACACAGAACTATAAAGGTAAAACCATATGCATCCATAGCCCACCTAAAATTATCTCCCTCCCCATTTTAGGAAATGTTGCCATTTGGAAGTTTATCTGGTCTCCCCACTTGCCTGGGGAATCCTTATTGTCGGGCACCGTGGATCATTCACAGCAGCATTTCTGGCAGTAGGAGAGCCTGGCGTAGAGTGGGCATCATTAAGTATTTGCTCGGAAAATGAAAGGACAGCAAGATGCCAGCCGTAATGTTTAATAGCTGAAGCACCGGTGTGCCAACACCACACTCGATACAGTTTAGAGATGACAGATCTCAGGGGGGCCCCACATACAGTTCGAGGTAGAAACAGACCACAGAACATGGCATTATCCACCCTGGAGTTCTCTCCCTGATGTTGGGATTCTAACTAATGAGTTTGGGGGGCGAGGGGCAAGTTGAGTTCTTCTAAGCAGAAAGCAAGCTCCTGAAATCTCTCCCTCACTCACTTCTCTCTCTCTGGCCAATGCCATCTGCTAGTTTTAAAAATAATTTTTAAAAGCAAGTGTTTTGGTTCTCTTCAACGTGCAGCAAAGACAGATGCTATTTTTAGGCTTGTTTTCTATCAAAAAACCCCCCCTAAGAACCAGGGGCTGGGTGTCGGCAGTTCTGGCTGACTGTCACCACTCTGCCACTAACTTGTAAGTGACCTTTTTGCAAATCTCATATGCCTTGGACACTGAGAACAGAAGTGATAATTCTGTCTCTCATTAGAGATGTTGAGAGGGTGAAGTAGCATCGGGGTGAGAAAGTCCTACAATAGTTCAAAAATAATTGATTAACCCATACCCCTCCCTTGTGGTCTGCCAGCATTTTTGACACATGGCTGGATTTCTGTATTCTCCCCTGGACAGAGAGCTCCCAGAAGGGAGGACACACCCACACATCCATGCAATGTCTGGGTGAGAACCTTATACAGGCAGCTGTATAATAAGAGGTTACAAGTGTAGACTCTGAAACCAACCTGCCCAGCTTCAAATCCTGCCAGAAATGGTAGTCCTTGTCACACTGAATTCTTTAGAGAGAGAAAATATATAAAGCGCTTTGTCACATAGCAAGTGCTTGCAAGGTGGTAGCTTTATTGAATGGTTGTTATCCTAATTATTGTACGCTCAGTATACATTTGACAAAAGCACATATGACTGTTATGTATAAGACAAAGTTCCGTGCACTGTAAGGAAGATTTTTTTTTTCAGTGGTAGATTAAACCTTTGCTGTATGGCCGCCATCATATTGTTGATCAGTTGCTCAATCGTGTCTGACTCTTGGCAACCCCGTAGACTGCAGCACGCCAGGTTTCCCTGCCCTTCACTATCTTCTGGAGTTTGTTCAGTCTCATTTCCCTTGAGTTGATGATGCCATCTGATAATCTCAACCTCTGTCACCCCCTTCTCCTCATGTTTGAATGCTTTATATATGTACCTACTCTATAGGACAGGTGAATCATGTCCACTTTACAGGAAGAGAAAAAGCTGGAGGTTTGAGAAGTTAAGTAACAGCAGTTATACAGCCAATAAGTGATGGAGAGAGACTTGAAATCCTGTATTGATTTCATAGGGACCCTTTGCCCTACACATTACTTCTCTACTAACTCCGCTCCTGGTCTAACAGCCCCGGACAATAGCTTCATGACTTTTGACAGCAAATCCCTCTTTTAAATTGGCAACCCAGCCAACATATAAATAAAACCCAAACACATATTTCACAACATCACCAGTCCTGGAAGCCACACACAGGATTTTTTACAGTATCCTGTTGGTTACAGAAGTCAGTCCTATTCATAGAGGGAAGGGACGACACCAGGAAGTGAACATCGGGCAGTGAAAATCACGGGAGGCGGCGCCTCATGGAGGCTGGCCTCCCACGGCTGCGTATTACCTGTCATACAATTATTCACTTCGTAGTCTTCACCCTTTATTAGAATTAGCTTTCTCTGAAATGATGGCCATTAAGTCACAAGGTTGATGTGCTGGTTGTATTTTCCAGTACAAACGAGAGTAAATTTAGCGTTACTAATTTTTTCCTAATTATTATTATTATTTTTTACTGTGCTGGGTCTTCACTGCTGCGCGGGCTTTCCCCTAGTTGCGGTGAGTGGGGGCTGCTCTCTAGGTGCGATGTGCGAGCTTCTCGTTGTGGTGGCCTCTCTTGCTGCGGCTCCAGGGCGGTAGAGTACAGGCGCGGTAGTTGTGGCGCATGCGCTTAGTTGCTCTGCAGCATGTGGGATCTTCATGGATCAGGAATGGAACTTGTATCTCCTGCACTGGCAAACGGATTCTTTGCTACTGAATCACCAGGCAAGCCCAGTGTTATTCTTTTTTTCTTTAATTTCAGAGACTTTTCTGGTGGTCCAATGGCTAAGACTCTGTGCTCTTAATTCGAGGGGCTTGGGTTCGATCCCTGATTGAGGAACTAGATCCCACATGCTGCCTCTAAGAGTTTGCATGCCACAACTAAAGACCAGCACAGCCAAATAAACAAAAAGATTTTTTTTTTTAAATTTCACGTTCTCCCTGTGTTCACGTGTGTACTTCCAATGGCACAAATAATCCATTTGGGGAATCAAGGCACCTGGCCTGTCGTCGAGTCCTGCGGGTTTGGATCATAAATCTCAGCTATTACCCGCTCTCCATCCGGGGCCCAAGAAACTCCAGAAGGCTGACTTTGCTCTTTGCTGTCTCCTCCCAGGATCGCCTGTACTTCGTGATGGAGTATGTGAACGGCGGTGACCTCATGTACCACATCCAGCAAGTAGGCCGGTTCAAGGAGCCTCACGCCGTGTAAGTGGTGCTGTGCTTTTCCCTTGGGATGAATAAGTGGGTGGTTAGTTCCTTTGGGTTTTTAGCCAAATAAGAATTTTAAATATCTTAGGCTTCTTGTTTAAGAGAAATGCGTGGCCGGGACAGAGGGTGTTCTGCTGAGATGGGCTATTTGTTTCTTGCTTAACACCCGCTAAGAGCTGGAAGCTTGAAAACCACAGCTATTTCTTGACCTCCACGTTTTGCCCCTGGCTCTTCAGGAAAGCCCTAAAAATTCCTTGGGGAATGTCACTGTAGGCTTTGTGTTTTCCTTTGCTCATATTGGTTAAGAGCTTACCATGTGCCAGGCTCAGAGATTTTAGAGACTTGCTCACAGTCACAGAGCTCGTGTGAGGCAGACCCAAAATTCTGACCCAGATCTTCCTTGCTCACGTTCTTGCTCCCTCTTAGCTGTCCTCATTCCAGGGAGATGAAAGCTCAAGCTGCATAGTGACTACACTCTGTGGCTCTTGGAGTGGGGAGACTGTCTCTGGATTTTTGGAAATCTGTTTCCCCTGCTGAGTCCATTCCATCACCTTCAGCCCACAAGGCAGCCGGTCTCTTTTGTCTGGAACACTCATTTCATCCTGGGTCTCCCTGCAGTTGGTGAATGGGTGTGTGGCAAGTCACAGGATCGGCAGTGCTAACCTCTCCTAGGGAGGTTGCTGGGTTCCTACTGTCCCTCCGGAAAGCCTGTAGGGCTCACCCAGGGCCCCATCCTGCCATTGCAGAGGCCTCCTGGCGCCCATGCAGCTCAGCCTTGCCCCCTTTCTTCCCCCCTGCCCAGGTCATAAGCACTGATTCTGGGAGGGTTACCATTCCCCTGCTTCCAGGTCATGCCATTTGTGTGTCTTGGCACAATTCTAATGGGTTGCTTAGAAGTAAAAGGACTTCTAACATCTAATTGACCACTGACCTTTATTCCATTATCATATGAGACACATTGTCAGGACACTTTACAGAGTTCCCCAAAGCCCTGCCCAGCCTTTACAACTGGGCTTTCTGGGTCTCCCAAAATCTCTCTCTTAGATTTTGAAAATGAAAAGTTAACACTTCAGCCAGATGCTGTTTCCAATTCTGGCTGTGCTGTTTATTAGCTGTGTAACTTGGTCAGGGTATTTCCTGTCACTAAGCCTCAGTTTCCTCATTTGAGGAACAGGGAGGTAATTGTAGCACCTTGTTGCTCTTTAGTCACTCAGCTGTGTCTGACTTTTTGTGATCCCATGGATTGTAACCCACCTGGCTCCCCTGTCCATGGGATTTTCCAGGCAAGAATACTGGAGTGGGTTGCCATTTCCTTCTCCAGGGGATTGTCCCAATCCAGGGATTGAACCTGTGTCTCTTGCATTGGCAGGCATATTCTTTACCACAGAGCCACTACCTTATAAGGTTATTGTCAAGACTGAATCAGATAATAACCTGAAATGATACAAGGTCGATGGTAAGCCTTCCACAGATGTTAGGTGTTGTCATTGAGATATTTTAACTTGTCATCTGAAACAATCCTTCTCTAGCCAGTTCATCATATCCTGTGGCCTCCTCCCCACTAAACAGTTGCTGAACCTCTGCCCACCCTATTTGGTCCTTAAAGCAACCTCATAGCTCTCTAAACCCTGTTCATCCATCCAGACTCCCATACTTCGTTTTATGAGCTGTGTGGTTGACCATCCAAGGTGAGACATTCATGCCCTATGCTCAGTTCAATATTGTATTGAATTCTGAGAGTTGCGGGCATATGGTGTCCTTGAATTTCTCCATTGCTTTTTTTTTTTTAATTTCAGATTTTACGCTGCAGAAATTGCCATCGGTCTGTTCTTCTTGCAGAGCAAGGGCATCATTTACCGGTAAGCGAACACTGCTGTACTTTCCATCTCCTCGGCTCCCTCGGCTCCTCCCTTCCCTGCCTCTTTCTTTAACTGCTTTTAAAATTAGAATCCATGGTGGGGGAGGAATCCTCCAGTACTAACTTGGGCATGTGCTCTGCCAGGCAGCATCGCCCACTGCCCTGGCAAAGTTTGGGCAGCTCTGTATGATGATAGAAGATCTTGATGGACTCTGCCTCCAAAGATGGTTCGGAGCCTCAGATGTGAGACCATTTGCTCTAAGAGGAGGAGGCTAACCACTGGGGACCCAGCACGTCCTTCTCCTCCCCGTGGACCCCACATTTGGGAAGCAAGCAAAGACTTGGCTGGCAGAATGTGCTGGATCATATTATTATGAAACAAATTTCTTTCTTTCTTTCTCTTTCCTTCTTTCTCTCTCTCACTCTCTTTCTTTCTTTTTGTGCTATGTAACTACAGTTTGGGAATGGATCTCTGAGTAGCTTGCCCTGAAAGACAGGATTAAGTTCAGGACTTGGCATTTGCCCATTTTTGGAGGAGCAAGCGTATGATCATAGATGGATGAGTCATCCCACTTTATATCTCATGCAAGGCAGACTGTGGAGCCTGGGGCTGCTATTTGTCAGTGAGTCCAGGGTGTATAATTCTCCTTATACCACATAGATGCAAGCATTCCAGTACAGGCTCGGGCTGGTTTGTTGTACAAGGGAGGCTGGCATGTGGCACGGGGCTTCCAAAGGACACTTGGCCCAAGTGAGGGTCTGTTTAAAAGATCTTGAAGAGTCATCAAAGTCCATTTGATTCACTGATTTGATAAACATTTCTTGAAAGCCCACCATGTCATATACTGGCCTCTACTCTAGGTGGGGGGATGCACTGTGAAGAAAACGGACAAAGGCCAGCCTTTGTAGAGCTCAGATTCCAGTGGTGGAAGACAGATCCCGTAACTCATAAAAATGCTGTCTATAGTGAGAAGTACTATGGAGGGAAGTCAAATAGGAGAGGGGGCTGATGTGGGCTGGGTGGTGGTGCTTGCCTGACATTCCATAGAGAGCATGAGATTGGGGTCTGAAGAGTTAGGGAAGACCCTCGGAAGCCTGGTCTTCCTAAAGCAACTGAAGGACATAGGAATAAAAGGCATAAAGAGATTAGCTTGGTGATCTCAAGGCAGAAGGTGGAAGTGAGGCTGCTGGCCCTGGTGGGATGGAAGGTGAGGGTCCTTGCCAGAATCCTGCAGAGTCCTGGGGCTTTTTTTCACTCCTTGAGGTAGCAGGTCCTGAGTGCATTGAGTCCCCACTTTGCCTGTGTGCTCCTGATAACAGAGGAATGAAAGTCAAGAAACAGAGTGGCTTTACCTGGCACAGCCCTGATCTCAGTAAAGAAATAGAAACAGCGAGTGACCATAATAATTTCAACTGTAAATAGTGTAGTCATGCTCACCCTCAATGAACATGTGTCACCATGCATGCATGAAATGGGACCCGTGAAGCCTCTGACTCCCCCAGCTTCCCCTTTGACTGTCATAGTGGGAGCATCTTGTACTGGATGTAATTCTGGTGTTGAAAGGTACACATTATCTTCTGTATGACATGAAGACCCCTACATTCAAGTTGATGACTTCAGCTGGTGCTTAAACCAAAGAACAGGGGATCATGGGTAATTGTTCACTCTACACGATTTTCTCCTTACGTGCTGACATTTGAACCTGACTCCTCTATGGGATGGGCTTTCACCAGAATAGAATCAGGCACTTAAGCATTGCTGAAAAAATAAATTAAGGGACTATAAGTTTATTGGAAGAAAACTCAGTCTCATGGGAGGAACCAGGACAGAAAATGATTTGAGTTCTTGCCAACAGGTCTGGGATTCAAGGCAAGGTTTCTAATATATCAGGGAACTAGACTGGAATCTGGGATCCATCGGTCCAGGTCATAAAATCCAAAGATTAAGATTCTAAGTGCTAGACCATGCCTGAATGCAAAGCTTTTTCTCCTAACTGTACATTCTTCCTTTCCTCCTCCATTATATTTGTCATTCTTTTAAGCCACTCACCCTCTGAACCCCTTTCATTTGTGGGAAGGAATGGAGTCCATATCTTCCTCTAAAGATTTAACACAGCAGATACTTTTGCAGCCTTCCTATAGGAAGCACAGACACACAACTCAGGCTCTGATGCTCATCACATTCACCGAAGACGTTGAATCGGAAGTTAGTGGCCAGGAAGCAGAGCCTGTAGGATGGAGAGTGGACGTAGTCATCAGCTATGCCTAGTTCCCAGAGGTGTGAGGGGAAGTGGTTCTTAGGAATAGAACCCAGAGTCCAGCACGAGGGCCTCATGGAACAAGGGACAATGTCTGTACCCAATGGTGGCATCAGGGGCGCCCTCACCGGGTCGTTTCTGTGCCGGTTAGTCATTGTTCATGGCTGCATAGCCTCCAAGTCTGCTCCGCCAGCCTTTTTGGAGACCCTCAGAGCTCCCCCAGTTCCTTTCTAAAAACTCCTTTTTTGGCTGAAATAGTCAGAGTTGGTTTCTGTTGCTCACAGTCAGGAACTTTGGTGGAGATGGCAATTGATAATCAAATGAAAACTGCAGAAAATTTACATGACAGAAGATAAATGGTTTTATAAGTTCACAGAGATTGGTTTCATGGTGGCAGAGTCTTTCTAGGGGCGTCCCTGATGGCTCAGCGGGTAAAGAATCCACCTGCAATGCAGGAGACACGGGTTCGATCTCTGGCTTGAGAAGATCCCCTGGAGGAGGGCATGGCTACCCACTCCAGTAGTCTTGCCTGGAGAATCCCATGGATTGAGGAGCCTGGTGGGCTACAGTCCAAAGGGTTGCAAGGAGTCGTACATGACTGAGCAAATGAGCACATCCACACAAAGTCCTTTTAAATGTTATAAATGCCCTTCTTCTTCATTTGGGTCTCTGGTTATTCGGATAGCTCTCAAGTAAAGAGGGTGAGGACTCATAGTAGACTTGTCCCCTCTGAGGACCACGGCTGGAGATGTTGGGCGAGGGGAAGATGAAAGACTTCCAAACTTAGTGTCTGATTTGTAGATTGCCATCCTTGGAATGTGTATTGATTTTGCTCTTGATGGATTTGTGAACATGAGGACATTTGGCCAGCCCCCTTTAGAAGCATAGATGAGGATTTATTACATTAAACAAAAGAATGGAGTGGACTATCAAAATATTATTATGTGACCGTTTGCTCCAGCCCCATGACCTGCTGGCTCTTAACATTGGAAGCTCCTTTTCTATAATAGACAGAGATGTCACCACTTTTGGGGTTGCTCCAACTGCCTGTTTAGGGGCATGTGGTCAGGCTGAGGGAAATGTCATGGGTCTCTGTTAATCAAATCACACGCAGACCTGGTATGTTTATTGCTTCCGAGTCTAGCTTTTCTAAGTTCTAAGCAGGCCTTCAGAGACCACTGTGGCTTGTAGAGAAGCATGAAGGTTGGATATGGGTAGTACCATGGACAGCAGTAGAGATCCTAGGATGGTGCTGCTGTTGGTAAACAGTGGAGTGCAAATGGGCTTCCCCTTGGATGAAGAGACCTCACAGACACAGATAGGAGATGCCAACATATATTTTCAGGTTGTATTCTTTTAGTTAAAAATTATGACAGCAACTCGATTGAAACGAACTTTTGTTAAAAGAGGCGTGTTATGGCTGACATCGGAGAAGGCTGACATCAAAGAAGTACTCCAGTACTCTTGCCTGGAAAATCCCATGGACGGAGGAGCTGGTAGGCTACAGTCCATGGGGTCGCGAAGTCAGGCACGACTGAGAGACTTCACTTTCACATTTCACTTTCATGCACTGGAGAAGGAAATGGCAACCCACTCCAGTGTTCTTGCCTGGAAAATCCCAGGGATGGGGGAGCCTGGTGGGCTGCCGTCTGTGGCGTCACACAGAGTCGGACACGACTGAAGCGACTTAGCAGCAGCAGCAGCATGGCTGACATAAGGGGAAAGTCTAGGATTGGGGCTCAAATGATGTTATGAGCATTTATTCGCTCCCTCTGAGTTCTGCTATATCTATAGTAGCTTTCTTCCCTCCACCTTGTGACCCCTTGCACAACCAGATTTAGTTTCTACCACCAGAGCAATCCTGCTGTAAAAAGAGTCCAGATCTTTCCTGAGGGTGCCAGCAAAAATGTTGGGGCTGATGTTAATGTTCAGAGGCTTTGATCAGCTCATATGGGGTCACATGGCCAATCCTGAACTGTGACCAGAAACTGTGATCCACTGTGACTAGCAGGATGGAGTATTTCCACTGGCCAGGACAGGGCCACATGACCACTCCTGGAAGCAGGAGTTAAGTTCAGCATCACCAACTTCATATGGCTTGAGAATCAGGGAAGCTGTTTCTTCAAAGAAATATTAGGATGTTCTCACCCCAAGATTCTAGAATAGGCAGAGCCACAGATGTCCACCACCCAGCAAAGGTGATTTGAGGGAGAGATCTGAACTGAACGGTAGATCCCTTAACCTTTGAGGAAGTTGGGTTTCTAATGGGATTGAGGAAGTCTGCCCCATAGATCATACCTACTCACGGGTGCTGAAACACCCAAGTGATGACTTTGGAATCAGTGTTATGGGAGGAGGAAAGTGTAATGCTACTGGAGTCATCAGATATGCTAGAAATATCCAAGGGTCCCCAAACATCAAACTCTACCCATCAACACAGATGACATAGAATGAGAGTGGAGCCCATGTCGTTTAGGGCATCACTCTTTGAAGGTGATACCTTCCTGATCCTCTGTTATAGTAACCTCCCCCCGTTCCTGTCCACCTCATCATTCTTTTTATTTCCTTCATATCATTCATCAGAAGCTACAATAAGCCTGCTTATAGATTTGAATACTTGGTAATTGACTTTATCCCTCTACTAGAATTTAATCTGAATAAGAGCAAGATGCTTGATTATCTTGTTCATAATATACTTTGCTCCAAGCATAGTGTCTGTCGCAAAGTAGGTGTGCAACAAATATGTTTTGATTGGAAGTCAGTAGAAACCCCTGGGTTCATGACCTAGGAACTTAGGGGAGCGTGGGGTTCTTGGTGGTAAATAAGATGCTTTCAATCAGGTTTTTTTTCCTTCATGCTCTTCAGAGATTTTTTGTTAAATGATAGTTTTGTATAAAACCTTCCTATGAAACGTAAGGGATCCTGATGTTGCAAAGGTCATCTCTAGAGATGCCTCCAGGTAAAGGACACTTCTGTGGATTCTCTGCCCAGATGGAGGAAGCTTCTGTTTTATTTAGCTGTCTGTGGATAGCTCTTCTCAGAGTTGCTGTCTCATTGCATCCTCCCAAGATACTTGGCACAGTTGCTGCTACAGGAAAAGAAAAGCACAGAGGGTTGCAGACCCTCGTGTCTCCCTGCCAGATCATAAGCTATTAGAGGGTGAGGACTGGGTTGTACTCACTGCTGTGCCCCCACCAGGCATGGTACAGCGTTCTGCACGTAGTAACTGGATGTTTGTTGACTCAAAAGAAACAGCATTTAATTCAGCCCCTGAATCTGTGTCCCCACAGTGACCTGAAACTTGACAATGTGATGCTGGATTCCGAGGGCCACATCAAGATCGCTGATTTTGGCATGTGTAAGGAAAACATCTGGGATGGGGTGACAACCAAGACCTTCTGCGGCACCCCAGACTACATCGCCCCCGAGGTGAGCTGACGCCAACCCCTCAGGCGTGTCTGTGTTGTCTTGATGTCTTCCCTGAGCCCTAGATGGCCACACTGCAGCTGGGAGAGGTCTAAGGGGTACCAGACAAGCAGGACCTCAGGCTGGTCCTTCTCCTAGACTCTAAATCGTTCCTTTGAGATCACACATGTAAATTAACTTAGCACACATCCCAGAAGCTCAGACCCAAAATACATCAAGGTTCGGGAGAAAATTTAAATAAAACTCAAAAGAACCATCCACCACACATCAGTAAGATTCTTCGTCAAGCTGCTGTGGCTCATGGCCATATGATACCTCCTAATTATGCCACTGAAACGTGTGTTCAGGGGAGACGGAAAGGCAGAGAAGGAGTAAGAGAAAGAGAGATTGATTCCCGGGACAGACATATGACACAGGGTCTGTGTGTGCACAGGTGTGCAGTAGTTGTGCTGAATCCTAAAAGACTCAGCATTTTTCTTCCTGTGATTAAGATATAAATGAAAGTGTGAAGATTTATTTTAGTGCCTCCCCCTCCCTTCCCAGAGGATGCGGTCAGTTGCAGAATGGATTTCCCCAACGTGTCATGGTACAAAAATTTGTGCCAGATGATAGCCTCCCTTTTTCTCTGAAGTGGTGCTCAGGAAGGTGGCATCCTGCAATCTGTTACTGGATTTTTATGGAAAGGAACTGCGAGCTTGGCATAGAGTCTTGGAAATGGACATTCTCGAATTCCTCTCTTCCTGACTGTTAAGGCTTCATATGTAACAATGGTGATGGGAGGACCTGTGTCACTAAGTAACCTGGCACTAAATTTAAAACCTGCCTACTCTGTTACCAAAACTCCTCCTCTTTTAGGAATCTAGTTTGCAACATACACACATACAGACACACAAACACACACCATACTCGGAAGGTATGTCCTCAAAGTCGTTTCTTCATTGCAGCACTATTTTTAATAATAAAAAATAGGACACAGTCTCAGTGACTACCAGTGAAGGAAAAGGGTTGCAATTCATGTTAAGAAATATTATGCAGTTCTATTTGCAGCACTGTTTATAATAGCCAGGACATGGAAACAACCTAGATGTCCATCAGCAGATGAATGGATAAGAAAGCAGTGGTACATATACACAATGGAGTATTACTCAGCCGTTAAAAAGAATACATTTGAATCAGTTCTGATGAGATGAATGAAACTGGAGCTGATTATACAGAGTGAAGTAAGCCAGAAAGAAAAACACCAATACAGTATACTAACACATATATATGGAATTTAGAAAGATGGCAATGATGACCCTGTATGCAAGACAGCAAAAAAGACACAGATGTGTATAGCGGACTTTTGGACTCAGAGGGAGAGGGAGAGGGTGGGATGATTTGGGAGAATGGCATTGAAACATGTATACTATCATGTAAGAATCGAATCACCAGTCTATGTCTGATGCAGGATACAGCATGCTTGGGGCTGGTGCACGGGGATGACCCAGAGGGATGTTGTGGGGAGGGAGGTGGAAGGGGGGTTCATGTTTGGGATTGCATGGACACCCGTGGTGGATTCATGTCAATGTATGGCAAAACCAATACAGTATTGTAAAGTAAAATAAAGTAAAAATAAAAATTTAATTAAAAAAAGAAAGAAATATTATGCAGCCCTTATAAAGATCAGAGCACACCTGTCTGTATTAACTTGAACAGTGTTTGTTAATCAAGGGATCGGCAGTAGGTTGAATGATTTATAGTGTGGAATACTGTGCTGTGCTTAGTCGCTCAGTCGTGTTCAACTCTTTGCGACCCCATGGACTGTAGCCCAGCAGGCTCCTCTGTCCGTGGGATTCTCCAGGCAAGACTACTGGAGTGGGTTACCATCCATGCCCTCCTCAGTGTGGAATACTATTAGGCCTCAATTCAAAAAGTGAATGAGACGTATATGCAGATATTAAAACATTGTTAAGAGGGAAAAAGTCAAGTTACAGAATGATGAATACAGTATGATGCCACTTATGGTAAATAACAATACACAGAATGCTGCTATATGTTTCTTACGAGTATGTAGATACGCATGCAGAAGTATAGAAGATGCATGAAGATTCCAGACTGGTTTTACAACACTGGTTGCCTCTGAGGATAAGGCCATTGTAAATCTTAATCGGTATACTGTTTTAATTTTGCACAAGGTAAATGTACTTGTGTATTATCTGAGGAATTGAAAAGTAATCCTTTGAGCACTTAACCCTTTATTAGGACCCAGTGGAGTTGTCCCTGTGTGACATACATTGCTTTATTATCACTGTGTTAATTAGTTAGGATATCAGATACAGTTCTTTGATCTGCTGTGAGTTCAGTGATCTCTGGTTCACAAAGCCTGCTGCCCTTTACTATCACCTGGGGAGTTTTTGTTATTTTTTTAAGTAATCGATTTTTTCCCCTCCACACAGCATGCAGGATGTTAGCTCCCCAACCAGGGATTGAACCCTTGCATTGGAAACTCAAAGTCTTAACCACTGGATGGTCAGGGAAGTCCCTGGGGAGCTTTTAAAATGGGGATGGCCAGGCATCACCCTAGATGAATGGAATCAGAATCACTGCAGTATGGGCCCCCACATGTGTGGTTTTCAAAGATTCTTGGATGTTCCTAAAGCCCCAAGTTGTGTTACCGGAGAAACTGCCTCCTCGTCCAGCCCACAGCCTGCAGCCTGCTGGTGGGAGGAGTAAACTGCAGGTCAGGTTTCCCCCTGCTTTGCCAATAACTAACCCCCTCGCCTCTGGCAACTTCTTTCACCTCCCAGGCTCTATTTTCCTTTGTAAAAGGATTAACTTGTTAGGTTGTCATGAGGATCAAAAGAGACATGAAGTACTTTAAAAGTGTGAAAACACTTTCAATAAGTGTTCTCACAGAACGCTTTCCTTCATCCATTGCAGGCAGTTCTCCTCAGAGGACACTTGTGATTTCAGGGCAGATGCCAAGGTGGGAGATGGAGGTGGATAAACAGCCTTTATAGCCAAGCTTAATAGCCAAGCTTGCTCAGACACATTTGTTAAGTAAAACCAACTATCACTGAATTAGAGAACTTTTAAGTCATAGCTGACATTTTGAGGGCATAATATTTGAGAGGCACATATTTCTCTTTCATCCTATTAAAACTCTGTGACATAGATATTATTAGGAAACTGAGAGTTAGAGACATTAAGTACCGTCTCCTGGGGTCACAGGCTGGGTGACAACAGTTCCAGCTCTGGACTGTGTGGCCCTCAGTCCTCAACCCCTTAACCTTTGCTGTTTCACATTCCAATCCCCCCCCCGTTTTTGTTTTTTGAACTTTTTATTTTGTATTGGGGTATAGCCGATTAACAATGGTGTGATAGCTTCAGGTGAACAGCGAAGGGACTCAGCCGTACATATACATGTATCCATTCTCCCCCAAACTCCCCTCCCATCCAGGCTGCCACATGACATGGAGCAGAGTTCCTTGTGCTATCCAGTAGGTCCGTGTTGGTTATCCATTTAAAATATAACAGTGTGTACATATCGATCCCTAGCTCCTTAACTAATCCCTTTGATACATTTAGTTTTCACCCCTACATCCTAATGGGGGGCGCCCCTGGTGGCTCAGAGGTTACAGCGTCTGTCTCCAATGCCGGAGACCTGGGTTTGATCCCTGGGTCAGGAAGATCCCCTGGAGAAGGAAATGGCAACCCAGTCCAGTATTCTTGCCTGGTGAATCCCATGGACGGAGGAGCCTGGTAGGCTACAGTCCACGGGGTCACAAAGAGTCGGACACGACTGAGCTACTTCACTCACTCACTTCACTCACATCCTAATGGATGGTCACACAGCTGTTCTAGACCTCACCATGCTCTGGGAATTTGGTCATAAGTATGAAAACCTTTAAAACTAGATATACCATTTGATTCACCAGTTCTCCGCCTAGGAGTTTATCTCAAGGGAAGAAAATTGGACAGATGTCCACATATCTAATTGCATGGAGGAAACGTAATCAGTTGGGTATTGATGAAATAGATTTTGGTATATCTATCCAATGGAACATTATGCAGAGGTGAAAAAGCTGGTTATGTTGATGTACAGATATTAGCATGGAAATTCTAAATGAATAAAATGCTTTATTAAAGTATTTATGTAAAGTGCATTCATACACACACAGTTTAATATATATTAATAGAAAAAATCTAGAGGAAAATGGACCAAATATCAATCATAATGTCTCTCTTGATAAAAAACTGTTTTAATCATATTCTTGTAGTACATCTGTATTTTAAATAAATAATAATAACTGCTATTACATTTTTTAACTTAAAAATTTTTTAATTGGGGCCAAAAAAACACATCACCGTCTTAACCATTTCTAAGCATAGGGTTCAGTAGTCTTACGTAAGGTCATATTGTTGTGTAAATGCTATTACTTTTATCATGAGAAAGAAAGACAAGTTTTCTCCTTTAAAATGCTGTGCTGACTGTATTAAAATTAAAAATAACCGTACTAAGTGCTTTGAAAAGACAGTGTGACATACACAGATGCCTTCCCCGCCTGCAGGTATCTCTGTAAAGGATATCCATCTTCTTAAGGTAAAGAAATAGCTTCGGTGGACACTGGACTCCCTGTTCACTCCTTTAGACAGAGGCCCACATCTGGGACTGTGACGGCCAATTTAATCTTTCACAATGAGCGGGTGTCAGGAAAAGGAAGAACTCTTCCCCCCACCCCCGCCACCCCCCAGGGATGCGCCACTCTTATTGTAAGAGAAGCGCATATTCATTCTCAGCCACTGCAAGAACCTGCACATCTCCCTGACGGATGCCTTCTGTTTTCCAGATAATTGCTTATCAGCCCTATGGGAAGTCCGTGGATTGGTGGGCATTTGGCGTCCTGCTGTATGAAATGTTGGCTGGGCAGGTAATTGAATTTTAAGTGACTTGTAAGGAAAGTCCTCCCTCACCCCCAGCCCCGTGGTTTCTTTAAGAGAGAGTGTCAGCCGGATACCAGCTCACAGCTCTGACCCTCTGTGATTTCCATGACCTTGGGGTTACCCTCGTCTCATTTCCTTATCCTCTTCCTGGAAGCCCTGGGTGTGGCTTGGCTGTGGACCCCAGGGAGCTGGGCACGCTGGTTTGGGGCAGTTGGGCGGGGGATATAGTTCCTGCAGGACTCCTTCTCCCACCCTGTGCTCTGCTCCACAGGCACCGTTTGAAGGGGAGGATGAGGATGAACTCTTCCAGTCGATCATGGAACACAACGTGGCTTATCCGAAGTCCATGTCCAAAGAAGCTGTGGCCATCTGCAAAGGGGTGAGTGAGCCCCTTAAAGCTGGCAGCCAGGACCACCACCTACAGGGTTTCAGGGGTGCAGGTCGTGCCCTGCACAAGGATGCTGTGCCTGGGGCGGGGGAGGGGTAGTGGAGGTCAAACTCCACCCCTGGTCCACTGACCAACCTGTGAGCCTGGAACAGACCTGCTGCCTCCCAGAGGAAAGGGAGCTTTCTTCTAATTCACACCGAAGCACCATAGAGGCCTGCCTGCAACAGCATGTTGCTCCTGGCTGGGCTCCAGGCTCTAGGCCAACACAGGAAGGCTTATGGAATGAATGAGGTGGCGAGCCCAGAAACTTTGCCAAAAAGCTGGAACCTGGGGAAGGTACCCAAGAGGGGTACTGCATGACCGGTCAGCCTACTCAGCGCTAGGGCCTATGAGTTTAGTTAATAGTAAGAGCGTGTGACTTTTGTCCTAAGAAAATAATCACACTATTGAGTTTAAGGGATCCTCTAGATAAGTTGACCCAAATTGAGTGTCTCCCAACCGCCACTCACCCCCTAACCCACAAATGACTGAAAAGTTTGCAAGTTTGTACATTGTGATGTATGCAGATTTACCTGTGAACAAAGCAGGACACCTGTTTTGGGTAAGGATTGCTTGCTTTTGTTTTTTGTGTTTGGCCAGGACATGCTCACAATGACATGGGTGAATACCTGGAGACCAGTGGTCCTCCCCACTGGCACCATCAGGATGACCTGTGGTGCTTTTTCCAAAGGCACACACCTCAGTCTTCCCGCTAGAGACTGAGTTTGGCATCTATCTGTACTGTGAAAATGTCCCTGTGTTGCTTAAAAACCACTGCCTTTTAAGTACATTATTCAAATGTGGTAACTCTTCAGCTCTGTTGAAAGAAGGAAAGTAGTATTGTGAGACCCCAGAGAACAAGGCTCAGAGATGCTGCCTTTATGAAGTTTTCCTTCCCACCAGTCAGCAGTGCCAGGGTTAGAGCATGCCCACCTGTGTGTCTGCACAAACCAGGGCTGCTGGTTCTAGATCCTCATGGTGTTTGCAGATTTCTCATTACCCAACCCAACTCTGCCCTTCTTAACCCATCAGATGGCATGTGAGCTGGCCTGAGTGAAGGAAAGCTGAACTCAGGAGGTTTATAGCAGCTGGGTCAACCTCAATCTAGAAGCACCTTGTCGTGCCGCCTGAATTCCCACTCTCAGTGAATCACCTAAGCTTTGTGTCAGCTGCATAGGTTAGGATGCAAATATCCCTGGGGAAGACATATGTGAATTCATCTCAGTCCCTAACATCTCAAAATTTATAGTTTGAAAATAGTTTTTGAAGGTATGAGGCAGGAAGAGGGAAGAGGAGGTAGAGGGCGTGGAGAGGTTCATGTGCTTGCTTAGTCACTCAATCGTGTCCGTCTCTTTGTGAACCCCATGGACTGTAGCCCGCCAGGATTCTCTGTCCATGGGATTCTCCAGGCAAGAATACTGCAGTGGGTTGCCATGCCCTCCTCCAGGGGATCTTCCCAACCCAGGGATCAAACCCAGGTCTCCTACATTGCAGGCTGATTCTTTACCGTCTGAGCCACCAGGGAAGCCCAAGAATACTGGAGTGGGTAGCCTATCCTTTCTCCAGGGGATCTTCCTGGCCCAGGAATCAAACTGGGGTCTCCTGCATTGCAGATCAATTCTTTACCAGCTGAGCTGTTCATGAGGAGCTTAAAAGAGGCCCTTGGCAAAGAGAGGGCATAGAACAAGGCCAGGGCAAACCCCTACAGTCATCATACAGGATGGGGAGAGAGGGAGAGACTGTACTGGAAGCCAGTCTTTCCTTCAGATAAGAATGTGTCCTCTCCTCTCCTGATTTTTCTGGGCAGAAACCCGCATTTGAGTTCAAGTCTGAGCATTATTAAACCTATGACAGCCGGGAAGTTGTTCCACCTCATCTACAGATTGGAAACACGCGTATGGGACTGCCCATGTGATCAGGGTTCTCTGATCAGGAGATGAGTTACACAGGGTGGGGAGAGAGGGAGCTCTTAGTTTGTTAAATAGTTTCCAACGTTAGAGAATGGATGTGTAGACACAGGGAAGGAAGAGGGTGGGGTGAATTGGGAGATTAGGACTGACATATATCATCGCTACCATGTGTAAAACAGATAGCTAGCAGGAACCTGTTACAAAGCACCGGAAGCTCAGCTCAGTGCTCTGTGATGACCTAGATGGGGGTGGATGGGAGGGAGGTCCAAGAGGGAGGATATACGTCTCCATATAGCTGATTCTCTTCATTGTACAGCAGAAACTAACACAACTGTGTAAAGCAGTAATAGTCCAATAAAAACAAAGAAATAAAATCACTGGGGGGAAAAAAAAATGGCGACCTTTAAAGATCAGGGGATTTCCTCTAACATTCAGCTTTCCAGTTTCTTTTGAAAAATCTGATCTCTCCACGCTGGTCTGTCATTCCTGGAAGGTATCAGTCAGCTGTATTGGAAGCCGGTCTGTCCTTCAGATAAGAATGTGTCCTCTCCTCTCCTGATTTTTCTGGGCAGAAACCCGCATTTGAATTCAAGTCCGGGCATTATTAACCCCGTGACAGCCAGGAAGTTGTTCCACCTCATCTGCAGATTGGGGACACACGTATGGGACCGCACACAGGGTTCTCTGATCAGGAGATGAGTTAATACAAGGAACTCAGTGGAGAGTCTGTCACTCTGTTCCAAAATGGGTTATGAGTCCTGCTGTTGCTAACGCTGGCACTGCCATGTTACATGCTAACCTCCTCTTGATATTCGAGTTTGCATTCCCTGTGACTTGGGCTTTTAAAGTGGGGGATTTGGGAACTCAAGACTATTTGTACATTTCAACCCTTTCGCTTCCTAGATGCACAGTCTTGAACATATTACTTTGCATCTGTTGGGCTTCTGTTTCTTTATCGCTGAAGATGGAAAAATAATCCTCACTATACAGAATTTTGAATGAGTGTTAAATGATGAGGTAACAGAAGAGGAATCTCCTCGCATAGTGTTGGCACACAGTAGGTGCTCCATGCATGTTCAGGACTTTCCCCTTCACAGCCCTGCCTGCCTAGACAGCTGGGGTTCTAAGTGGGTCATGGAGAAAAGGGTTTTCCAGGTCAGCTGCATTCAGCTTCAGCTCCAATTAGCAGTTTCCCTGGTAGAGCAGATTTCTATTAATTTCAGACCCATAACCTTCAGGATTAGCGAGGGTGACTTTCTTACTATTGGGTTTGGGGACCTTTCTGAGTTGAGTTGGCTGAGGCCCGTGTGGGCTTTTTCTTCAAGGTTGATGCTCCAGAGAAGGAGTGATGCTCAAGTGAACAGCCAAATGCTTCCTCCTGAACCGTGGGCCCCAGGGGATGCGTCTGGGAGGTGATCAGAGATTGGAAGAGTGATTAAGTCCAGCTGTCTGCGTGGCTGGCTTCGGGCGCCGGAGCTCAGCGTGCAAGAGCTGAGCACAGCCTCGCATTAGTGCTGGGGTGTTTCTGCAGTGGTTTTCCTTCGCCTAGCATTCTCCTATTTACATGGAAAGTGAGCTAGGTTTTTGAAAAAAGTCTCATTCCATTTGAAAATGTCCTATTATCTAGGGGTCCCCAAGATCTATGCCCGGTGATCTGAAGTGGAGCTGATGTAATAATAATGAGGGTGAAGTGCACCATGAATGTAATCCTCTTGAATCACCCCCAAACCACGCCCCCACCCCAGTCTGAGGAAAGACATGTCTTCCTTTAAACTGGTCCCTGGCGCCAAAAAGGTTGGGGACTGCTGTTATCCATCCCATTAAAGACCCTATTTTCTACCATAAAAAAAGAGTTAGTATACAGTTTGCTTGGATCACCACACCCCCTTTGAATAAACTTAAAGCAGACAGAAGCCCCAGTTGGCCATACATTAAGGTGAAAACATAGGATGGAGCTTCAAGACTCTGGGTCAGGCTGATCTGTTCAAAGCGCAGCTCTGCTACTTAGCTGGGTGATCTCAGGCAGATGCCTGCTTCTCTGGACCCAGTGTCTTTATGTGGAAAATGAGGATAATAGTTTCTGAGGCCTTAATGTTGTGAAGATGAAAGAGTAACGGATAATAGCTGTGAGTCCGGCACTCAGGAAGTGCTCAGGACACGGAAGCTGTTAGTTTTTTATGTATACTTTTATTTACGTATGTATTTTTGGCTGTGCTGGGTCTTCGTCGCTGCCTGGGCTTCTCCCTAGTTGGGGGGAGTGGGGTTGCTCTCCCGTTGCAGTGCGCTGGCTTCTCGCTGCAGTGGCTTGTCTTGCTCTGGAGCGTGGCCTCTAGGTGCACGGGCTTCAGCAGTTATGACCCGTGGGCTCTGCAGTTGGGGTTCTCGGGCTCTACTACAGGCCCGGTAGTATCGGCACACAGGCTCAGTTGCTCCGCAGCACGTGTGATCTTCCCAGACCAGGGATTGAACCTGCATGTCCTGCACTGACTGCAGATTCTTTACCACTGAGCCACCGGGGAAACCCCAGAAGCTGTTGTGGATAGGATTGCGGATTGTGCTAACCAAGGCCTCGTAACCTTTTCTTTCCTCCCATTCTAACCCTACACAAAAGTCAAGATTTGGCCCGATTTCCTTACCCTCCCTAACCTTTTCCTGACCAAGCGAGACCACAGATCATCCCTGGGGAGCCACATGGAATCTATGTCTCTAAATGTCCAAGTTTTAGAGGTCAGCAGAAGTGAGATCCAATCCCAGCTCTGCCATCTACTGTCTCTGTGAGTCCTTGCCAGTTGCTTAACCCTCTGAGTGTCAATTGCCTTGTCACTCAGGTGGGGAAAAATTAAAACACCCAACTCATGGGGTCATTGTGAGACTCGGGTAAGACTAGGCATAAAATTTATAAAGAAGTCGCTTAGAAACAGAAGTGCAGGGTTATTTTTCCCCTAGAAGATAATGCATGTGTGGGAAGTATGTGCTTCTGTGTGTGGGGGTGTAGGAGGGTAGTTTCTGATGACAGATTATCTGTAGCAAGAATCAGGCTGAGCTGAAAGTCCAACAGAGTAGGTGTGAATTGCTGAATTCATCCCTTCCCCCCATAATCCTCAAGCCCTGGGCAAAAGCCTGAGGAGTCTGACGTCATGGGCTTCTTGGTGTCAAGTCGACTCCAGGAAGCTTCATGGTCTTGTATGTTTCAATCGTTTTGCTTCTTCTTTTGATGGCCTCTTGCTGATCTTTCTTTTTTAAAAAATTAATCATCAACTCCTCCGTCTTGACTCTCCGTGCATTTGCTTAAGTCTTGAGATCAGAGATATTTTCCTGCTGCTTTGGACTCATTTACAAGAGGGAGCCTGTCTGGTTTCATCTTGGAGCATCTATTCATCTCGTTATTTAGCTCTGGCTCAGAGACCCAAAGATGGAGGGTTTTGATAATTAAGTAATTTAAATGGGACACCAAAGAAACCTCAGCGGAGTTTAGTGTAATGTATGATACAAGGGAAATGAGCTGGGCTAGGTTTTGACTATTTAATGAGCTTTCGGAAAGTAATTACTTGAAACTTGGGTCCATTTGACTAATATTTTTTCTTCTGTCCTGTCATTTTCACAAGCGCTTTACTGAGAAATGCAAATATTATCTGAATGAACGTGCCCTTTGCTTTGGTCAAACTCCCGTTTCCTTGTGGTAGCAGGAAGAGAATTTGAAGATATTGAAACTGTTCTCATTAAATGCATCAGTAATTGCATAGAAGTCATTCTTAAGTCAAAATGCACCATGTGATATTTCTGACTTAAGTTCAGGGCCATGGTCAGGCTGAAGTGTGATTAACTGTAAGGGACTTTGCTCTGGGACTGGGAGCAGCACACACTACTGTTGGGTCCTCCTATTGGAAAGACCTGGCTGGAAAATTACTGCTGGGATGAAAAGCCAAAAATAAAGATTCAGTTGGGAGTCTTCTTTGTGCTGTCTTCCCTCATTCATAGGAGCGACCGTTTCTGAGAGCCCACATTCCCTCTTCTGAAATTCATTCTACATTTCTCTTTCTCTTGAAGCTGATGACCAAACACCCAGGCAAACGTCTGGGTTGTGGACCTGAAGGTGAACGTGACATCAAAGAGCATGCGTTTTTCCGGTATATTGACTGGGAGAAACTTGAACGCAAAGAGATTCAGCCCCCATATAAGCCGAAAGCCGTAAGTAAACTGTTCTCTAAAGGCGGTTGGGTCCACATCATAATGTTTTTTGGGTCCACGTCGTAACAGGCTCTTTTCCTCTCTCTGATGTGTGCGCCCGTGGTGCCCTCTGAGGGGTGGACCTCGATGAACATGTCTATAAGTGTTCATATTTATACTCAAAGGCAGCAGGTACAAAAATGGAGATTTCCACCCACACAGCCTTGATACATGCAGGAAAGACCATGGATGTTGTGTTTTTGTTTTATTGATTGAATTATTGTAACCGTCTGAGCTGGCAGCTTTGGGGGAAAGGTTTTTGGGTGAGCCGAGTCAGATCCATTTTTGGACTGTGATAAAGAATCTAATTTTGCCCTCGGTCTTTCCTTGGTTCGACTGTGTCATTTTCTCTTCAAACTGACATTGAAAAGGTCATGTTGTTTATCTCAACAGTATTTAAATTTAATTCTGAAATATATACTCCATCTGAGTCAGTAAAGAAGACAGAACGCCCAGCCAGCTCCCACCCAAGGCGAACCAGAATGAAGCAGAGCCTGGCATGCTCATAAAGCCCTCCTGGAGGCTCTGGGTGTGGATATGGCTCTCGGGGAATTGTTGTAAGAGTGAAAGTCTCACATTTCCCAAGGTGGTGTGCACGCAGGAGCACTTCCATCCCCAAGGACTGGGCAGAGAGAAGGAGTTTTCTCCTGGATTAATCAGGACCGTGATTCTACCGGAAAGATATTTCTTTGTTAAAGTACAGGGGAGACTTGGTGACCTTTTTATGGGTTGTAACTGCTGGCTAAGGCTGAAAAGTAGTAAGGCTGAACATAAACTTTGTTATCGAAACCAAAAGTCATGAGGATCTCAGATGTGAACAATGATAGTGAAAGCGATGCTTGTTTTGATATTATTAATTTCATGACCACTTACACTGGCCATATTAAGTAGTTCACACGTAGCATCTGAGCAAATCCTCAAAACAAAATATTACGCAGGTGCTGTTATCCCACGTCATGGAAGAAGAAATGGAAGCTCATAAAAGTTGAGTGCTCTCTCCAAGTCCATTCAGCCAGTGTGTGAGGAAGTGAGGATTCGGAGAGTCTGACTCCATTAGAGGCAATACCAGGATGCCCCGGGGCAAAGGACATATAGTTTAAGGAAGCCTCCCAGGTGCTTCTCACATCTCCCAGCCCTGCACACCCCAAATGATTAGATTCACAGAATCCCTGATGAGTCCTGTTTCTCTCTGGACAACTCCTGGTGCTCAGTCTTGGGGTCCTTTAGAGGCAGCGAGTTCCACACTGTGATCCTTCTGATTGTTGCCAGTATGTATAGCGATACCAAATCAGCCTCGTCAGAACCTCCGTCACTGAGTCCTGTTCTGTCAACCAGAGCCTCTTTCTCTGATACTCCGGAAACCTGCAATTTCTGGGCTCAACACGCCCCTTGTCCACCTGTAAGCATGTCCCATATGACATCACCTGTTGTCCTCCAGGTTAGCAACATCCATCTTGAAATGCAGACACAGAGTTGAGCACAGTATTCCTAATCGTGTCTGACCCTCATGAATACAGTGGGTCCAATAAACCATCTCTTGATTGCTTTACATCTGGAGAACTTGGACGAGTCGTTTCCCCTCTCTGCTCTCTGTTGCATCGTCTGTAATACAGGGATGGCAACAGTTTCTCTATCGGGGGAGGGTCATGGTGCATAAAGCACTCAGTACCTGACTGGTACACAGTAGGCACTCTGGGAGAGTTGATTTTTGTTAGCGACATGTCACCTGTTGGTCAGTGTCTCGGGTGCAGGGTCTTGGAAGGGGCAGAGCAGTGTAGGGTCCTGCTGATGCTAGTCCCTGAGATAATGCCCATGTGTGCACTTGGGGTTCATGTGTACACCTGCGTGTCATAGGCAGTATCATCATTTTTATTATATATATATAAGAAAAGATCAATAAGCAATCTGGAAGACAAGAGTGGGTTCTCCAGTCAGGAAACTGGGAACTTGAGGGGGCACGCACACCTGTTTGGGTTTTGCAGGGCTATTCATGAGGTCTCAATATGCAGATCAGCCTCCCTCCACTTGGCTAGAGGAGAGATGTATATGCCCCCATCCCCACCAGAATTGAACCACTGACATTTGAGGTTCTTTCCTTGCTTGGAGAGCAGTGGTTTTCAAAGAGTGGAACCCAGACCAGCAGTATCACCTGGAAACTTTAGGAATGAAATTCTCAGGCTCCTACCCCAGACCTCCTGAGTTAGAAACCGTGCCGTGGGGCTCTCAAGGGGAATCTGATAAATGCTCCAGTCTAGGACTTACTGCTGTGGAGTTCATGGTCAAAAGCTCTTGCAGGGAAGCTAGATAGAGGCTGAAGAAACGTGGCAGGGAGAGAAATCTCTTTAAGGGGAAGACAATGGTTTTTACACAGTCTGAGTGAGGAGGGGTGCCTTCCAGGAACAGGTCACAGACTCAGATGGCTACAGAGGCCAAGCAGGTAATGTCAGTGAGGGAGGAGGGCGTGGTTTAAAAAGGGGCAGATGCGGGAGCTGGTGGTTCTCAAAGTTCAACAGGTGGGTGTTCATCTCCAGCTGACCAATTGGAGGGTCCTGTGGATCATCACTGATTATTATTTTCTTTTTATCTTATTCATGGAAGTAAGAGTGGTCTTTCCCTGGGGACCTTCTATGAGGCAGGCATGGGGCCAGCCAGGTCAGTCCTATGGGAGATGCAGGCTCTGCACCTCTGGCGTCCTCCTCAGGACTTTTGTATGAAATCTCACTATTTTAAAAAAACATGTCAGCAACAACATTTTAAAAATTAAACACAACTCAAGTCAAATAAAACACCCATGAACCATACGTGGCTGTCAGTTTATAACCTCTAGGGTAGCAATCTTGCAGAGTCTGGTTGATGTTTAGCTGGGTCCCATAAGCGCTGGTTACTCACAAGCAGAGTCCACTTTGGCTGGTCAAATACTTTGAATATTTACCCTGGCCCACAGAGGGTGCTCAGGAAAAATGAGCTGTTCTTATCATTGATAACACAAAATGGTTACAACAGCTAGTGATGATCCGTAGGATCCTTCAACGGTCCTGTACTGGATAGGGTTTCCAACCAGCTGATGTCTTGAAATGTTTCTGTGGTTTAACAATGACCTTCAAAGTACAGTGATTGGACTGGGCTATAGACTTCAAGATGTACTACCATCACTTCTAAGGAGACAAGACACTGAAGCTGCAGTCCATGAGGTTGCGAAGAGTCGGACACGACTGAGCGATTTCACTTTCACTTTTCACTTTCATGCATTGGAGAAGGAAATGGCAGCCCACTCCAGTGTTCTTGCCTAGAGAATTCCAGGGACGGGGGAGCCTGGTGGGCTGCCGTCTATGGGGTCGCACAGAGTTGGACACGACTGAGGCGACTTAGCAGCAGCAGCAGCAGGGTAAATTCAAAATAAACATAATAATGTATATACTAGACTTCTCTGGTAGCTCAGCTGGTAAAGAATCCGCCAGAAATACAGGAGACTCCAGTTCGATTCCTGAGTCAGGAAGATCCCCTGGAGAAAGAATAGGCTACCCACTCCAGTGTTCTTGAGCTTCTCTTGTGGCTTAGTTGGTGAAGAATCTGCCTGCAATGTGGGAGACCGTGGTTCGATTTCTGGGTCGGGAAGATCCCCTGGAGAACGGATGGGCTATCTACTCCAGTATTCTTGGGCTTTCCTGGTGGCTCAGACAATAAAGAATTGACCTGCAATTCAGGAGACCTGGGTTTGATCCCTGGGTTAGGAAGATCCCCTGGAGGAGGGCATGACAACCCACTCTAGTATTCTTGCCTGGAGAATCCCCATGGACAGAGGAGCCTGGTGGGCTACAGTCCATGGGGTCACAAAGAGTCGGACATGTCTGAGCAACTAAGCACAACACAGCACAATGTATATACATCACACACTCATTCGATTCAACTTGAGTATGTGCCTTTCACAAAGCAGTTGCCAGCCCTAGAGCCCCCAGCCCCCACCTGAGGATTTCACATTTTCCCTTTCCCCACCCTTTCTGAAAGGCCCTGGTGAGTGTGTGCAGAGTTCCATGCGCTTCTCAGGATATTGAAAGGCGTGCATGTATCTGTCAGTGTTCCTGACTCATGCATGCTATTAAATAGAGTGCAGCAAGAGAAAGAAAAACCACGGGGCAATAACAGAGGATTATAGTCAAACACCAGTGAAGGGTGCTATTATTGAAGGTTCATTAAAATAATTTTACATGGATTTTTAAAGTTGTTCTCAGTGCATCTTTTATTGTGGCAGGAGCTGTTCGCATAGTATCATTGGAAACTACTGAAATACACTGGCTTCATGTGTTGTTTCAGGGTGCAAGAGTAATTTTTTTTAATGTCCCTCCGATTGTGTCATTCTCTTGCTTAAACCTCGCCTCTCCAACCCCCTCCCTCCCGACCCCGCTCCATCAGTGGCTCTCTGCCCACCCCTGGGATAGTGTCTATTGTTCCTCAGCATATATGGCTTTTAGGGTCTTCCTTGAACCAACCTCTACTGCCTCCCCAGGCTCCTAATGTCAAGAACTGGCATTGCTGAGTGTCGTTCAGCTCCTCAAACTCAAAGTACCTTCCTTCCCTTCCTGGCTCTGCCCATGCAGAGCCAGCCACCTGGGAACCCCAGAGCCGTCCCATGCTCCCTCCCTCCCTAACCCTCCTGGTACCTTACTCTTTCCTCCTCATCAAATCAGTAAACTGTCACCCACTCAGGGAAGCTCTTGTCAATTGCCGAGTAGGGATCATCTGCTAAAGTCCTATCAACAAACTCATCACACTTTGTCGTAATTGTTCAGTGTAAGGTCTGTCTTTCTGGCGAGACCAAAAGACTGTCTTTTTCAGTGTTGGATCCCAGTGCTTAGCATAAGGTTGAACACATAACAGGTGCTTAATAATTTTTTTACTGAATAAATGAATGATTCAATGAAAGGCTGTCAAATAAGATGTTGCAGTGCACTGTGCTGAGGAACATACTGGATTTTTTAGGGATATTTATTAGAGCACAGAAGGGGTTTTTCTCATGCCCAGCAGTGAAGCTCAAATAAATTGGTTGTTGTGTAAGTTACCCTATTTATGAAGGGCTATAATTTGGGTACTGAATTGTATCTGTCATAGCATCATTTGGCTGTGTGATGAAAGAACTGATGATGCAATGCATGAATTGTTACACTTTGGAAGGGGAGGGCTGTGACTCCCACAGCCTGTCATTGCCCAGCCAATGGTACAGGCGCCATGATGTAGCCCAGCAGAGCTTGTTAAACGTTAATGTGTGCACAGAGTCTCTTGGACATATGATTAAAATGTGGGTTCTGATTCAGCCAGTCTACAACAGGGCCTGAGATGCTGCAGTTCTATGATGCTCCCAGATGAGATACTGCCACTGCACCACGGCATAGCAGGGGCTAGGACAGGGTTGTGTGGGGTACGACCAGCCAGTGAGTTGACTGGTAGATCCTGTTGTAATTGGTGTGCCATGTAGCGTGGTGAAGGCTGTGCTGAAGGGGTGTATAAGCTTTAGTACAGAATGTTCTTTGTATGTGACTTGGGATGCCCATCAGGGTCTTCTGGGTCAGTGTGTGGTGAGTGGAAGCTGCTGGTTTGTGGGTGAAGGGCAGAGTATGTGACTGGGTGTGTCGTGGGGCAGTGGGTTGAGAAGCCGTGTGATCTGGTTCTGTCCTCTAGTGGGGGTGTTATGGGTCACGCATTCATCACCTGTTTATTGAGGTTAGGTGCTCTTCTGGGTCATAGAGACACAACAGTAAAAATAATAAAAATCTCTGCCCTTGTGGAACTTAATCTTCTAGAGGGAGTGGGCAAATAATAAACATAGAAATCAGTGGGTATGTTTGTTAGAAGTTGATCAGCGTTATGGAGGGGTGGGGACTTGGAGAGCTGGGTCACAGAGAGGTCCGTTTTAGTTTCTCTATTTATTTATTTGGCTGCATCGTGTCTTAGTTGTGGGACTAGGGCTCAGTAGTTGTAGTATGTGGGCTCCTCAGTTGCTCGAGATGTATGGGATCTTAGTTCCCTGACCTGGGATCAAACCCTCATCCCCTGCATTGCAAGGCGGATTCCTAACCACTGGACCACCAGGGAAGTCCCTGAGAGGTCAGTTTTAAATGGGGTCATTGGAAAGTCTCACTGAGAAAGTGACATTTCAGAAAAGATGGGAAGAAGGTGAGGGAGGGAGAGAGGCATGTGTATATCTGGGGGTGAAAGTGGTTTGGTAGTATTAACATGTGCAAAGGCCCTGAGGCAGGTGTAAAGGCCCTGAGGCAGGAGCTTGCCTGGCACATTTAGGAAGGAGCAGAGAGTCCAGGTGGCTGAGCGGAGCAGGCGAGGGAGAGAGTAAATGGAGATGAGATCAGAGAGGCCATGGGAGGGGCAGGTGGTGCAGGCCGTTGTAGAATCTTTGACTTTTACTCCAACTAAGATGGGCAGAGAAATAGCTTGATCTGACTGTTGTGGGGACAGAGGTAGGTTGCTGATCCAGGTGAGAGGTGCTCAACACGTGGACAGGATGACGTTCTAGCCTCCAAGTTGAGTTCATCTTGGCTTCCTCAGTCCCTCCCCAGTTCCTTGCACCTGGTGGGTGCTCAGTAATTATCCCAGGGGCATGAAGGAATGGCTGAAGAAGACTCTGGACTACCTGCATAATTGCCCTCAGGTATAAAGTGATGGCTGAGTGTTGGGCCTGGTGAGAAGTAGGGTGAACTGATGAAATGGATAGTCATGGAAGCTTCTGGAGTCTAGCGTGCCAGCTTGAGGGCATAGAGCAGGGCATGGTTATCCAGCGGATTATACTTCTGGTCCGTGTGAATGACGTCATGACATGGAACACTCCGTGTGCCAAGGTCTATAACCAGAAGTTCCCACTGGGTGATCAGCCCGGAGTTTGGCTGTGCTGTAGTGGAGGGTGCATTGAGACCACTCTGGTGATGAGCATGTTTTTTTGGAGAATTTGTAGTATGAGGTGCTGTAGTCTCACGGATGTTAGCAAGATAGGCTAGCATGTGCATGTTACTTGATCATTCATGTCCGACTCTTTGCGATCCCACGGCCTGTAGCCAGCCAGGCTTCTCTGTCCATGGGATTCTCCTGGCAAGAACACTGGAGTGGGTTGCCATTTCCTTCTCCAGGGGATCTTCCCAACCCAGAAATGAAACCCAGGTCTCCTGCATTGTAGGCAGATCCTTTACTGTTTGAGCTACCAGAGAAACCCAGGCTAGCATCAAGTCTTTAAATCAAAATGCCCCAGTGAGTGAAGTCCACTGGTGTCCGTGACACCTCATGCAGGGCTCACTGTGAAAATAAGGGAGGGACCCTGACCTTGGGCTCGAGGCTCCAGCTGCCCCATGGAGGCAGTCCTTGGATCAACTTACCCAACAGGCAATGCAGCAAATTGAAGAAGGAGAGTAAAGTATTAATAACAGGGCAATAAGGATGTCCTGTTTTGTTACAGTCCAGAGAGCCTTCATCGCTAGGGTGTGTACAGCCATCTGCCCACTAGTAAATGTGGCTCTATTCTTGTTCTGATATATCTGATCATCGGTTCACTCTGGGCAGGAGTTGAGTACATCTGGGCGGGACATAGACATTAAGAAGAACCCTTTTCCTACATCCTTTCATCCCAGCTGGCCATTGGTTACTATCTAAATGTGATCAGCCTGCTCACCCCTCCTTCCTTCCTTCCCTCCCAGCCTCGGTGTCAGGCTCTCAGACTCCAACCCCCCACATACAACAGGCTGATGCCAATCATTTCTGCTCTGGTTACCTCTTCTCCAGTCTCATCACTTTTTGTAAAGCCCTGTAGAATTTTGAGGCATCTGCATATCTGGAAAGTCTTG
This sequence comes from Capra hircus, assembly GCF_001704415.2. Classification (NCBI taxonomy): domain Eukaryota; kingdom Metazoa; phylum Chordata; class Mammalia; order Artiodactyla; family Bovidae; genus Capra; species Capra hircus. The sequence continues at coordinate 21,803,573 of NC_030832.1, forward strand.
GAATCTTGCAAACTAAAAAGCAAACAGAAAAACCCAACAGAGCCCCTTGTCCCCCATTGTATTTTATTGAGCCTTTCGTTTAATATTGTTTCCAAAATACCACATAGGTTACTTACTGGATCACATACTGTTACTCGCATCTTCTGGGCGTCTAAATGCCGAACTGCTTCAGAGACTCAGTCGTGCTCACAGGACTTGGTTTCTTAGTAATTCTGTCATCTGAAAACACTGTTTATGTAGCTGAGGTCAAAAGCGTCAAGCACTGCTTTAATGAGCTGCAATTCTGTTCATGTGACATTCTCCTCCAAAGCCAATTGCCCTTTATACCGTGTGAGTAAGTGTCTCTGTGTGCGTATCTGAACGTGTGTTTGATGTGCTGACATTTCTGAATTGAAGCCACAAAGCATAACCTTTGTATGTTTGCTATTAAAACTCCAAATTCAAGGCTTAAGGAAGGGAGCTAACTTTGACTTAATATGATTTATTTAAGAATAGAACTTAGCTCCCCCAAGGTACCAAATGCTAAAGAGAATAATACCTTTTTGAATATTAGGATTTAAAATACTTTTGTATAAAACCTGTACTATTCAAATACACTGGAAAAAAAACATCGGGCTCTTCCGGCAGAGCCAGGCAATTGTGCTAAGGGCCTTCCAGGCATTACCTCATTTACTTCTCACAACCCTATGAGGTAGGTGTCATTGTCACCATATTGCAGATATGAGGGCATGAAACTTGGAAAGGTTAGGACATGTGCTCAAAGTCCAGCAACTAGGAGGTGTGGAACCATGGATTCCGCCTGCCCAGTATCTTGGAAAGAGTATTAGAAGCACTTGCAGCCCCTTTTAATAAGGTCTGTGATCACACTGATGGGAGAGAACCATGATAACAGCATCTAATGGTGTCCATTACATAATAGAAAAAGACTAAGTATTCTTACAGTTCGAATGAATTAAAATTTATTTTAAAATATTGCAACAAACAAGTAGCATATTCACACCTTTTACAATTTTCTGGCAGGATTTTTAAAAGATGCAAATCTCACTTGTCCCTTAAGGCGCTGATTTTGAGGCTGACAAAGACAGCAGACACTGAATAACCCCTGGATGCGGGGCACGGCAGCATCTGAAATGAGGCACTCGGGACAGGCTCATTAAGAAGTAGACGTTTCCCCACCCGGTTCTGTTTGTTCTTTTGGTTATTCAGAGTGTGGAGTTTGCAGAGATCTTAATCAAAATATTAGACGACCTTCCTACACCAACTAACAAATAGCCAAGAGTTGTTTAGGACACACAGCCTAGAGTCTGTGTATCTCTTTATCTCCCTTTCTACCCGTCCATGGAGAACCTACTTAAGCTGCGGATTCAGCCGGACTCCCTTTGAAAGATGGTTCAAGTTGACAGGTCCCTGGGCCAAATGAAGTTTCTAAATCATTTGCCAGGTGCGTGACTTTGAGCTGTCCCCTGGCAGAGGAGGCAATGGTTTGATTGAAATGGTAGGTGGAAAGGCCACATGCTGGGAGAGAGCATGAAGCTGTTAGGATATATCTGGCCATGACCACTGAAATATAACAGCAGTCAAAAACTGAAAATACTTTAGAAGTGGAATTCAACCCCTCCATGCTGGAGATGAGGACGCGAAGGCCAAGTTTTGCCCAAGGGACTTACATGGGGAATATGACAGAACCAGCACAAGATAACTAGCCTTCCATTGAATGCATGCAGGACCTTAATAACAACAACTATTTATGACAGTAACAATAAAATGGGCCAGCCATATTCTATGAAATTATTCAATTTTAGTAGAAAGTGGAGCACATTATCTAATTTAGTCATCTCATTTCACCTTCACAACAACCCCCTGAAATAGATGCTATTATTACCCACCCTGTACTGGTAAGGAAACAGGCTCAGAGAGGTTAAGTAACTTGCCCATGGTCACAAGCCAATTTAATTTGAAATCCTATCAGTCTACCTCCGAAGCCCATATTCTTGCTTCCGTGATGTTTCTTCTTTCATCTCCCAACCTGGCTACTCAGATGTGGGATTTGAACTGCTCTTGGTCAAGTCCTGAGTTTAAATACATTCCTGGGGAATGGGCTCTGTTGGGTGAATGTCCATAAGGCCTAGCTCCTCAGTTCTGCTGTCAACCCTGCCCAGGTTGTAATGCTTATCACAGCACCCTAGAAAGCTGTTGACCAAAGGTTGGGAGAACTCGAGGAGATGAGCCCATGGATCCAAGGAGACTGGGTCAAGCAGAAAGATTATGGACAGAGTCAGCAGAGCCAGGATTCAAACACCAGCCTTGGGAATCTGCTGGCAGTCCAGTGGTTAGGACTCAGCGCTTTCACTGCTGTGACCTGAGTTCCATCCCTGGTTGGGGAATTAAGATCCTACAAATGAGGCGGCACAGCAAAAAACAACAACAACAACAACAACATCAGCCTTGCAATTCAGCAGCTGAGTGAAGGTGGGCAAGTAACTGGACCCCTCTGAGCCTCCACAGTTATAGGTGCTCTGATCTCAGCCAGGCTCTTAAGCCTTCCCCATCAGTCCCTCTCTGAGTCCCCTGGGCAAGTCCCCAAACCTTCTCTTTCCTGAAGGTCCCCCAACTAAATTTCCGGTCATCTTGGTCTCAGCAGATAGCCCCATCTCGTAAGCTGGGGGGAGATGGAGGCTCGTAGGTGCCCCTGGGTGGGTGGCTTTCCTGCTCTGGCACAGTCATCTTGACCTCTTAGACCTACCTCCCTCTTTATGTCAACAAACAGGTTCCCTTCAGGAAGACGTTCCCTTTCTGCTCTGAACCCCCATTCTCCCGTGTCCTTTGCATGTCTACTCTGGCCAGTCTGTGTCCACAGCTTCTCCATATATTAATCAGAACTCCTAGGGTTGCAAATAGGAACCCAATTCAAACTGACTTAACAGTATTTAGTTGTGATTGGATCCAGAGTCCGGACCGTGTCAAAAACAATCCATTTCTCTGTGTCCCTTAAGATTGCTTTCCTCTCTGTTGACTTCTTTCTTCTCCAAAGTTTTTTCTTGGGCCCATAGCTGCTCCAGACCTACACCCCATTATTTTTGCAATTCCTGCTGAAAGAGAGCTTCCTTTTTCTAAAATTTCCTGCAGCCTGGAACTCAAGTCTTGTTGGAAGATGTTCGGTCATGTGTCCATCGCTAAAGCAATCACTGTGCCTGGGGGATGGAATGTTCTGATTGGCCAGGTCCAGGGCACCTGTCAAGGGACTGGGTCTGCCCCTGTCTAAAGTGGACATCTTGCAGAGGGGAAGGAGTGGGTTCTCCCAGAAAAATAAAGCTGCTCGCTGTGCCTGCAAACCAAGCAGATGCCCACTCTGGCTCTTTTCAGATTCATTCTGTTCAATACAGAAACATGCAAAGTCTCTCATCTTAAAAATCTCTTCCCTCGAGACTGGGATCTCTCCATTCTACCACTGCTCTATCTTTTCATACAAACTGGATGGAGTTCTTGCTCCCTCCATGTTTTTTACCTTCCGTTCTTTCCGTGGTTCGGTGCAATCTGGCTTCTGCCCCCACCATTCTATTGAAATCCCTCTCATTGAGTCATCAGTGACCTCAAAATTGCCTCCTCTCATAGACTTGTCTTTTCTTTCTTGACCTCGTCAAACTGGGTACTTTGATCTTCCTTCCTTAAGAAAAAAAATCTGAAAAGAGTTTAAAACTTCCAGCAGCATCAAAAGCTATGCAGGGAAATTAAGTGCCTCCCTGTAGACCCCTAACTAGGCTCCTTCGTTCTTCTTCCCAGAGCCACCCACTGTGATCGGAGTCCTGGGTGAGCTTCTGGAGAGGTCCTCCACGTCACACATGAGGGTATCAGTGCTCGTCTTCAATTCCCATCCCTCGCTTTGTTCCCTTCCATCTTGGAGTTTTGTTTTTTTTTTTTTTTTTCATGGCACTGAGCTGGCTGACTTCCCTCCTTCTTCCACAACCATTCTTGCTTGAAAAATTGACTCCATGGAGAGTTTTTTTTTTTTTAAGTTTTTTTTTTTTAATCGCCAAAAGGATTTTGTATTGGGTGATAAACAATGTTGTGGTGGTTTTAGGTGGACAACAAAGGGACTCAGCCATGCATATACATGTATCCATTCTCCCCCAAACTCCCCTCCAGGCTGCCGCATCACATTGAACAGAGTCCCATGAAGACTTCTGATGACAGTAGAACTTGGAGGACCAAGACATGCCCATGACCCAGAGAGGGAAAGATCCAAAGTGTATTTCTTGCTTATTTACAAGTACAGTTTCTTAAAAACAATCACGAAATGCCCTCCAATTAGGGTATGAAAAACAACAACTCAGAGGTGGCTTGTGAATCTGCTTGAAATGTCTTTCCAAGGGAGTGAGGCTTGGATGGGAGACAGGAGGTATCCCTTTTGTGCCTGGGTCCACGTTTTCTTCACTGTCTCTCATCAGGAGCCCAGGGCCTGACGTCACCTGGTGGCTTCCCACATACTCTGCCAACCTTGATGGGACAGATTTTTGTATTTTAAGTGCCTGTAACTGTTAACAGTAATATTCTGGTGATCTCAGAGAGACAGCAGTGAGCAGTCTTGAAGAGAGATCTTAGTTCCCTGCCCAGGAATTGAACCTGGATGGCTTGGATGGAAACCAGGAATCCTAGCTGCTAGTCCACCAGGGGTTAGAGGCTTGGAGCAAAATTCCCCTGGCCCTTGTCCCCATTGAAAAATGAATTTCTCAAACAGGCAAAAACTGTAAAAACAGGTACAAAGTTTATTATCAGAGACACAGCATAGCTTGTGGGGGAGAGCACACAGTGAAACAGTTTGTTTATTTAAGACAGAAGAAGCAAGGCAGAGAGACACACCCAGGAGGGTGTGGGCGTTTTCCTTAATGGAAAGGAGCCCTAGTAAAGAGGCAGTTAAATCATTTATATAGGGCAGTTCTTCCGGGTCTTTGCTTACCTTTGGCTGGCTATCTTATTTCTTTTCCACACCTGACTTGGCCTAGGGCCCTCCCCAATATGCTTGCACAGGTTTTGGCCAAAATGGATTCCAGTGCAAAGGCCTGTGGGTGGTTTGACAGCACCTATTATGGGATGGCACCCCCTCCTTTTGGTTGTTTTATCTCTTTGCTCCAGCAGAGCTCAGCTCCTGCCACTTTGTCCTCCGAGTATCTAGGGAAAACAGATCTCCAATTTACTCTGCTGGACAAACTCCAACTATCCAGCTCAGGGGCCCATCTATCTCCCACTTCACTAGGGTAGGTTGGGGTGTGGCAGGGCCCATAGGACCCCTCTGTTGCCAGGGTACAGCCACCCCCATCAGACTAGCTCACTGGATGGGACTGGCTGAGTCACAACTCAACTGCAGCTACCAGCTACCATGTCAGATTTTTTTAGTGTATTTTGTCAAATCATTCTCACTGCACCCTACAAGATAGATCCATTTGACAAAACAGGAAATCTGGCCAAGGGTATTTAGATAACTTGCTTACAGATTATCTGCAGGTTGATGGTGCTAAGATTATTACCCAGGTCAACTTAACTTTTTCTTTTTCAACTTAACTTTTAAGTCCATGTCACATGATAGGTGCAATTTGCAAGGCAGTGAGATGTCGCTGACACCCCGTGGTCTCTGGAATCAAGCAGACCAGACTCTGAATCTTGGTTCTCCTCGTTTACCTTGTATGACCCTGACCAAGTTGTTAACTTTTCAAATTTTCTGTTAAGTGGAGATAATCTTTGCTGCCTATCTTACGGATGTATGAGAATCAAGGCTATAAAAACAGGCAAATAAAAGGGACAATTACTGTTTAAGGGCTAGTTTATTTGAAGCCAGCAACAGCTTAGGTTTAGGATGAATTTTAAAGAATGGATAAGAACAATATGTTACTTTGTTGACATGGGGAAGCATTTAGAGTATATTTCATCTAGTTTTAAAAAACAGCTTAAAGAATAAAGTGATGATTCTACATTTTTTAGAGAGTAAAAAGCATTCATCGATCAATTCACCCAGCCATCCAGGACATAGACCAAAATGTTAAGATAATGAAGGTATTGGGGTGGTAGAATTATAAAGGACTTTGTTGGTTCTTTCTCTTGGCACTTGTGAACAAGTTGTTTGTTTCTGCATAAATGGATCAGTTGTCAGATCTGAGCGCAAATCCTAGTCAGTTACTTAAGCTCTAAATCTGTTCCTTGTTGTAGAGCAGACTTCATAGACCTGTTGGATTAAATGAGATCATGCTTGTAAATCACTTATACAGTATCTGGCTAAAAATAAGCTCTTCATATATACTACCATTTATCCGTTGAACAGCACTCAATGCCAGCTCTATATTGAGATCTGGAAATTCAGGTGTGGGCCAATCAGATGTGGCTTCAGCTCTCGTGTGTGTGTGTGTGTGTGTGTGTGTGTGTGTCTGTGTGTGTCTGTGTGTGTGTGTGTCTGTGTGTGTGTGCATGCTAAGTAGCTTCCATCATGTCCAACTCTTTGCAACCCTATGGACTGTCGCCCACCAGACTCCCCTGTCCATGGGATTCTCCAGGCAAGAATTTTGGAGTGGGTTGCCATGTCATCATCTATATTCCCATCAAGATTGTAAACTCATACAGTAGCTCATAGAATCTAGATGGGACTATAGACAATGATAGATATACAAAGAAATAAACATGTAGATCTGGATATTCACACATTTTATTTCCTATGGAAGAAATGAACAGGTTGTTCTGAGAGAGAAGAACAGGAAGAGGAGAAAACAGGGAGCTCCTTGACTTGGAGGTGATCTGGAATTGCTTTTCTGAGGAGCTAGCATTTAAATTGAGACTGAGGAAAACAAACATTGCATGTTTTTTAAATGAAAATTTGTTAAAAAATGAAACTTGCTATCCAGCACAAAAGACCTCTCTCTTGCCAACTTCTTCCTAACTAGACACAGATCAAATATTCCCGATAGTAAGGGACCTTCATTATCAGAAAAGGAGGCTTTAATCTTTCCTTCTTTGCCAAAGGCCAGACAGTTTGGAATATTGTCTGACTCTGCTTGGGAGAAAAACCTTGGTCTACAGACAACTTTTAAAAATGATCAAATGTGTGTGTGGCTCTGACTGTGGCTGGCTGCTGCTCACTGGGTGGGACCCTCCTGCGTTCTCGTGCTGCGGAGACCCACACAGCATAATAAGGATCCCGAATTTCATTGAATTTGCACATTAAAAAAAAGAGAGATTTCTTTGTCTTTTACTCAGACTATATGCTTGGGTATCTTTTCATCATGCTCTAGGCTCAGTTCCTGAAGATGCCCTGATGTCTTGATGGAGGCTGGGCAGGAAGCTCCCCTGTGCCATTGGCCTCACGTTGTCAAGCCCGGTCAAGCAGCAAGGAGTATGGGGCAGACCCTTACTCTCTTCTCCAGTGTCTTCTGTCGCTGATTTCTTTTCACTTCTGTTTCTTCCCTGGGCTCTTTCCTTCCTTCCTCCAAAGAGGCAATATCTTTCTTTTTGATCTCACTCAGCTTAGATGTCGCTTCCTCCAGGAAGTCTCCCTGGACTTTCTTCTTTCTCCCGGAGCTAGTCTCCTCAGGTCCCTCACCTCTGTACTCAGTGGCAGCACGTGTCACACAGCTCCATGCTGTCCATCTGTGCATCTGTCTCCTCTGCTGGACTGTAAGCTCCATGGTGACAAGGACAGGGACGTCTTATATGCCATCTTATTTCTGGTACCCAGCAAATCAGTAGATGGAAGATGCCCATTTAGATAAGCTAAATATTAGCCTTCATCATCATTCCCTTAGCACCAAAGTACACACTGGGACAGCTATTAGGGAAATCTTAGGGTTTTTAACTAACATGAAGCTCATTAAACAGCACCAGGCAGATTTTAACAATTGGGTTAAATATTTCCATTCCCTTTATTCCTATTTCCCCCCTTTTCTCCACTGCAATAGCCCCCTCATTTAAAATCGGCTTTGTAGGGACTTCCCTGGCAGTCCAGTGGTTAAGACTTCGCCTTCCAACAGAGGGGGTGTGGTTTGGTCCCTGGTCTGGGAGGTAAGATCCCACATGCCTCATGGCCAAAAAATCAAAATATGAAGCAGAAGCAGTATTGTAACAAATTCAACAAAAACTTTTTTAAAATGGTCCACATTTTAAAAAAATCTTTAAAAAGATACTTATTATTAATACTACTTGACTTATTTAAATTTTCAAAAACACGATAAGCATAAAAATAGAAACATCAAACAGTCTGTGACTCTCCCAATCTCTACAAGCACATATATAATACACATGCATCAATAGTATACACACATTTATGTCTATAATTTATAAAATGGGAACATATTGTACACACTGTTTTAATTATATATAACTGTTATTTGAGATTCTTCTACATCTTATTTTAATTTTTAAAAGTGTTTTGCATGGTAATACATAAAAATAGTTATATCATTATTTATTCAACTCTTTTCCCTATTGGTCAAGAGTTGATTTCAAAAAAGAAATTTTTTCCCCTGTAACAACTCTTTGATGAACACTGTGTCTCTGAACCTCGGAATGTGGGACCTTAGTTCCCTGACCAGGGATGGCAACGTGGAGTCTTAACCCCTTCACCACCAGGGAGTCCCTTCCTGTATTTCGACAGGCTAAACCCAGGTGTGTAGAGGAGGGCTCCAGGAAAAGCTCCTGGAGGAAGTGACTGCAGACAGAGGACGTGTAGGCAATGACGGGGAACAGGGTGGGAGGCAAGGCTTCCTGGTGGAGAAGACAGCTTGTGCTCAGGCTTGGAGGTGAGCATGCATGAGCATTCCAGGAACTGGGAGGATTTCAACACAGCTGGAGGGTGTGTTGGGGGTGGGAGCGGGACTAGGGGAACGTGGGCAGTGAAGGGGCTGTTGGCCAGGTGACCAGCACCGAGTCCTATACAACCTGTAAGCCATGCTGAGGAGTCTGGCTTTGGGCCATGGGGAGCCACCGCAGACAAGAGCAGGAAAGTGACATATCCAGGTTGGCGTCTTTGAAAGATCTCTGTGGTTGCTGTGACTGAGCCAACTCCACATTTGACAGCTAGACTTGGAGCTGTTATTAACACAACGAAACAGAAATTAGAAGGAAGGGAAGAAAACGAGGGGAAAAAAGAGCTCATGTGTAACAGTTCACAGATGAGATTTTCAGGTGGTCTTGGCTCTTAAATTTGGGGGCTCAAGCGAACACATCACGATCCTCACTCCCCTCTCCAACTGTGGAAGAGGTTCCGTATGACTTTAAATAACCTAGTTGGCTTTGGCCCCCGTTCCGTTCCAGGAGCCCCAGTGATGACAAGGGGGTTGGGTGTTTTTCTGAGTGAGGCTGAAGCGTTCCCAGCCAGAGAAGCAGGTGTGGTCCACGCTGCGTTTGTAATTAGATCCCAGCCGCGGAGCTGCCCATTCTCCAAGGACACAGCAGGAGCAGAGCTGATCGGGCTGTGCCTCCCAAGGGCTGACGTCTCCATTTAGGGAGCGCTCCTGAAGCTAATGGGCAGTGACAGCTCCATTTGAAAAACACGGAAACACTTAGGGAGGCTGTGATCTGCCAGGCTTGTAAGCTGCTTATTAGCAGGGAAATCACGCTCCCGCTGTATTGTGCCCCCTTGGTTAACCCCTGTTCCTGCATCTCCTTTCTGCTATCTCACTTAAAGATTTCATTGTTCTCCAGGCAGTGGGGGGAGTGATGGGAGAGGAGGCCGCAGAGCTGCCAGAAGCTATTTCTCCATCTCCCATCATAGCCTCTGGGGAGGCCCCAGGAAAGCAACAGCCTTCTGGTGTGGATGGGAAAGGGATGGGTTTTTGTGTTTTTTGTTGTTGTTGTTGTTGTTGTTTTTAAGAAAAATGGCCCCTGAAGACTCTGTGTCTCAGCTTCCTGTGCTAGCTGGTTGGGGTCCCAACACCCAGAAACACCCACAGGGCTGCCTTGTAATACACCATCCCACTCCTCCAGTCCCTGCTGCTGACATCTCTTTGTTTTTTCCAGCTCCATCCCTTCTGCTCCCTCTTTCTCCACAACCCTGTCCACCATCTCTCTCCTCTGGATGATCGCAACCATCTTCTACCCTCCCCGCTGCCTCCACCATCAGTCCAGTGCCTGCTCCTTTCCTGTCCCAGCGAGGGACTCCTGTCTGATCTTTGACATCTCCACTGCACTCTCCAACTTACCATGAATGAAACCAAGGCTCCGTTTCTTTAACCAAACATGCTTTACCCCAGTGTCACCCACTCACCAAGTGGCTCAGCCCACAAGCCTTCTCATACCCCACAGCCAGTCCATCAGCAAATCTTATCAACTCGCAATTCAAAGTAGACCCCTCCCCAGTCAAATGCATCTTCCCATCTTCCCCACTGTGACCTTCCTCCAGACCACCGTCCTCTCTTGCCTGGATTATTGCAGCATCCTCCTCATTGGTCTGCTTCTACCTTTCCCCCTTGTTCACCCATCGGTCTGTTTTGGACACAGTCCCAGTGACGCTGCTGTCAGAGCCTGCCTCCTTGGTGCTCAGAATTCTCCAGCCGCTTCTCATCAAGCTGAGCGGAAAAGCCTCTGTCTTCCCAGGGCTAGCGTGGCCAGTGATCTGGCTCCTAGTCCCCTCTTGAGCTCTCAGACCCCTGCTTGCCCCTTGGTCACTGCGCTGGCCACACTGGCTTCGTGGCTGTTCAGTGATCATGCCCAGCAAGCTCCCGTCCTGGGTCCTTTGCCCCTGCAGTTCTTTCTGCCCAGAATGTTCTTCCTGCCAGTGTGTGTACAGTTCCTCCTGGCTGAAGGCTTGCCAGACCGTCACCTCCAAGCTGACCGATTTCTCAAAAATGGCCTCATCTTCACTCTTCACCCCGACTCTGTTTTTCTTAATGTCACTTGTTTCCATCAGGCATTATTATTTGTTTTGTTTTTGTTGTTTTGGGGGGGTTTTGGCCATGCAGCCTAGCTTGTGGGATCTCGGTTCCCTCGACCAGGGAGGGAGTCGGGGTACCGGTAGGAAAAGCACCAAGTCCTAACCACCCAACTGCCAGGGAATTCCTCATCTGGCATTAAAATATACATTTACAGTTATATTTTTATGTATTATTGATTGCCTTGCTTCTCCAGTAAAACGTAAGCTCTGTGAGGCATGGATTTTCTATGATTTACTGTTAACACAGGGCCTGGCACATAGAAGGTACTCAAGAAGTGTTTCATGAATGAGAAAATGAATAAGCAATGAAAGAATCTGGACGGTATTCCTGATCACACTGTGTTGACCTTGACGGCAAAAGTTTTGTGCAGACGAAAGTTTTGCCCCACTGGCCAGCAGAAAAAACCTGAGTCTTGGTCATTTGGTTGGCGGTCCCTTATCGGTACTTAGGCCAAGCTGTCAAAACAGCTGAAACAATTTAGTTTGGAATAACTAATGTGCGTCTCCAAGTCTTGACACGAGTCTTTAAAAATGCAAGGCTGTTTCCTCAGTGTTTAAAACTTCAACATCATGGAAACACGCCATCATAGGAAGTGGATACTGTCTGGGGGGAATTGTAGTAGAAAACGAGAACCAACGATGCTTGCAGCTTGGCTGTGTTGATCACTTACTCAGTGCCAGGCATGGTGTCAGTCACATACGGGATCTCATTTTATCCTCATCAGAACCTCATTTGAGAAAAATTAGAGTTGTCTCTAGTGTACAAAAGAGGAAACTGAGGCTTAAAAGGAGTTGGCCAGGGTTGCACACCTAGCAGGCAGTGATTCCAGGATTTTACCCCATGTCCCCCTTACCCCACTCTGTGCGGTCAGTCGCCAGCCCACCAACCATTTTGCAACATGGCACTGGGAGCTTGGACTCTGACAGACAAACCTGGCTGACACAGTAGCTCTGCTGTTTGTTAGCAGTGGAACCCTGAACAAATTACATCACCGCCTTGGCCTCAGTCTTCTCATCCATACAATAGGGATGGCCGTAATACCCACTTCATAGGGTCTTTGGGAGAATGAAATAAAAGTAATACAAAGAAAGAGCATTCTAGCGCGCCTGGAACATACAGAATGCATAATAAACATTAGCTGTTACAATTATTAGTGTCTTCCCAAGTGGCTCAGTGGTAAAGAATCCACCTGCCAATGCAGGAGCCGCAGGAAACTCAGGTTCAATTCCTGGGTAGGGAAGATCCCCTGGAGAAGGAAATGGCAGCCCCCTCCATTATTCTTGCCAGGATAATCCCATGGACAGAGGAGCCTGGTGGGCAACAGTCCATGGGGTTGCAAAGAGTCAGACAGGACTGAGCAACTGGGCATACATGCACATCACGATTGTCATTACTCCCACTATGTTCTTAGGTTGTGGTTGCCTCATGTAGCTACTGAAACAGTGAGAGATTTCATGCAAATGGGTTTGCTGGTGAAGAAAGAGGATCAGGCCTAGTGACTCAACTCTTCTCGTTAGATGGGAACTGATGTGTGCATGTGTATGTGCTCACGCATGAGTGAACATATGTACACACGCGCGCGCACGCACTTTATCACTCTACCTCAGACCAGGACCTTGTCATAGAGAAGGACAGCAGGAGGCATGAGAAATGGTGATGGTTTCTTCTCGAGAGCTTGGGGAGATCCCAAGCACTGGGTTGGCTTTCATCCCACACCCTTCATTCCCATCTGGAGGGAGAATGGCTGCGTTTATTTCCTGGTGCCTTGTGATTAAGGGTCAATGACTTTTCCTTCCAACCAGGGCCTCGTAGTGGCCCCGCCATTGCAGCCACCAAACCCAGGTCTGGATGTTTCTCTCCATTAACTGGAGCATGTAAACTCTTGTATCTCTGGAGTTGGAGAATGTCTCCAGAGATGACTGGGAGCCAAAGGACAGCGCTTTAAGAGACCTGCGGCTTAATGTTGGGAATCTCCGAGGTGAAGTATAAACGGGTCATTACTTTGAATCTTGTACCACAAAAATATCTCAGGGACCTTAATCCCATCTCCTTCAGGAATGAGGTTGGCCAGCTTCTTGGGGTGGAGTTGGGAGAACATGCCACATGCTACCATCCCCACCATCCCATGCTGCCATCCAGCTCCTGACTGCCCAGAAGGACACCACGGGCAGCTCATGAGCTACAGGAACTGAACATTGGGAGCCCAAGGTCACCTGCCGATCCGTGGTCATGAGAATTTTTCATTTTATGTTGCTCTCATTTCTGATCATCGAAACAATCTCTCCGAGGTAGTGAAAGGGAAGGGCTTGGAAAAGCCGCACCCAGTTTCGTTTGGTTCTGTTCTGTTTTCAGTTTCGTTTAGTTTATTTTTTCCACCCACCACAAATTCTTCTCTTCCCCTCTCATAGTGTGGGCGAAATGCTGAAAACTTCGACCGATTTTTCACCCGCCATCCACCAGTTCTAACACCTCCTGACCAGGAAGTCATCAGGAATATTGACCAATCAGAATTCGAAGGATTTTCCTTTGTTAACTCTGAATTTTTAAAACCTGAAGTCAAGAGCTAAGTAGCTGTGTAGATTTCCGTCCTTCATTTCTGTCATTCAAGCTCAACGGCTATTGTGGTGACATTTTTTGTTTTTCATTGCAAAGTTGCATCCATGTTTTATTTGCTGATGAAACTAGAGTGACCATGTTTCAGGACCCAAATGTCCTCAGGTAGTTTTGGAGCATCTCTGTGAGATGGGATTATGCAGATGGCACGTTGACAATGTGGCTGCATAATCAGCACATTATCAAAGTCCTTGTAGCATTTATTTTCCCCTGCATGTCAGCGATGTAGATCCAGCAGGGACAGAACATGACTGCTTTCTCCCCCTTTTTCCTGCACTGCCATTTTCATCCCTTTTCCAACGCCAAGCATCCAATCTAGATTTTTTTCCTGCCAAACAAGTGGATAATCGGATGTTAGCAGTATTCTCCTGCTTCCAGTCCTGGAGCTTGCCTTGTATCCAAGTAGATGGTTGCTTTGCCTTAGGGGGAATTTCCTCCATTCTTCCTGGTTTGGAGGCCCCAGGAGCTTTGGGGAAAAAACATGCTAAAAATAAAATTTTGGTTTTTTTTTTAACTCAAAAATTAAGATTATCTAAGTCCTTTTAAAATTCCAAGAGTGTGCTTTTAGTAGTTTCAATCTAAGGGCACCTCCAGGAGTCATAAGGCAACCAGCTTGGGTGCTACCTTAATGCTGTAATTTCTGGTTCCCTGTGTCCCCCGATCACCTTCATCCCCAAACTACTTGAACAGGGCATTTGGACTTACTCCCTGAAAAGACATGGTCACTTTAGCAAAGTCCCAAAGGGCCATGGTTTTACATTACATTTCAAACTTTATTTGCTTTGGGGTTTTATTTCTGTTGTTCAAATGCAAAAAAAAAAAAAAAAAGTTACTCACTTTTGTTACACATGCTTTGAAATACGTGTCCAAATGTTATTAACCACAATGACCTGCTTTGATTTACCGAGAAGACGGCTCTAGAGCCTGGCAGACCCATGCCTGCTCGGATGGGATTTGTCTAGGTTTGTTGCTGGCTTCGGAAAGCTAATTAAGTGCTCTGAGAAAGACGCCATGTCTTGAAAACATAGACAGTTGTATTCTTCACTTTGATGTTGTTTTGCAAGATGTTTGTGGAAATGTTTGTATCTGGATATCTGTTATGTGCCATTTTTCTTCTAGCATCGAGATACAATAAAAAAAAAAAAGGCAAGAAAAAAGAAGAAATACTATTTCAAGGAAAACGGCTATCTATGGAAAACATGGACCCAAACTGCAGAATGGGGCCTCCTGAGGCTTCAGGACAGAAAAAATTAAAGCCAGATCATAATCTTGGCCCCAGTGTTCAGCCAGTCAGAGAGACTGAAACTGTGGATCATTTAGAGACTCCTGGGGGCCTTTGATGGGGTGGGATGAGCTGGCTGGGGGGTTCTCCAATGAGATCGGAGCTCAAGGCTCAGATTCTCACCAGAGGCAAGTTTAGGGGCCAGCTAGGAGCAGGGCTGGGGCTGTTGGGTTTGTTATCAAAATCACTACGCCTCTCAGCTCAGACTCATCCCTTCTAGCAAATAGCTTCACGAGCCCCCAGAAGCCCAGAGAAACCCCTTAATTGGGGAAATTCCGTTTCCCTCTGAGCAGAGGACAGCAGGTGGTCCCCCATCCCGCCTCCTGTCCCCCGCTGTCCTCCGGCAGCCCTGATGGCAACTCTTGTCACAAGTCAAGTGATTTCCACAAGCGCCAGGGCTTCTAAGAGACCATCAAGGGAACTTAAAATACTTGACAAGTGTCCTTTAGGGGAGACTTATCTTTAAGAAAATTGTGATTTGATTTCCACTTGGGCAAAGCCCCCTGCTGTTCACTCCTTTCTGCCTGCTCTCGTCTCCTTGCTGGGGGCTTGGGGACCATCCCTGTGGCCACTGTTGTGGGTCACAATCTAGACGTCAGGGGAAGCAGACTCGAAGCCCTAGCTCTCAGGCTTAGGAGGTAAGAGAAGGAGGAAAACTAGGGAAGAGCCTCCTCATTGTATTGTTGGGAAACTGGCATCAGGAGGGAGGAAGTGACTTGCCCAAAGTCAGCCAGTTGGAATGCAAACCCAGTTTCCTGAATCTCCATACAGGTCTCCCTCCTCTGTGACTGCCGTCTCTGAGCCATGCCCACCAACAGACAGGTTATTTGAAGTCTTTCATCTGGCTGTTGGGTCACCAAGCCTTTACTTGGATATACTCTCAGGAAGATTAAAATCAAGGAGAAACATTGGGCCATCGACAAGTCATGAGAGACAACTTTAGAGAACTATGTAGGATGAGTGAATAGATATAAATAAATAGGTAGATAGAGATAAATAGATATAAATAGAAAGAATATACTGTGTGTGTGTATATATACATATGTATTATATTTACTGCACTCTACATTTTCCAAATTGCTGACATTATTTTTCAAAAGTTTAATAGTTTCCAGAAGTAGATACTCAAGCCAAAGCCTCTGTTCCCCTAATACATTGAGCTGAGAGTTGTTCAGGGAGGCCTTCTGTGAAAGGGAGGGATCATTAGAATTCTTGCAGTTGCCTATTCCATCAACATTTCAAGTGCAGAGGAGACTGAGAACAGATGTAATCTCAGCGGAATACTTTGCAAACACATCCAAGAAAGATTTTTAAATTAATTTTGGTGATTGTGCATGTATTCCACCCTCCTTTCATTCACCCAGCCAGCATTTAGTGAGCACTGACTGTGTGCTGGGCTCTATCCTGGGTGCCAGGAGCATGGTGGGGAGCATGAAGACGCAACCCAGGAAGGTAGTCATTAAACAAGTCATTAAAAGCACGACGTGCTCTAGAGATAACTCGTCTCTAGGTTAATCAGGGAAGACTTCTTTTAAGAAAGGATGAGTCATCAGAAGACTTTGGGGTTCTTTCTCTCTGGAGACCACATTGGAGGCTAAAGGAGATACAGCAGCACCCTCTTGACCCAGATTTCTGGTCCAATCCTATAATGCCAAGGTGGGGAAAGAGAGATAAGAGCTGGGGTGAGTTTCCTTCTAGGAGGCCGAAGGCACAGTCTCCATACTTGATCCGATCACAGAATCATCAAGATGTGAGCTGACTGGATGCCTGTATGATGAGAGGGAACTAGTTTCAGAACTCAGTTCCAAGTCATTAGTCCAGATTCCTGGAGGCATTACCCTTTCGGGCCCTCAGGAGACACTGCCCCTGGCTTGACACCACCTGGTTCTAGAGGAGACAGGCTGCTGCTTTCCAGAGGAACTTAAATTAGAGGGTCATTTTGTAAAAAGAAACTAAATAAGAAAATCTAAAGAAGACTCAACACAGTCCAGGGTAGTCACAGCTAATTGTCTACCAGGATCTTAGAATCCCTCTTTCCTTTGTTGGACTCCTCACTGACCTTCTCTTCTAAGAAAACACAGGGCCATGCTCACAGTGACCATCTTGGGGAATTACTAGGAAGCCAGTGGAATTAGTGGGGCTTCCCTACTGTCTCAGATGGCAAAGAATCCACCTGCAATGCAGGAGACCTGGGTTTGGTAACCTTCCTGGGGTGAGTGCAACTATTTTCATGTAACTTCAGATACCATCAGCCCGGAAAGTAATTGTCCCAACAGAGAGGACTGTTGTTTCCCAACTTTTAGGGTAAAGTTCAGGGGTCTTTTCTATTGAGGATCTGCCCACAGTGGCAAGTCCTGTTTGGACCATGTGGCTGATTGAAGCATCACCAATACAACAAATGGGATAGGACTTACATAATTGGGCACGATGCAAAGGGAACCTCTGCTGGATGCCCACAGGCAGGGAAAGCCACACTGGGGGACCTGCAAGGAGGCAGCTGCCTGTCTTCTAGCCTCAGGTATTCCCAGGGCCCACTCCCAGCCCTTGAGCTCTCAGATCTTGAAGGAGCCTCACACAATTCTATCCATATTGGGGCTCACAATGGACAAGGGCCCATCTGAGCGACCCACAGGATCAGTGGGAACAAATTCCATTATTTTGCTCTAGAGTGAGATCTCTAGCTTGGGGACAACTGTAAGTTGTCAGAAGTCAAGAGGCTCATCTTTCATTAAGTCTTCATTCATCTGTTCACTCATTCAGCAAATAATCATGGAAGGCCTGCCATGTACCAAGTCTTGGCATTGGAAATATACTGACAAGGACTTTACCTTCCTGCAAAGAGGCAATAAATAATCATGACAATTTCTGACAGCAGCAAGTGCAATGAAGACAATTAGAAAGATGTTTAAGAATGACTAGTGGGGTTCAGAGAGGGAGGCACAGACAGTATTATAGGAAAAGCTGGCATTCAAGCCTTTCTCTGAACACAGGAAAGAATGCATTCAGTGCCTGGGACAGCACAGGACAGGCTGGCAGCTGGCAGGATGAGAAAAAAGCAGAGTGGGTGGGGCATGGCAGGAGATGCCCACTACCCAAAAATCAGCTCCACCACTATCTTCAGCTTACTCCCCTCTGACCACACCTACTGAATTGAATTCCTCATACTCCCCTCACTCCACACCCCCACACATATACCACAAGAGTAAGTAGGGGAACTGTGTAGGGATATTTTACCTCTCTCAGGGGAGCAGTCAAAAAGAAGCCATTCCTGTGAGAGGCATTTTGCAAAGGGCAGTGAGGCCAGCAATGAGAAATCCTTGTCAGTCAATGCCCTTTAGGGGTTAAACCTAAAGCAGGGATAATGATCGGCCAAACTCTAGCAAATCAGTCAGTTCTCTCCCTTCTTGACAATCTGACACCACTCTGGCTTCAGCCGGGTAACCTGCCCAGTACCAGTGAAACCCATGCGTTATCCTTGGTTGTCCTTGCAATACACCAGCCATCAAACTGTCCCCCAGTCAGAGAGGCTAAGATGAAGCATAATTGGGAATCGTGTGGTCAGGTAAAAGTCACTACCCCGCTGTGGAATCTTGGGCAAGTCACTTTACCTTCCTGTACCTCAGTTTTCTCATATGTCAGAGCACTGGGGGCGAGGAGCTCTACCTGCCCCCAGGTGGGTGGTGAGGATGGGAAGATCATAGACTGGTAAGGACCCTGAAGAGGCGAAAGCATCATACAGATGTGAGATCTTTTCATGAGCCCACACTCTTGACATTCCCTGGTGAAATTTGGCCCAAACTATAGCTAGTAAACAGGGATTGATGTCCCTTCCGCACCCCCACCCCCCAAAAATGAAACTCCAGACCAACTGGGAGAATAGAATATTTTAAGACTGCCTTTCTGAGGCAGTCTTTCTAAGACTGAGTGTTTTAACCAGATGCATCATCAGAAGATCTCTGATGATCATCAGAAGAACCTCTGGCTGATGAAGACTAAAATTCTAGTCTGTGGGTGGATTTCTGAGCATCCCTTCAAAGCCTCAATTGCCCCAGGGAATGTGGGATGGATAGTGATCCCCTCCTTTCATTGAGCAGTGATCTGATATCCCCATTCTTGCCACTCTGCCCTCTGGGGATCTGAGTGGTTGTGAGCTCTTCTCCCTTTTGAAGAAAGAAGCCTCCTAGCCACAGGGGGCGCTCTTGAATGATTTTCTCCTGGACGCTCTACCGCATGACTATTTCTATGACATTATACCTTGTAAGAGGTAGTTTCCAACTCATCTCAAAGCCGAAGAAAATCACACACACACACACACACACACACACCATATTTTCTGGCAATCCTTAAAGAAAATCAATGTCTCATTTCCTTTCTTAGAAAATTTCCACCAAGTTTTCTCTCCAGAAGCCAACATACGATGTGAAATGAAAGCCAGGGAATAGTATTGCAGTGCAGCTGCTAAAACCGGTCAGCACAGGGCTTCTCCCGACTCTGCCCATGAGACGTCATCAGCTTCCCAAAAACTGGCATGTCTCGGTCACATTTCCTCCTCCTAATGCCCTGTTAATGTGTTTGCTTTCCATTTGGCAGAGAGACAAGCGAGACACCTCCAATTTCGACAAAGAGTTCACCAGACAGCCTGTGGAACTCACGCCTACTGATAAACTCTTCATCATGAACTTGGACCAAAATGAATTTGCTGGCTTCTCCTATACTAACCCAGAGTTTGTCATTAATGTGTAGGTGAATGCAAACTCCATTGTAAGCCTGGAGTATAAGACTTCAGGCCAAGTGTATGTATCAATTCTAGTCTTCCAGGATTCATGGTGCATATGCTGGCATTCCACACATGGAGAGCTTGTCCTAGAGGGCTTTTCTTCGTATGTGTAGCTTGCTAGTTTGTTTTCTACATCTGAAAATGTTTAGTTTAGAATAAGCGCTTTATCCAATATTAGAGGTACAATTTTCCAAACTTCCAGAAACTCATCAAACAAACAGATGATGTCAAAACTACTGTGTCTGATACCAAAATGCTTCAGTATTTGTAATTTTTAAAGTCAGAAGCTAATGTTCCTGGTAAAAGTTTTTACAGTTATTCTATAATATCCCCCTTGAATGCTAAGCATGACTGGTATTTTTAAAAATTGTGAGTAAGCTTTGCAGTTACTGTGAACTATTGTCTCTTGGAGGAAATTTTTTGTTTAAGAATTGATATGATTAAACTGAGTTAATATATGCCAACTCTTGTTTACATGTCTGCTTTTAAATAGAGTCTGGTGCAGGGGTTACACTCTGGGAAGTCATAGCCTGATCCCATAGACAAGCTTAGTTTCACTGGCACAGAATTTCATTTAATTGAAATTGTTGTCAACATTAAAAAATGAAATTTTTATGTAGATTTCTGGACTTTCAGATTCAGTTGAAAAAAAAAATCAGAAGATTGGCAGCACTGGGCCTATATTTCCATGTGGAAATAATTCAACAGAACTGAGAAACGGCTGTCTCTTTAAAATTAGTGCAGCCTCTCATTTTACCACAGTCTCCACCACTCCCTACTGTCCTACACTCTCATCCACTTCCCTGGATGCTGAGGCCCTTTGAGGTAAAGATCTCTGCTATTTGCCAGTCATAGGTTTCATGACCTTAACACTTTCCTGTGCCCATCATTAGGGTATCTGGCCAGTCATCCAGTTGAGTGGTTGTTATGTAGTCAGTCCTCAAACAAAATACATTATATAGTTTCATGACAAAAGGCAACAGGAAGGTTGGCATCAGGACAGAACACTTCTGTGGTCTAGATGGATGTCACTCGCATTTGTAAAACTGCTTACCTTCTAATATTTTCTCCTAGTTCCATATCTGCAACAGACAAAATAAACAGGGGTTTGCCCTCTTCTCAACAGCCATACTTGTCCAAAGAAGCCGGAAGAGGAGGGAAACAAATAAGGGAGATCGCTTCTAAAAGCTGTTGGCCTGATAAGGAGACCCATTCTCTGAGATCAGAGTGGCGTGTTACTGAATCACTGGGTATTAGCTTGACACTTTCTTCTCTGAATGAAATCAGGCTTCTGTTTTCTTTTTGAAAGCTGTAGTAAACCAATCAATAACACCTACCTTTGAAGTTGCTAATGACATGGGGTTGCAGAAAAGAGCAGATCTGTCACTGCAAATTCATCATGACTCAACAGACTTTATTCATCTTCTCCCTCTTTGGAAGACCCCCAGGAAATGGGCATTGGGCAGATACAGTGAAACCACTGATTCTAGTGTACTCTGCAGAATTTCAGTAACACTGCCAGTTACATCAGGTAAAGCTAACTTAAAGAAGAAACTGTGTGTTCAGTGCGTCACATTCAGAAAACAAAAATATGTGAATTTCTATAGATGTTTGATGGCATGTCCAATTAAGATGATATTGCAGAAGTTGCCATTGCTACTTCTGATTCCTCCATATTTCTTGCCAGCCCTGCATATTTCCTCCCTCTGCTGGATATAAACCAGCCTTTTATTTCATAAATAATTGACCACAAGCTCTGAACCAGGCATAGTTCTGGGTGCTGGGGATATAGAGACCAACAAGACAGTTCAAGACTTTCTACACAGAGGCACAAGAAGACTGCAGAAGTTCCAGCCTTTCATCTTCCTGGGATCACATCCAGTGAAATAAGAGTGGGAGCTCCTATAAGAGCCTTGCAGTTTCCTCTGACTGGCTCTGCCTGGTCCCGCGTACATCCCTGAACCAAGCCCTGTATCTGGGGTGGAAAGAGGTCGTGGGTAGGGTATTTTGATTGGTCAAGCCTAAACTGTATTAGTTATCTACTGCTGTGTAACAAATTACTCCAAAACTTTGAAAGAGCAAACATTTATTACACAACGTTTTGGTCTGTGGGCAAGAATCTGGTTGGTGTGGCCTCTTATAAGGTTGCACTTAAGCTGTTGGCCAGGATTGCATTACATATGAAGGCTCCACTGGGGAACAGGGGATTCACTTCAAGCTTAATCTCACGATGCTGACAGCCTCTGTTTCTAGCCAGATAAGCAGCTGCCTAGGAACTGTGTCTTTGGACATGGTAGCTGGCTTCCCCAGGGAAAATGAATCAAGTGAGAGTCTAATCTGGAAGCCATCTAATCTCAGTGGCAACCCAGTCTCAGAAGTGACATCTCATCATATTACCGTTTTATGTTCTTTAGAAGCAAGCCAATAGGCCCAGCCCACACTCTGGGGAAGGTCTTATACAAGGTGAGAGTTCCAGGAAGTGAGGGCCTCTAGGTGTCGTCTTGGAGACTGCTGCCACATGCACCATTAGCTGCACCCCTGGCACTATGGTTAGAGTGCCACCCAAACCACATTAACCTAGACTGGGTGAGGGGCCACTCTCCGGATAAAAATTTTGGAAGCTGTTCTTGGAACAAGGGGAATGTGTTCTGAGGAGACAAACTGAACGGTGGATTCTCTGAAGATGAAAATTTGGAGTAGCCCCAAAGATTCCTTAAGGTTGGTGATGTATGAGAGACTGGTCAACACTGAGAAAAAATTACAGGAATGACTCCCTTGTCATTGCATGTGGTCCACAGAGGTCCCCATTGCCAAGTTCACCACCAAAGACAAGAGCATGAATTTGACCTTCAGATGAAGGTCAAATGTCTTGGCCTTCTGGGGACTCAAAATTCATCAAGAAGATGAGTTGGTGGAAATGTACACATGATACAAGATCAATTATCTGAGTGACAAACCACTTCAACACTTGGTGTCTTAAAAAAAAACAACCACCTTTTTTTTAATTCACAGTGATGATTTTTCTGGTCTGGCCATCCCAGCTTATCTCTGATGGACTTGCCTGTGTATGTTCAGTCAGCTAGAAGGACAGCTGGTGACTTGATGGTCTAGGATGACCTCATCCGCATATACAGTGTTTGACAGACTGGCCGGTCCAGAGATGGCTCAGCTGGAATGGTTTGGTTTTGCTCCATGTTCTCTATTTACCCTCCAGCAGGGCAGAACATGGGGCTTCCCAAGTGGCTCACGGGGTAAAGAATCTGCCTGCAGTGCAGGAGATGCAGGAGATGTGGGTTCGATCCCTGGGTCAGGAAGATCCCCTGGAGGAAGGCGTGGCAACCCACTCCAGTATTCTTGCCTGAAGAATTCCATGGGCAGAGGAGCCTGGCAGGCTACAGTCCGTGGGCTCACAGAGTCAAACATGACTGAAGCGATTTAGTGCACATGCAGGGTAGAACATAGCCTTCCTCGTAGGGTGGTTTTGAGGACCACCGGAGAGCAACAATGGGAAGCAAACCCCTGTGCACAAGCGCTTTTTAAGGCTCGCCTTATGTCATGGTTGCTGCTTCTCCATAAGGGAAATTCAAGGGGTGGAGAAATGGACTCAACTTTTGTATGGGAGGCACTATAAAAACACATTGCAAAGGCAAATAGAATGATGGGGAAATGTGTGGCCAGCTTTGTGTCTACCACAGAGTCCATCAATGGCACCATTCCTGAACTTAGGGGGTTGCCAAGAGTTAAGGTAGATGGGATCAAGAAATTTCCAGGAACATCTTGGGCTGCACCATGGTCAGGCCACTTAGATCTCCAGAAATCGGTCTCTTCAGTCTCAACATACAGACAGACTGCCAGAGTCCAGGCTTGTTAATTGGATAGTCAGCTTGAGAGCTGGTGCAATAGGTTCTTCACACCCATGAGGACAAAGTTCTGAAGTATTCACGTGTTGCTCCTGCCTTGATTCTTTTTCTCAAGTCACATACACACTGAGATGCTGGAGAATTCAGGGAGGGATGGAAAACAAGATAAATGATAACAAATCTGGGACACCCAATCTGCCACCTATCAATCTCTAGCTCTAAAAATCTGAAAGCCAAATAGCTCAGGTCTTGTATCTTCGCTGGTTTTGATGTGAAACTGCTTTGACACACATGGAATTCTGCTGTTCATCACTTCCTAGACAAGCAATGCTGCTGCTACGTCGCTTCAGTTGTGTCTGACTCTGTGTGGCCCACAAGACTCCTCTGTCTGTGAGATTCTCCAGGCAAGAATACTGGAGTGGGTTGCTATGCTCTCCTCCTTGGGATCTTCCCATCCCAGGGATCAAACCCATGTCTCTTATGTCTCTTGCATCGGCAGGTGGGTTCTTTACCACTAGTGCCACCTGGGAAGCCCAGACAAGCAGTGGTGGTTCCCAAAGTGAATCCTGATTTCCCAAAACAATAAAGGTTTGCAGTCCAGACATCTCACCCAATGACTGAACCACACTCAATCCGTCTGGATTTTGTCCCATAAAATGCTAGTCTTCCTAGCATATGGTCTGCCAATATCAAGCCAGATGTCAGGGTGAGAGTACAATGGTATTTGGACAAAAGATGCAAGAACATTCAATTCTGTTTTCAGCCAGTCCAAGAGAGAAATAAATGAATAGAAGAAAATGCCTAGTAGATGAAAAGTTGATCGCTATTGGAAGATTTGACTTCATATCCCAACGTGAGATACTAACCCTAAGGTGATCTGGATTGCGTGGAGAATTCCTATCAGGTGGGTTGTGCTTTGTATCTATTGCTATTAACAAGTTACCTTAAACTTAACACTTAAGACATATTTGTGTGTGTGTGTGTATGTGCTCAGTTGTGTCTGACTCTTTGTGACCCTTTGGACTATAGACCACCAGGCTTCTCTGTCCATAGGATTTTTCAGGCCAAAATACTGGAGTGGGCTGCCATTTCCTCCTCCAGGGGACCTTCTTGACCCAGGGATCAAACCCACATCTCCTGTGTATCCTGCATTGCAGGCAAATTCTTTACCCATTGAGCCACTGGGGAAGCCCATATTTACTAGGTCATAATTTCTGTGGGTTGGGAGTCAAGGCACAGTTTGGTGGGGTTCTCTGCTTCAAAGAGCCTTATAAGCGTCAGTTGAGGTTTTGACAGGGGTTATGATCTTCTGTGAAGGTTCAACTAGGGAAACATCCCCTTCTAAGCTTGCTTACATGATTGTTGGCAAGATTCAGTTACTTGCAAGCTCTCAGACTGATAACCTCAGTTCCTCACTTGCTCTTGGCTGGAGGCTGCCCTCAGTTCTTTGCCAAATGGGTCTTTCCAAAGTGTTGGCTTGCTTCATCAAGGTGCACAAGCTAAGAAAGCAATATAGGAAGAATATCAGTAAGAGGGAAGTTCCATTCTTTTGTAAATTAATCACACAAGTGATAGTGCATCATTTGCTGTGTTCTTCATTACAAACAAGTCATTAGGTCCGGTCTGCTCTTAAGGAGAAGGAAGTAAGGACATACATGAGTGAGGCAGAGACCACTGTAAGTCATATAATATACTACCACAGGAGAATAAAGAGTATCCTCTAATATAGCAGTTCCCAACCTTTTTGGTACCATGGGCTGGTTTCATGGAAGACAATTTTTTCACTGGCCCAGGGGTAGGGGCTTGCTTTGAGGGATTCAGTGCATTACATTATTGTACACTTTATTTCTATTATTACATCAGTTCCACATCAGGCAGAAGGTTGAGGACCCTTGCTCTAAGAGATGTAATATGGGACGGGGACTCATTGGAAAAGACCCTCGTGCTGGGAAAGATTGAAGGCAAAAGGAGAAGGAGGCAGCTAAGGATGAGATGGTTAGACAGCATCATAGACTCAGTGGACAGGAATTTGAGCAAACTCTGGGAGATAGTGGAGGGCAGAGGAACCTGGCATGCTGCTGTCCATGGGGTTGCAAAGAGTCAGACACGACTTAGCAACTGAACAACAACAATGAAAGACTGGTCTTAGCACTGTGTCCAATGGATGTGCTCGATCTTGATCAACCAGACCAACCCCCTCCTAGAGGTGCAGTGAAGGTGGGGAGGAAGCACTATGACCATCCTTTCTCTGACCAGGAGTTTCTGAGCCAGTGTGGGTGGCCAGGCTGTCACCATTCATCTGAATGAATATTACTTTTTGTTCTTGCAGCAAAAGTTTTGAGTCCTTTATAAATAAAACATAAATCACACTTATTTAATCCCACAGAGTAGAAGCACCCTTAGTCTCAAAATAGAGGCTCAATTCAGTTCAGTTGCTCAGTCGTGTTCAACTCTTTGCGACCCCATGGACAGCAGCATGCCAGGCTTCCCTGTCCATCACCAACTTCCGAAACCTTATCAAAATCATGTCCATCGCATCAGTGATGCCATCCAACTTTCTCATCCTCTGTCATCCCCTTCTCCTTTTGCCTTCAATCTTTCCCAGCATCAGGGTCTTTTCCAATGAGTCAGTTCTTCGCATCAGTTGGCAAAAGTGTTGGAGTTTCAGCTTGAGCATCAGTCCTTCCAATGAATATTCAGGACTGATTTCCTTTAGGATGGACTGATTGGACCTCCTTGCAGTCCAAGGAACTCTCAAGAGTCTTCTCTAATACCACAGTTCAAAAGCATCAATTCTTCAGCACTCAGCTTTCTTTATAGTCCAACTCTCACATCCATACATGACCACTGGAAAAGCCATAGCCTTGACTAGATGGACCTTTGTTGGCAAAGTAATGTCTCTGCTTTTGAATATACTATCTAGGTTGGTCATAACTTTCCTTCCAAGGAGAAAGCGTCTTTTAATTTCATGGTTGAAGTCACCATCTGCAGTGATTTTGGAGCCCAAGAAAATAAAGTCTCTCGCTGTTTCCATTCTTTCCCCATCTATTTGCCATGAAGTGATCTTCGTTTTCTGAATGTTGAGCTTTAAGCCAACTTTTTCACTCTCCTCTTCCACTTTCATCAAGAGGCTCTTTAGTTCTTCACGTTTTGCCATAAGGACGGTGTCATCTGCATATCTGAGGTTATTGATATTTCTCCCGGCAATCTTGATTGCAGTGTGTGCTTTATCCAGCCCGGCATTTCACATGATGTACTCTGCATAGAAGTTAAATAAGCAGGGTGACAGTATACAGCCTTGACTTACACCTTTAGTTTCCTTGAATCCCCCTAAACACAAGCAACATTGGATTTACATCTCTACCCTAATCAGGCATCAGAAAGCTGAAAGGCACCATGAAACTTTAGTTTGCGGAGCTCCTGGGGATATTTGACCCCAAGATCATCTTCAGGAAATTCTACTAGCTGTAAGTGAACAGAGCCCAGGGAAAGGCTTAGAGGGAAAGAAGGTGAAAATATTTTAAAATATGATGTGAAGGGGGAGGAAACTCTGAATGGAGAGAGGAGCCAGCAGAAGAAGCCCCCAGATCTCATCCTCCTCATCTCTTTGCTCAAACCTGTGCTTGAGGATGAGCTTCTCATTTTTATGCTGCAAAGGCTGAAACTATATCAGGCAGCCCATGACTGCAGAGAGAAATCATTAGACCTGAATATGAATGAATAAGTTCATTCATATTGATTTCTTTCATTCATTCATTGCATCTCTCTTTAGGACTCATGTTTATTCCAGATAGGGAACAGAACCTGGGTCATCATCTCATGCAGTCGATGCTCTGAGAGGGATATGTATTAAATACAGTGAATAACAGTGCTGATAGCCATACCTTCTATGAAGAAAACAAAGCAGGGTGGTGGGAAGAGACTGGCAGGGGTGGGGATGACTAACTTATCAGCTGCTTAGCCCGAACACTCAGGGAAGACCTCCTTGGTAGTCTGAGGTCAGTGATAAGGACCAGAGCAAAGCATTCCAGACAGAAGGGACAGCAAGTGCCAGAGCTTGCTGGGCTTCCAAAGGCCAGAAAGCAGCCCATGTCACCAGAGAAAGGCCAGACTCGGCAAGGGGGGACCAGAGAGCAAGGCAGGGGTCAGATCTTGTAGCTATTAGTAGATGGTGATGAGAAGCTTAACTTTGTTCTAAGTTCAGGGAGAATCCCTTGGACACTGTATTAGTTTCCTGTTGCTGCTATAACAAATTTTCACAAACAATGTGGCTTAGAACAACACCAATGCATTCTCTTGTAATTTTGGAGGTCACAAGTCCAAAATCAGTCTCCCTGGACTAAAGTCAAGTTGTCCACAGAGCTGACAGCTGCTTCTAGGGGAGCATCTATTTCCTTGCCTTTTCCAGCTGCTCGAGGCCACCTGCGTCCTGTGGCCCGTGGCCTCTGTCGAATCTTCAAAGCACATCACCCCAGCCTCTGCTTCTGTTGTTGTATCTTTTTTACCTGTAGCTTTTCTGCCTTCCTTGTGATTATATTGGACCCACCCAGATAATTCAGGATAACCTCCCCATCTCGTGATCCTTAACACATCCATAAAGTCTCTTTTACCATTTAAGATGATATGTTAATAGGTTGAGATTTCCCTGCTGGTCCAGTGGTTAAGAATCCACGTTGCAATGCAGGGGACACAGGTTCAACCCCTGATCAGGGAACTAAGATCCCACATCTCGGGGCAACTAAGCTGGTGTACCATAACTACTGAGCCCATGCATCACAGCGAAGACCCAGCTGAGCCTGTATATATATACATACATGTATAATCCCCCCGCACACACATATGTTGTTATTCAGTCACCTAAGCTGTGTCCAACTCTTTGCAACCCCAGGAACTGCAGCATGCCAGGGTTCCCTGTCCTTCACCATCTCCCAGAGTTTGCTCAAACTCATGTCCATTGAATCAGCAATGCCATCCAACCATCTCATCCTCTGTCACTCTCTTTCCCTCCTGCCCTCAATCTTTTTCAGCATCAGGATCTTTTCCAATGAGTTGGCTCTTTGCGTTAGGTGGCCAAAGTATTAGAGCTTCATATATATATATATATATTTCAGGGATTAAGGGACACCTTTAGAGGGGCTTTATCCTGTCTTCCCACAGGCACATGAAGCAGAGGGCTGATGTGATCTGGTTGGCCTTAGAGAACACGGTCTGTAGGGGTGAGGAGAAAGGAAGATCAATGAAGCCATCAGAACAGAGCAGGGGGAGGCAAAGGTACAGTTTACCTTGACTGCTGCGGTCGTCATAGAGACGAGAGAGAAAATCACAATGATCGATTCGGACTACCAGCCAAACTGGTACGCTGACTCCCAGCTGAATACGCTTAACCAGCCCAGCACCAGTCTCTATAGAGACCACTTGGGTCTGCATGGCTTTTCTGAAGGGAAGAGTCCTGGAGTGGAAGAGAGAGAAACATCCCCTCCAGTGACATAGGGGGCTGGTCCTGTCTGTGGGTGGTACTTGGGATAAAGGGCTGTGGGGGAATAAGGGACTAGACAGGGGATGAGTGGGGGAAGAGCTTTAGCAGTGATGTGGAAAATCCTGTCGAGTAAGCTGAAGAATGACTCCCCCGCCCGCCTCCCCCCGCAACCACCACCATCTCCCGCCGAGGTATTGAGTCCTAACCATGGAATATGTAAAAGTCACCTTCTTTGGAAAAAGACTCTTTGCAGATGTAATTAAATTGAGGATCCTAAGATAAAGAGATCACCCTGGATTACTAGGGTGGGCCCTAAATGCTACCACAAGTATCTTTATAAGAGAGACAAAGACATAACACAGACACAAAGAGGAAGCAGAGCAGAGATGGAACAGAGAAGGGTGTGGCCACAAGCCAAGGAATGCCGATACAGCGGCTGGGAGCTGAAAGAGGAGAGGAATGGGTTCTCCCCTGGAGCCTCCAGAGAGAGTGCAACCTGCCAGCACCTTGATTTTGGTCTCCAGACCCGTGAGAGGCTCGATCTCTGTTGTTTCAACCCACCCAGTTTGTGGTCGTGTATCATAGCGTCCCTAAGAAATGAATTCATCTGGTGGGGACCAGATCATAGCATAAAGTTTGACTCAACTGCTGGTAAATTGACCATACTAGAACTCTGAAAACAACCCTTCCATTGTGGACATGCCCCCAGGCAGGTGAAGTCAGAGATGGACTCCCCATCATCCCAGGAAACAAGATGAGAAGGAGCTAAGGTCTCTCTGACAGTCAGGGAACCCTGATGCCTTTAAACCCCTTCTATTGGCACTGCCCTCACCACTGAAACTGCCTCTGTGGGTTCAGCCTTCCTATGAGGCCCCTGAAGACAGACAGCCCTGGCTCTGTATGGTTCAAGCCTGGGGACAACTCGCCTCCCCCGACAATACACCCACTTGGGGTTGGCTCAAACGCCTCTGTCTGATGCTGCAGAGAGTGGTGGAAAGCTACAGAGACTGGACAAAACTCACAGACCATCTGTTCATCTTCTGTGTTTTGTGAATTTATTTTCAAATGTTAAGCATTTGATAGCAGTTGTCAGGCATTATCTCAAAAGCTACCATTTGGGTAAAGACGTTCTTTTAAAAATCCAGGAGGATCACTCAGAGATCAGTGATTCTCCAGGGTGTGGAATCAGGGATGAGTTGTATTTTGAACAACATCTTCAAATGTTATCGTATAATTTTATAACCAGAAAAGGGAAATAATATGTCATTTCTACAATACAGACTTCAGGAAGGAAAGCTTGACCAAATCTTGCTTAAAAGGCTGTGTAGAAATGGGGGAATTACTCAATTAAGAATCGCAGGGTCTGGGATAGGGGGTTATTGGAATTTCCTGGCCATGGTGAGTTTTTATGTTTATCAGAAAGAGACACTTGGTTTTTGTTTTGTTTTGTTTTTTCAGTAAAAGGATATTTTACCTTGACTTGATTCTCAGAATGCTTAGAAATGCTTCTAGGAGTACAGCCACCTAGAAAAGGGTGCGTCTGTGGTTGTAAATGATGAGTAGAATGAACCAGCTTCTGGGGAATAGATTTTGTTCTTTTATGTCCTACGGTTCAGGGGCTTAGTTGGGAAACGTAAGAACGACCCTCCAACTTCAATACCTTCCAGCAGGAGCATCTATGCTAAGTAGGACTGTCCTTGGGTATCACAGAAATTACACAGCTAACTCCCAAATCATGACCCTAGGCACCCATAACTAAGTCCTCTTGGCTAACATGACCATGAGAACTGAATACTGACCTCCTGGAACATGCTTCTCATTTCATTGATATAACTGCAGAAAACCTTGCCTCGGTTAAACTAAAGGGGTTACTATAGAGTACGTGTGCACGCATGCTAAATCACGTCAGTCATGTCCGACTCTGTGAGACTCTATGGACTGTAACCCACCGGGTTCCTCTGTCCAGGGGATTCTCCCGGCAAGAATGCTGGAGTGGTTTCCATCCCCTTCTCCAGGGGATCTTCCCGATCCAGGGGTTGATCCCGTGTCTCTGATGTCTCCTGCATTAGCAGGTGGTTTCCTTACCACTAGTGCCACGTGGGAGTCCCACTATCGAGGAGTGGCCGAAACCCAGACTGTGCATCCAGAGTGTTCAACTACCAGCTCTGCTACATACCAGCCGCATAACCTTAGAAAGTTACTTAGCCATGTCTTCCCATCCTTAGGAGGGGTGTTGTGTGTGTGTCACCCAGCCATGTCTGACTCTTCGCAATCTCATGGACTATAGCTCGCCAGGCTCCTCTGCCCATGGGATTCTCCAGGCAAGAATACTGGAGTGGGTTGCCATTCCCTTCTCCAGGGGACCTTCCTGACCCAGGGATTGAACCCGGCTCTCCTGCACTGTGGGCAGATTCTTTACTGCCTGAGCCACCAGGGAATTCAGTAATAATACTCTTCCTTAGAACTGTTATGGAGATTGAATGAGATAGTGCCTGGAACATAGTATGTTTCATTTGTGTGTTAGCTATTATTTCCATTATTACAGGAGCCAGGCAGATAAGGCAAATGCTTGAGGCATTCCAGGAGTAGGGTAATGGGAGTGTTACAAGCCAAGAGTACCTGATCTGGAGAGTGCCTTGTTCTATCTGAAGTGAGCAGCCACTACTTCCTCTCCAAGAAACAATCTGCAAGGATGCAACCATATTTTTCATCCCTTAAAAGGAGCTAGAAATCTATATTTTTATATATAATATCCTGATTTAAAAATAAAGGCACTAATTCTAATTTCTTGAAAGTCTCTTTGTGACTCCATGGACTGTAGTCCACAAGGCTCCTCTGTCCGTGGGATTTCCCAGGCAGGGAGTGGGCTACCATTTCATTTTCCAGGGGATCTTTCTGACCCAGGATCAAACTGGCATCTCTTGCATCTCCTGCATTGCATGTGGATTCTTTACCACTGAGCCACCTGGGAAGCTTGAAACTCTGGGCTGTGCAAATAAAATAAGTCCATTTAATGCATACATCAGGCAAGCTACAAGCTTGAAACCTCAAATGTACAAGATCAACAGATGCCCATTTTCAGCTCTTCTAAAAGACTTCACAGGATATCTGGCGGAGAGAGTATTTCATG
This sequence comes from Capra hircus, assembly GCF_001704415.2. Lineage (NCBI taxonomy): Eukaryota > Metazoa > Chordata > Mammalia > Artiodactyla > Bovidae > Capra > Capra hircus. The sequence goes on from NC_030832.1 coordinate 21,835,618, forward strand.
TTTTGTTATTACTTACAATATAATAAATTAGCATTTACAATATGCTAAGCCCTATCATAGGGCTTTATAATAATAATCCAATTCTCACAACAACCCTATAAGGTAGGTACTATTATTCTTGTCATTTTATAGTGGAAAAGACTGGAGCTCAGAGGATAAGTAACTTGCTCAAGACAAAAGAACAAAAGAGAAGGTGGTCAAACCAGATTCTGAATGCAAGATGGCTTTTAGAAATTTGTTACAAATCACATGAAAGATGTAAAACCCACACAGAATGTTGGCATGGCCAGAGCTGTCACCAAAATGTGTATTTATAATAGTATATATCACTGAGCGATGTTGGGATTAGCAGGACCATGAGAGAACCCAAGCAAACAGAGCTCAGCAGAGCCTTGTCATGTACACAGAGTTGCTTGTGCCCACCAGAAGCCAATACATGGTCCCTGAACCCTATTTGTGATTGGTCTGACACTCGATTAATCACATCAGTTCAGTTCAGTTCAGTCGCTCAGTTGTGTCCGACTCGTGGCGACCCCATGAATCGCAGCACGCCAGGCCTCCCTGTCCATCACCAACTCCCGGAGTTCACTCAGACTCACGTCCATCAAGTCAGTGATGCCATCCAGCCATCTCATCCTCTGTCGTCCCCTTCTCCTCCTGCCCCCAATCCCTCCCAGCATCAGAGTCTTTTCCAATGAGTCAACTCTTCCCATGAGGTGGCCAAAGTACTGGAGTTTCAGCTTCAGCATTATTCCTTCCAAAGAAATCCCGGGGCTGATCTCCTTCAGAATGGACTGGTTGGATCTCCTTGCAGTCCAAGGGACTCTCAAGAGTCTTCTCCAACACCACAGTTCAAAAGCATCAATTCTTCGGCACTCAGCCTTCTTCATAGTCCAACTCTCACATCCATACACGACCACAGGAAAAACCATAGCCTTGACTAGACGGACCTTTGTTGGCAAAGTAATGTCTCTGCTTTTGAATATGCTATCTAGGTTGGTCATAACGTTTCTTCCAAGGAGCAAGCATCTTTTAATTTCATGGCTGCAATCACCATCTGCAGTGATTTTGGAGCCCACAAAAATAAAGTCTGCCACTGTTTCCACTGTTTCCCCATCTATTTCCCATGAAGTGATGGGACCAGATGCCATGATCTTCATTTTCTGAATGTTGAGCCCTAGGCCAACTTTTTCACTCTCCTCTTTCACTTTCATCAAGAGGCTTTTGAGTTCCTCTTCACTTTCTGCCATAAGGGTGGTGTCATCTGCATATCTGAGGTTATTGATATTTCTCCCAGCAATCTTGATTCCAGCTTGTGTTTCTTCCAGCCCAGCGTTTCTCATGATGTACTCTGCATAGAAGTTAAATAAGCAGGATGACAATATACAGCCTTGACGTACTCCTTTTCCTATTTGGAACCAGTCTGTTGTTCCATGTCCAGTTCTAACTGCTGCTTCCTGACCTGCATGCAGATTTCTCAAGAGGCAGGTCAGGGGGTCTGGTATTCTCATCTCTTGAAGTTTCCACAGTTTCTTGTGATCCACCCAGTCAAAGACTTTGGCATAGTCAATAAAGCAGAAATAGATGTTTTTCTGGAACTCTCTTGCTTTTTCGATGATCCAGCAGATGTTGGCAATTTGATCTCTGGTTCCTCTGCCTTTTCTAAAACCAGCTTGAACATCTGGAAGTTCACAGTTCACGTATTGCTGAAGCCTGGCTTGGAGAATTTTGAGCATTACTTCACTAGCATGTGAGATGAGTGCAATTGTGCAGTAGTTTGAGCATTCTTTGGCATTGCCTTTCTTTGGGATTGGAATGAAAAGTGACCTTTTCCAGTCCTGTGGCCACTGCTGAGTTTTCCAAATTTGCTGGCATATTGAGTGCAGCACTTTCACAGCAAAATCTTTCAGGATTTGAAACAGCTCAACTGGAATTCCATCACCTACACTAGCTTTGTTTGTAGCAATGCTTTCCAACGCCCACTTGACTTCACATAGATGATGGTAAACCATTATAGAGCACTCACCATGTGTCAGTCCCAGTTCTAAACATCCTGTGAATATTACCTAACCCCAGTGAAAGTGTTAGTTGCTTAGTCATGTCTGATCTTTGTGACACCATAGACTGTTGCTCATCAGGCTCCTCTGTCCATAGAGGAGTAGATTGTCTCTGGAGTGGATTGGAGTGGATTGGATTAGAGTGGATTGCCATTCCCTTCTCCAGGAGATCTTCCCGACCCAGGGATCGAACCCAGGTCTCCCATATTGCAGGCAGATTCTTTAACATCTGAGCTACCAGGGAATACCTAATGAGGTGAATACTATTCCTATCATCTCCATTGTATGTGGAGGAAGGTGAATCACAGAGAGATGGATCCATGTGTCCAAATCTGCACAGCCGTGAACTGGGGCAGGGGTTGAATCCAGGCAGTCCAGTTTCTCAGTCTATGCTCTTGGCTACTCCGTTTCGTTCATATATCGATTAACAGTGTCAATTACCTGTGATTGTCTCTACTGCAAAAATGTCCATGAGCAAGAAAGAACACAGCAAGGAGAGAGATTTAACATTAAGTTGCAGGCAAAACTGAACATTGGAGGTGGGGGGTGGGGGGAGGATGTAGTTTACTTTATAATGATGACAATAGCTAGCTTTGGAAAGTGGCGATTATCCCTAGGTTCCATCAGTGTCAAGTTTATGATCGCCTCATAGAAACTGTAGGAGCTGGATGTTATTATTTAACTCATTTTATAGATGAGAAAGCTGTGACTCAGAGATGCCTTGAATAAGGTCACACAACCGGTAAGTGGTCAAATGAGGGCTTGAATGCAGGTCTATCAAATTCTACAGCCTCAGTGTTTAAGCCTCACATTAACATGTTCAGGTAGTTGTTTCTTCCAGAATGACTTCTGTGAAGGGAGGTGGAAAAAATTAGAATAAGGACTAATTGTTAATCAGCCATGGAGTAACTTCCACAGAGTTTCCATAGAGAAGTCCACGTGACTGAGCAGTGTCTGACACCCCTCAGACACCCTGCACCCTGAAACCAGAGGACCACGGACCCTCCCTTATCCCTCTGGTTAAATGTGAAGAACGTCCTCCTTCTGCCTTGTTACCTCCTGGATCCCCAAGCTTGGCTGGGTATTGAACTTGTATGTGGTTTACAAGTGGCAAAACCCATCTCGAAGTGGAGTAATTAGAAGAAAAAGAATCATTTTCTGTTTGTTTGTTTGTTTATGTAACTAGAAGAGCCTTGTGCTTTCTGGCTTCACCTACAGATGGGTCCAGGGACTCATGCAATATCAGAAGCTGTCCCTTTCTTCCTTCATCTAATTTTCTTCATTTTCTCGGTGGCCTCCAGAAGCTCCAATCACTACCCCCAGAGCTCAGTAATACGAATGAGAGGAAAATTTAATTTTTCTAATAGCCCCAATAAAAATTACAAGACTGAGCTTTACTGACTTGGCTTCAATAGCCATCTCTAACTTAATTATCTTAGCTAGAGGGATAGATATTCGCGTTTGCCAAGCCTGGGTCACATGCTCGCCCCTGGATTCTTTTGAATCACACGGGGAGGTGTGGCTTCCCAGAGGAAAATGGTGATATAATTTCTTAAAATTTGTTTAATTAACTAATTTATTTTATTTGGGGCTGTTCTGGGCTTTTGATGTTTCACTGGCTTTCCTCTAGTTGTGGTAAGGGGGGTCTACACTCTAATGCAGCGACTCCACCTGTTGTAGAGCACCAGCTCTAGGGAGCGTGGGCTCAGTAGTTGCAGCACAGGCTTAGTTGCCTCTCGGCACGTGAGATCGTCCTGGCTCAAGGATCACACTGGTGTCCTCTGCACTGCAAGGTGGAGATTCTTACCCTTTGGACCACCAGGGAAGCCTGGTGATATAATTTTTAAAAGAAAGGGAAATGGGGTCGGGGAAATAATAACAGGTGTCTACTGAAAGCTCAGACTGTACAGTCACCTACTTCTGGGTGCTAAGATGATAGGCACACATCCATCTAGTCCCTAATGCATTACCTGCCTCACTGGTTTTTTTTTTTTTAATTAATTTTTTAAATGGAAGGATAATTGCTTTACAGAATGTTGCTGTTTTCTCTCAGACCTCAACATGAATCAGCCATAGGTATACATAAATCCCCTCCCTTCTGAACCTCCCTCCCCTCTCCCTCCCCATCCCATCCCTCTAGGTTGATACAGAGCCCCTGTTTGAGTTTCCTGAGACATACATTAAATTCCTGTTGGCTATCTATTTTACATATGATAATGTAAGTTTCATGTTTTTCTTTCCATACATCTCACCCTCTCCTCCCCTCTCCCCATGTCCAAAAGTCTGTTGCCTATGTCTGTTTCTCCATTGCTGCCTTGCAAACAAATTCTTCGGTACCATTTTTTCTAGATTCCATATATATGCATTAGTGTATGACATTTCTCTTTCTTTTTCTGACTTACTTCACTCTGAAAAATAGGCTCTAGGTTCATCCACCTCATTAGAACTGACTTAGACATGTTCCTTTTATGACTGGGTAATATTCCATTGTGTATATGTACCATACTTCTTTATCCATTCATCTGTCGATGGACATCTAGGTTGCTTCCATGTTCTAGCTATTGTAAATAGTGCTGCAATGAACAATGGGATATATGTGTCTTTTTCAGTTTTGGTTTCCTCAGGGGATATGCCTCGGACTGGGATTGCTGGGTCATATGACCTACCTCACTTTTATTGGAAGGTTCTCAGTGTCTCTGAAGCCTATAAGAAAGGCAATAAACTTGTTTGCTAGCATATGTAGTGGACAATTCCCCTTCTGGAAAGAGCAATATTCCTCATGGTTCTATCCATCTCTCATTCTCAGTCATATGGTTCAGGCAGGGCTTATCCACCAAAGGCTTCAAGCACAGAACTAAACCTGTCTTATACCTTTGGCCATATGATTGGTTCTGAAATGATTGCATGATTTTATTCTTACTAGAGTCATCCTATCCTGGGCATTAAAAAAAAGAAAGAAAGAAAGACTGCTGGGAAAGAAAAGCTCTTTCTTTTCAACAGGGATTGGTGAAAGGGTAGGTTGTTGGCTGGGAGAGGCTAGAAGCCATCTTGCCAATGGAAGGAATAGTTCTGGCCCCCAGATGATATCAGAGCTGAGAGAGAGAATTTGAGCCCCTGGACCCAGACATACTCCATTTAAGCTAACTGATCACTATCCTTTTCTTTTGTGAATTGAACCAATTTGACATGGATTTTCTGTCACTGGTAACTAAGAAACACCTACTGGACTGCTACTGAAAGTGAAAGTGTTAGTTGCTCAGCCGTGTCCAGCTCTTTTCAAGTCCATGGGTTGTAGCCCGCCAGGCTCCTCTGCCCATGGATTTCTCCAGGCAAAAATACTGGAGTGGTTTACCGTTTCCTTCTCCAGGAGATCTTCCCGATCAGGGATCAAACCCAGGTCTCCCACATTGTAGGCGGATTCTTTACCATCTGAGCTGCCAGGGACTGCTACTCAGTTCAGTTCAGTTCAGTTCAGTTGCTCAGTCGTGTTCGACTCTGTGACCCCATGAATCGCAGCACACCAGGCCTCCCTGTCCATCACCAACTTCCAGAGTTCACTCAGACTCACGTCCATCAAGTCAGTGATGCCATCCAGCCATCTCATCCTCTGTCGTCCCCTTCTCCTCCTGCCCCCAATCCCTCCCAGCATCAGAGTCTTTTCCAATGAGTCAACTCTTCCCATGAGGTGGCCAAAGTACTGGAGTTTCAGCTTCAGCATCATTCCTTCCAAAAAAATCCCAGGGCTGATCTCCTTTAGAATGGACTGGTTGGATCTCCTTGCAGTCCAAGGGACTCTCAAGAGTCTTCTCCAACACCACAGTTCAAAAGCATCAGTTCTTCAGTGCTCAGCTTTCTTCACAGTCCAACTCTCACATCCATACATGACCACAGGGAAAACCATAGCCTTGACTAGATGGACCTTTGTTGGCAAAGTAATGTCTCTGCTTTTGAATATGCTATCTAGGTTGGTCATAACTTTTCTTCCAAGGAGTAAACGTCTTTTAATTTCATGGCTGCAATCACCATTTGCAGTGATTTTGGAGCCCCCAAAATTAAAGTCTGACTCTGTTTCCACTGTTTCCCCATCTATTTCCCATGAAGTGATGGAACCAGATGCCATGATCTTCGTTTTCTGAATGTTGAGCTTCAAGCCAACTTTTTCACTCTCCTCTTTCACTTTCATCAAGAGGCTTTTTAGTTCCTCTTCACTTTCTGCCATAAGCGTGGTGTTATCTGCATATCTGAGGTTATTGATATTTCTCCCGGCAATCTTGATTCCAGCTTGTGTTTCTTCCAGCCCAGTGTTTCTCATGATGTACTCTGCATATAAGTTAAAAAGGGTTCAAATAGCAGCCCTGCCATCTTTACAAACTATATCATTTGGGTAAACCGCTTAACCCCTCTGATCCTCCACTGCCCCCTCTGTGGAGGGGAAATCTTTCTCTTGTGGGACTTCAGTATAGTAACTGAGATTATAACTGATTAATACTGAGCATAGTTTTGGGAACACTATGTGTGTGTCATACATGTAAGTATTATTGGTGTTGGAAAAGCTGGAAAAACCAAAATAAGTATAATGGAAACTAAATTTGAGTGTCGATTAGGGCCTGGAAAATATTTGATGTAGCTGAGCTGACTCAGTTCAGTTCAGTTCAGTTGCTCAGTCATCTCCAACTCTTTGTGACCCCATGGACTGCAGCACGCCAAGCTTCCCTGTCCATCACCAACTCCTGGAGCTTGCTCAAACTCATGTTCATCAAGTCGATGATGCTATCCAACCATCTTATCCTCTGTCCCCCACTTCTCCTCCTGCCTTCAATCTTTCCCAGCATCAGGGTCTTTTCCAAGGAGTCAGTCCTTTGCATCAGGTGGCTGAGTTTCAGCTTCAGCATCAGTCCTTCCAATGAATATTCAGGACTATTCAGCTGAGCTGGCGGGACACAGATAATAGGGAGTGCTGGAGACACTGGAAGGGCAAAAGCCTGATTCAAAGACATTCAAGCTTTAAATTTTAAAATCTCCGTGAGGGACAAGCAACATAAGGGCAAGAGCTACAAGCTCTCCAACCGCCGGAAAACAACTGAAACACGAATGTTTCAGGTGAGACCACAGCTATGAGCCATGAGGTCTGGTTGCCCAATTTCAAGTGTGTCAGTGAATTTCAGATCTAGGAAGCAACATGATGCCCCCCAACCTCGAGGCTCTGCCACCCTTCCCAAAGCAAGAGCACCGAAGGGCTCCTGGAGTTCAGGCTCTCCTTAATTTTAAAACCGAACATGACCACTCTTTATTTTTAACCTTCCCTTCCCCTCGTCTATGCCTTCAAGCAGCTTTTCTGGGGAGGTAGTGTTTGCGCCCACACTGGCAGATCTGAGTCCCTGGCCACGCGCCGGCTGCGATGGGGCTGTTGCCATGCCCACCCACCCCAGCAGCCTGGAAGCCAGCCTTTAGAGGGGCTCACTTGAGAGCTGCATGAACTATGAGGAGAGTGGAACTCAAAGCGCTAGAAGTGACCCAGGTGTGGGCGAAGTGCCCTCCACGCTGGCGCGCTCTTTTGAAAGGAGCGAGCTTCACGTCTGGTAGGAGCGTCTGTAGGGTTCTCGGAGGAGGACCTGGGGCTTATGGTACTCATCACCACGTGGTAAATACTGCCCATGGACCAGCATTCGTCACATGTTGTGCTTTTTATCACATTAGCCTAACAGAGAAGGAAGCCCAGAGAGGTTAACAAACTTGCCCCGAGTCACACAAGGCTCATCAGTGGGAGAGCCAGGATTTGAACTTCAAGGCTATAAATCTATCACTTTAACTTCATCACCATACTGTAATGCCAGCAGGAGACAGAATGCAATGATGTGCTGACATGAGTTTTCTGAGCCCTTCGACAACTGCGTTTATTTTTGCTCATTGTTAAAGAATCATCTGATCCATACATCCACTTCCTCTCAATATGACTAGTTTGATGGTCTTAAATGTTGACATGACATATGTTAAATGACGCATGTTGACAGATTCTTTGACATCCCTCCCCTTAAGAGATGGAACTAATTTCCCTCCTCTTAAATATGGGCTAGCTTCTAACGGATACAGTGAGGTAATGGAAGCAATGCCTTGTTGTTTCCAAGGCTAGGTTAGAACATAGAACTTTTGCCAGGCTCCACACATCCTGGGATGCCCACTGGGACCCACTGCCATGCTGCGTGGGAGCCCAGGCCACTCAGAGGCCACACAGCGGTGTCCCTATAGAAGCCCCTTCTCAGGTTCTAGCTCGCAGCCAGCATTAACCATCAGACTTTGTGATGATTCCAGGCCCAGCCACCCAACTGCAACCAGAGATGAACCCTGAACAAGAAACACATAGCTGATTCAGTCAATCCCCAGAACAGTGAGAGACGATAATAAATGATTGTCATTAGAAACAGTTATTGTGAATTAGTTCCTGTAAAAAAAAAAAAAAAACCAAAAACAAACGATACATACTTCGGCTCTGGCAAAAAATAAAATTAAATTAAAAATGAGCTTCTTGACTTGCATGATTCGATTACAAACGGAATAAACTCCAATCCTACAAAATCAAGTCTGGGCAACTCTCCCACCTACCTTTCTGACAGTGCTTTTAAACAATGAGGATGACAACGACGACGATGATGATGAAGATAATGTGTGCCTTTCCTCCTTGACAGCTTCATATGTGTCACACAGAGAGCAAAGCGATTCAGCTAGATATCTATCTATCTATGCTTTTTCAGATGTTTTCCATTATAGGTTATTACAAGATATTGAATATAGTTTCCTATGCTGTATAGTGTGTGTGTGTGTGTGTGTGTGTGTGTGTGTGTGTGTGTGTGTGTGTGGTCAGTCGCTTCAGTCGTGTCTGACCCTTCGCAACCCTATGACTGTAGCCCACCAGAATCCTCCGTTCATGCAATTCTCCAGGCAAGAATACTAGAGTGGGCTACCATGCCCTCCTCCAGGGGATCTTTCTGACCCAGGGATCGAACCGTGTCTCCTGCAACGCAGGCAGACTCTTACTGCTGAGCTACCAGGGAAGCCCATTCTATAGAGCAGGTCCTTATTGTTTGTCTATGTTATATGTAGTAATGTGTAACTGGTAATCCTAAATTCCCAGTTTATTCTTCCACCCTTTCCCCTTGGCAGCCACAGGTTGTTTTCTATTTGTTGTTTAGTTGCTCCATCATGTCCGCGACGCCCTAGACTCCAGGCTTCCCTGTCCTTTGCTATCTCCTTGAGTTTGTTCAAACTCATGTCCATTGAGTCAATGATGCCATCCAACCATCTGTCGCCTCCTTCTCTGCCTGCCCTCAATCTTTCCCAGCATCAAACCTTTTCTAATGAGTCAGCTCTTCGAATTACGTGGCCCAAGTATTGGAGCTTCAGCTTCAGTATCAGTCCTTTCAGTGAATCTTCAGGGTTGATTTCCTTTAGGATTGACTGGTTTGATCTCCTTGCTGTCCAAGGAACTCTCAAGAATCTTATCAAACATCACAGTTCAAAAGCACTCAGCCTTCTTTATGGTCCAACTCTCACATCTGTACATGACTACTAGAAAAACCATATCTTTGACTATATAGACCTTTGTCAGCAAAGGGATGTCTCTAATTTTTAATACACTGTCTAGGTTTGTCATAGCTTTTCTTCCAAGGAGCAAGCATCTTTTAATTTCATGGTTGCAGTCACCATCCACAGTGATTTTGGAGCCCAAGAAAATAAAGTCTGTCACTGTTTCCATTGTTTCCCCATCTATTTGCCATGAATTGATGGGACTGGATGCTGTGATCTTAGTGGTTTTTTTTTTTTTTAACTTTACAATACTGTATTGGTTTTGCCATACATTGACATGAGTCCGCCATGGATGTACATGAGTTCCCAATCCTGAACCCACCTCCCACCGCCCTCCCCATATCACCTCTCTGGGTCATCCCAATGCACCAGCCCCAAGCATCCTGTATCCTGTATCAAACCTAGACTGGCGATTCATTTCTTACATGATAGTATACATGTTTCAATGCCATTCTCCCAAATCATCCCACCCTCTCCCTCTCCCTCTGAGTCCAAAAGTCTGTTCTATACATCTGTGTCTCTTTTGCTGTCTCTCATACAGGGTTATCATTACCATCTTTCTAAATTCCATATATATGTGTTAGTATACTGTATTGGTGTTTTTCTTTCTGGCTTACTTCACTCTGTATGATTGGTTCCAGTTTCATCCACCTCATTAGAACTGATTCGAATGTATTCTTTTTAATGGCTGAGTAATACTCCATTGTGTGTATGTACCACAGCTTTCTTATTCATTCGTCTGCTGATAGACATCTAGGTTGCTTCCATGTCCTGGCTATTATAAACAGTGCTGCGATGAACATTGGGGTACACGTTTTAAGCTATCTTTTTCATTCCTCTTTCACTTTCATCAAGAGGCTTTCTAGTTCTTCACTTTCTGCCATAAGGGTGGTATCGTGTGCATATCTGAGGTTATTGATATTTCTCCTGGCAATCTTGATTTGATCTTGAGCTTCATCCAGCCTGGCATTTCACATGGCTGGATGAAGCTCAAGATCAAATCAAGATTAAATAAGTAGAGTGACAATAGACAACCTTGAGATACTCCTTTCCCAATTTTGAACCAGTTTGTTGTTCCATGTTTGATTTTAACTGTTGCTTCTTGACCTGCATATACAGGTTTCTCATGAGGCAGATAAGGTGATCTGGTATGCCCATTTCTAAGGATTTTCCACAGTTTGTGGTGATCCACACAGTCAAGGGCTTTACCATAGTCAATGAAGCAGAAGTAGATGTTTTTTCTGGAACTCTCCTGCTTTTTCTGTGATCCAACGGGTGTTGGCAATTTAATCTCTGGTTCCTCTGCCTTTTCTAAATCCAGCTTGAACACCTGGAAGTTCTCAGTTCACACACTGTTGAAACCTAGCTTGGAGAATTTTGAACATTGCTTCACTAGCATGTGAGATGAGTGCAATTGTGCAATAGTTTGAACACTCTTTGGCATTGCCCTTCTTTGGGATTGAAATGAAAACTGACCTTTTCCAGTCCTGTGGCCATTGCTGAGTTTTCCAAATTTGCTGGCATTCTGAGTGCAACACTTTAACAACATCATCTTTGGAGATTAGAATTAGCTCAGATGGAATTCCATCACTTTCACTAGCTTTTTTTGTAGTAATGCTTCCTAAGGCCCACTTGACTTCACACTCCAGGATGTCTGGCTTTAGGTGAGTGATCACGCCATCATGGTTATCTGGGTCATTAAGACCTTTTTTGTACAGTTCTTCTGTATATTCTTGTTATCTCTTCTCAATATCTTCTGCTTCTGTTAGGTCCATACCATTTCTGTCCTTTATTGTGCCCATCTTTGCATGAAACATTCCCCTGGTATCTCTAGTTTTCTTGAAGAGATCTCTAGTCTTTCCCATTCTATTGTTTTCCTCTATTTCTTTGCAATGTTCACTTAAGAAGGTGTTTTTATCTCTCCTTTCTATTCTTTGTAACTCTGCATTCAGTTGGATATATCTCTCCTTTTCTCTTTTTCTTTGTTTTCTATGTCTGGAGTCTATTTCAATTTTGTAAATAAGTTCATTTGTATCACTTTTAAAATTCCATATTAAGTAATATCATATCATGTTTATCTTTTCCTGACTTACTTCAGTTAATATGATAATCTCCAGGTCCTCCCATGTGGATGCAAATGGCAGTATTTCATTCTTTTTTTTATGGCTGACTTATTCACTTCTAACATGGGAATAAAAACAATCGCTGTCTAGAAATAAACAGAACCAGGAGTATGCAGAATGTATATTAAAAAAAAAACAGAAGTTAATCAAGAGAATTTAAAATAAGATCAGATGAATGGGATTAAAGAATTATTTAATAATGTCAGTTCTTCCTAAATAAATACATGGGTTTGATACATTTCTAATAAACATGCCCATTTCAATTTCTTTTTTATTTGTTATGTTTGTTTTCCTCTAATGGAGAAGGAGAAATTTGACAAAGTGACTCTAAAATTCATCCAGAAGAATGAATGGGCAAAATAGCCAAGAATAACCTAAAAGTGAAGAGTAATTAGGAAACACGCTGAATACAGATATTAAAATAAACTATAAAATTTCAAAGATTAAAATAGCATAGTACTTAAATATTGAAACATAGATCAATGGAATAGAGCAGATAACTCTGAGACAATCTTTCATGTATATGACTTTATTAGATAATAAAAGATTATAGAGAAAAGAAATATTCAGTGACACTGGGACAATTGATTTATGTTGGGAGTAAACAAAGCAAAATTAAATCTTCATCTCATTATATATCAGTGTAAATTCCAGATTGATGAAAGCATATAAAGTAAAAGTTAATTAAAACTAATAAACAATCTAGGCAAAGTTCTGAGTAAGAAGGCAACTTGATCACTTGATCATAGGCATCTAACGTGTACCTGCCCCGCCTTTCTCCTCAATTCTCCTGTTGAAATATACATATATATATGTGTTAATATACATCTGCAGTGCATGCATGCTCAGTGTCTGACTTTTTGCAACCCCATGAACTGTGAACGGAATTTTCCAGGCAAGAATACTGGAGTGGGTTGCCGTTTCTTTCTCCAGGGGCTCTTCCTGACCCAGGGATCAAACCTTTTGTCTCTTGAGTCTCTTACAGTGGCAAGCGAATTTACCACTGTGCCACTTGTGAAGCAAGTATATATATATATACACACACACATACATATATATGTATACTATATATATTTATATATGTTAAAATTGTATTTTATCAAAGCATAGTTGATTTATAGCATGATGTTAATTTCTGGTGTACAGCAAAGTGATTCATATTCTTTTCCATTATGCTTTATCACAGGATATTGAATATAGTACCTTGTGTGTATCCATCCTATATGTAGTAGTTTTCATCTGCCAGTCCTAAGTCCCAGTCCATGCCTCTACCAACCCCCCTCCACCCTGACAACAAGTCTGTTCTCGATGTGTCTGAGTCTGTTTCTGTTTCGTAGATAGATTCATTTGGTCGTGTTTTTTCTTTTTTAAAGATGAAGGGTGAAGCTTTATCTGTGCTGACAATTACAGAGGGCTGCCATCCATATATTTGAAACTTTAAAATATTTATTCCCAATGTGATATGAATGAGATGAAATTTAAAACTGGATCTTTGGTGATGTTGGAGATAAGTAGAAACACACACACACACACACACACACACACACTTAGTTAGTCTAATCAAGGAGTGGAAGAAAGACAGGTGTCATTAGGAGTAAGCAAAATCAGAATTACAGTTAAGGAAAATGAGCTTAAAGCACAGAATATATTATGCATAACTTCATACTGATAAATTAGAAAATTTGGATGGTATAGATTATATTATAGAAAAACATATATGGACCAAAAAATTGGATGAAGAGATCTGAGTAAAGGGAATTCCCTGGCAGTCCAGTAGTCAGGGCTCTGCACTTCTGCTGCAGCGGGTATAGGTTCCATCCCTCCAACCCTGGTGGGGGAACTGAGATCCACAAGCCAGCAGCATGGCAAAAAAAAAAAAAAAAAAAAAAAAAACAAAACAAAAAACAACCAACCATCTGAATAATATACAGAACCATGGGGGAGATTGAAAAACTCGTCAAAGAATGACCATGGGCTCAGTGGATTTCATGGGTGAAACAAACTGGAAGGGGTTAGCAGGATCTGCTTCCCCTGTCTCTGTTTTGGTTAAGCCAGTGGCCCAGCAGGAGCCAGGCAGGTGTCCTAGGAGTGATGCAGGAGGAGGACCTCAGAGAGGACTAGAGCCTGAGGTAAGAGAAGCGGGTGTGCCTCACTAAAGGAGCAGATGCTGCTCCTCCAACCAATGGCTGGCTGGAATGTGGGCCCACAGTTTAACTCAGCGCAGCGCAAATTGTAAAAACCAGATGGTGAAGAAAAGCATCAGCAGGCTGAACAGAATCTATGATCTACCAATTTGCAAGTTCTCCTGGAAATGTTATAAATACATAGGATTTAGGGAGGGATGATCTCTATACCATTGTCTGGAATCATTTTGAAAACTGTTTCTCAGGCGAGGTGATTACCCTCATCAGTGCTTCAGGGTGGGACATGTTGCTGAACAACTTTGGGTCAGCACTGAGGCAAGTCAGTTGAATAAGATAAAACAAAGATTTCATCTTTTGCCTTAACCCGTGCATCTCTTTGGCTGTGGCAAAGGAAAACTGGACAATTCTGGAAAAAATATATTTTTTTCATTCATTTAATCAACAATTATGTATTAAGCACCTACTGTGTGTCATGTGCTATTAATACTGTAAGCATGGGAAACAGTAGTGTAGAGTCAAAGCTATGGTCTTTCCAATAGTCATGTGCAGATGTGAGGGTTAGACCATAAAGAAGGCAGAGTGCCAAAGAATTGATTTCTTTGAACTATGTTGCTGGAGAAGACTCCTGAGAGTCCCTTGGACAGCAAGGAGATCAAACCAGTCAATCCTAAAGGAAATCAACCCTGAATACTCATTGGAAGGACTGATGCTGAAGCTGAAACTCCAGTACTTTGACCACCTGATGTGAAGAGTTGTCTCATTGGAAAAGACCCTGATGCTGGGAAAGATTGAGGGCAGGAGGGGAAATGGGCGACAGAGGATGAGATGGTTGGATGACATCCCTGACTCAATGGACATCAGTTTGAGCAAACTCTGGGACACCGTGAAGGACAGGGGAGCCTGGCATGCTGTAGTTCATGGAGTTGCAAAGAGTAAGACATGACTGAGCAACTGAACAACAAAAAGAGTAGTGAATAAAATAGAACATTTCTCTGCCCTCAGTGAACTTTATGTTCTAGAGTTTGTGAAAAATAAACAATGGGCAAAACACAGGGTCTTCTGCTCAGTTTCAATGTTAAGAACCTTAGTTTTGTAAGGAGGACTCACTTCTAGGCATTCAAAAACCCAATGCAGAAATAACATGAGACCTGGGACTTGCTTCAGAATAGGTCAGTGGGGAGGGGCAGTTAATGGGACATAGAGATGAAACAAGATTGGCCAGGGGTCGACGGCTCTTGTAGTTGGTGATGGGCAAGGGCATTCATTCATCTGCTATACATTCCTCCCAATTTCATATGCCTGAAATTTTTTCATACTGGAAAGGTTTTCAAAGTCCAGTTCAGTTGAAGTCAAAGGTGAACCTCACATTCAATTCCAAGTCTTCTCTTGTCTCCAGCCCCAGCCTGACCGTGAGTGGAGGGGCTCCGTGTGGGAGGGGGAGGCAGGTGAGATGTCCTTCCCTGCTTCCCCTCCTCTCCTGTTGCTGGCTGCTCTGGGGCTGAGGAGAGGGAAGAGGGGTAGGAGGTGAAGCTCTTCTTAGATGGTGTCATCAGTGGCCCTTTTGTGACTGCTGAGCCCTCTGCATTGCTGTCATTCAAATGTTGCTCTCTCCTAAGTATGGTCCTGTGGAGAGAGTTTGAGCTGAGTTAATTTCCTCGGTGTCCACATGGTACTCAGTGCATCTTTGCCTCACCAGACCTGGGAGTCGAGGCTGCCTTCCTGACGCCCTCCCTCCTCACCCTGTAATCAACGGCTGCTCTAGCCAGCCTCTTGCCTCATGGTTCTCCAAGTGGGAACCAGGCACCAGCCTCTGAGTTCATGTGTTTATGCGTGCTCCATATAGCTGATGACACTTAGTTTCTCTCCAGGGTTCCTCCCAGTGCATTTTGCTCCAGGTGCCAGCCTAGAGCCTCCACATCAGCAGCCCTATCTGCAGGTCCCTCAGCCCATCCGTGCGTGGATTGGGCCCAGTCTCACTTGGCTTGATGGGGGAAGAGCCGCCTACTCCTCCACCAGGGTGACGGGACACACACAGGCAAAGCGCCTTCCTCCCCAGGCTCCTGGCTCATTTTTTCCCCACCTTACTGAAGGCCAGTCGTCAGTCCATGTAATCTGCATGGGAGCCGCTGCAGAGAGGGCTGCAGGACCTGGCTGGCCAGCTCTTTGTGAGCCTTGGGGAGTCACCTGGCAGCTCTTTGGCTCTGGATGTGGGAATATTTCACGCTTATTGTTTTCAGCTTTGGGGCTTTGGCCAACATTCCAAGCCAACAGGAAAAGCCCTAAACCACATCCCGTTCTACTGATTTTAGGAAGGTTTCCAAAGTGGTTTTAAGCCTCTTAGTTGTCGAGGTGTTTATCTCATCTCTCAATAAAGACACCTTTGAATCTCTCGCTGCCTCTTGGGCCATTTCATTTTCCTGGTGTATGTGCCCCATGGAAAGTGATTAACCACGTAATAGTCAGTTGTTCGTCATTCTGAAGGTGGCAGATTAAACCAAATCTCATTAAGAGAGTTGGCTTCTTTGGCATCATTGTTTTATTTATAGCTGCATCGACATTTTTTGAGAACTTTGTATGTGCCAGGTGCTATGTTAAGCACTTATATGTAATCCTCATTATACAACAAGGAAGTCCTACTGACCTTAGAAACTGGTCCCATTATTTTACTTATGAGGAAAGAGAGGCACAGAAGGATTAAGCCATTTTCTCAAGGTCACAGAGCAAGTGATGCAACTGGGACTCAAATCCAGGTTTCCCTGACTCCAGACCCCATACTTTCCATCATGCATTAAGTATGTGCGTGCGCGCTTAGTGTCTTCAGTCGTGTCCAACTCTCTGCAACCCTAGACCTGTCAGGCTCCTCTGTCCATGGGATTCTCCAGGCAAGAATACTGGAGTGGGTTGCCAGTTCCTTACATTGTTTGGTCTTTCCATTGATATAAGCCTCTATCCCACAAATCTGTGCAGGATGAGGGGAGGACAAAGGCTCTTTCTCCTAGTTCTCCTGGTGAGGTTTGTCCAGGACACCATTTGGGGGTCTTATATCTTGAGTCTGATCTCCTTAGGTCTTAGAGAAAGGCCAGTACCCTTCTCCCATAAAAGTGAACAAGAAGGTGGAGGGGAGGCAGATGCCCTAGGGAGGCTTGGGGCCAAAAGGCAATGGACTCTATCTATGATTTTCTTTCCATCTTCCTGTTCTCCACTACCATTTCTATCCCATGGAGCAGAGCCAAGCCTCTGATGTATCACTAAAAAATCCAAACCTGATCAAGTCGCTTCCTGCTAAAACCTCTCGCAATTTCCCAACTCCCTCAGGAAAGTCATGTGATTTAACATGATTCTCAGTGTCTCCTATGTTTCTCACATGTGCTATACTGAAAGCACACATGCAACTTAGTCTAAGATGCCAACATCTTTAGCCCAAGTTAGTGCAATAGCCTCTTAATTTATCTCCTGGTTTTCACTTTTGCCCCAGTGAAGTATAGCCACTCAGTGGTTAGAATGAAATTTCCAAAGCATGGGTCAGCTCATGTTACTCTCCTGCTTAACTCATGCAATGGCTTTACCGTGTTAAGGAATACCCAGGACTTCCCTGGTGGTCCAGTGGTTAAGAATGGGTCTTTCAATGCAGGGGATGAGGGTTTGATCTCTGGTTGAGGAACTAAGATCCCACATTCCATGGAGCAAGTAAGCCTTCAAGCTGCAGCTACTGAGCCTCCACGCTCTGGAGCCTGTATTGCCACAACTAGAGAGTCTGTGTGCCTCAGTGAGAGATCTACATGACACAGTGAAGATCCCAGACGCTGCAACTAAGACCCGACACGGCTGAAGGAAAAAAAAAACCAACTTGATGTACTGTCTTGATGTACTGCTGACAAAGGTCCATCTAGTTAAGGCTATGGTTTTTCCAGTAGTCACATACGGATGTGAGAGTTGGACTATAAAGAAAGCTTAGCACCGAAGAATTGATGCTTTTGAACGGTGGTGTTGGAGAAGACTCTTGAGAGTACCTTAGACTGCAAGGAGATCCAACCAGTCCATCCTAAAGGAAATCAGTCCTGAATATTCTTTGGAAGGACTGATGCTGAAGTTGAAACTCCAATACTTTGGACACCTGATGTGAAGAACTGACTCATTGGAAAAGACTCTGATGCTGGGAGGGATTGGGGGCAGGAGGAGAAGGAGACGACAGAGGGTGAACTTGTTGGATGGCATCACTGACTCGATGGACATGAGTCGAGCAAGCTCCGGAAGTTGGTGATGGACAGGGAGGCCTGATGTGCTGCAGTCCATGGGGTCGCAAAGAGTTGGACACGACTGAGTGACTGAACTGACCGACTGTCTTGAACCGTTGGGGGAAACAAAAAGAACCACTCAAACTGTTTACCCTGGCCCACTCGCTCTATATAATCGAGCCCCAGTCCAACTTGCTGACCTCCTTGTCTAGGATTTTTCCCTCTTGTTCATGAGATTCCCGCCGCTCTCTCCATTCTGTCCTTCAACAAGTCACGTTTATTCTCCTTTCAGAGCTCCTGCACTTGATGATTCTTTTTCTGGGAACAGTTTCCTTGGTTCTTCTTCAGGCTGACTCCTTCTCCACCTTTGATTTTTCTCAGCTCAAGCCACCTCCTCGGAATGCCCTCCTTGATTGTGTTCCTTAAAGAACTCCTTCTGCCACTGCCCATACTGTGTATCCTATTGAGTTACCTTCATTTTCTTCACCGTACTTACCACTACTTGCTTCACAGTATTTATCACTATTTTTCTTGTTTGTTTGTTTGCTTATGTGTTCATTGGCTGTCTCACTCATCTAGAATGCAAGTTCCTTGGGGGCAGGAAATCTGTGTTGCTCACCACTGCATCCTCAGTGCCTACAGAAGACCTGGTCTTGATGGATGTTTGTTGAATGATCTTGGGTGGCAAAATGGCCCTGCATGGTCTGGCATCTACCTATCTGTAGTGCACAGTGAACATCTCATTTTTATCTCCCTTTTTCTAGTAACAGTACCCTCAAATTCCTCAAAGAATCAGCCCTTTACCCACTCTCAGTTCACACAAATTCATTTGGTCTTCCTCCCTGTGTATTGAGAGGCAGAATGATAGCACAGACCTGAAAACCAGAGAATCTCATTTCCTGGCTACTACAATTGATTCAGGTAGATCTGAAACAAATGGATCAATGAGAAACTATCCCCAAGACATTTGTTCTAACTGTTGACTGAGACATATCCTATTTCTTCTCGGGTTGCTCAGCTGGTAGAAGGCAAGCCAGGAGTTCTTTGTACATGAGAAGAGAGCCAGGCTGAGGATGGAGCTGGTGGAGAGGGAGACAGGGCTGAGATGAAAAAGCAGACTCTGGATGCCATTTGTGTGAAGTCTTGGATTCAGTTGCTCATGAGCTTATCTACTTTTGTGCTTTTAAGTCACAGGCACTGATTGATTGCTCTTGCTTTTTGTACACCCATTGAGTTGCATTTCTGTCAACTCTAATCAGAAGCTTTTTGGGGGTTGGGGGAGGAAAGGATTGGGAGTTTGGGATTAGCAGATGCAAACTAGTATATATAGGATAGATAAACAGCAAGGTCCTATTGGACCTATATTCAATATCACATGATTAAACCATAATGGAAAATAATATGAAAAATAATGCATATATTAAAAATAATGTATATAACTGAATCACCTCAGTACATCAGAAATTAACACAACATTGTAAATCAACTATACTTCAATAAAACATTTTAAAATAGAAATTTTATGACTAATAGGCTACCTGTCTAATTCTACTTCTCTTCATCTGTATAAATTAGGAATTACCGCTGATCCTTGAACAACAGGATTTGAATGCTCTGTTCTACTTGTACACTATTTTCAATAGTAAATATATATTATATATTTACTATATACAGTTTATATATATGGTACTACATAAACCACAGTTGGGTGAATCTGTGGATACAGAGGAACTGCATCCATGTGTAGGCGGGCAGACTATAGGTTTTTTGTGGATTTTCAGCTGAACAGAGTGGTGGCACCCCCTAAGCTCTCGATTGTTCCAGAATCAACTGTATCCTCATCTTCTAAAATTGAAAAGGGGTGAAATAAGAAGTCTGTTTTATCGTGTAATAATTTTGGAGATAATCAAAGCCACCTTAGATGGTGGCTCCATAATGCTATTATGGACCCAGTCTCCTCCAATTTTATTTTATTTTCAGACGTCTTAAACATGTACTTGTTACCTTCCAGTAACAAGTCATCTGGTCAACCTCTGAAACTGAGTTCCAGTTCCATGCAGGAAGAAATATAAGGTAAGGACAGCATACTGTGGGTTGTAAAATCTGACCACCAGCTCCCTTGAAGGAGATTTTACACACCACAGAACAACTTTTTTTCTCCCATTTAAAAAATGTGGTAAAATTTATGTAACATAAAGTTTGCTATTTTCAATGTACAATTTAGTGGTGTTAATTGCATCCACAATGTTAGGTAACCATCACCAAAATCTATTTCTAAAACATCTCATCACACAAAACAGTTTCTTAACCGTTAAGCAGTAACTCCCCATCCCTCCCTCCTCTTAGGCCCTGATAACATCTAATCTACTTTCTGCCTCTATGAATTTGCCTATTCTAGGTACTTCTTCTGCACAGAATAGTATGATATTTGTCTTTTTGTGTCTGGCTTATTTCACTAAGCATAATGTCATCAAGGTTCAATCATGCTGTAGCATGTATCCAAACTTCATTTCTTTTTATGGCTGAATAATATTCCATTGTATGTATAGAACACATGTGTTAATTCGTTCATCAGTTGATGGACACTTGTGTTGTTTACACCTTTTGGCTATGGTATGCAAAACACTTTCATTATATTGTATTGGTCAGAATTTTGTTGCAGGATCACTATTCTCTTCAAGGCAAAACTGAAAGATGTGATTTTCTTTCAAGTAGACAAAGAGCATCCCCAACTACAACTGGAGTTTTATTAGTTAAAAAGAAATGAGGAAAGGTCATTAGGGAAGCAACTAGCAGTCTCTGCAACAATCCACCCCTATGCCAGCGACTGTCTTTCCATATGTAGAACACTGACATTCTCCCAAAGGAAACAATCACAAACTCTCATCCTTTGAGAGGCTAGGATTTCTGAGCAATTTGTAGTCTTCTTCAACAGGTCTGGGTGTGTCTTCTCTTGGTCTAAACTAAAAGATAACACATTTGCTACCAGTTCACCCATTATTTAATTTTGCAGGTGGAACCAAGTAAACATTAAGAGCTTCTTCTAAAGGCAAAGGCGGGTATATAGAGCACCCACAGGCTCATAGAAATTATCCAACCCGACTGAGTAAGAATAGCAAAATTTCTCTTTTCTGGGAATAGAAGAAGTTTCTTGGCTAACAAGGAGGAACTCCTTTATCTGTTACTTTCCATGACTTTCTCTCTGTCCTCTGGAAGATTCTTCTTTGTCTATATCTCTCTCCCTGGACTCATCAACTCGGGGAGAACAAGCTTCCTCTTGGGCTCAAGAATCTTTCAGGGGTTTAGTTGTTAGAGGTGTCCTAGCCTAAAGGTTGCTACCCAAGCTTGGGATATAGTTGGCAAAATAATTCCTCTAAAATGCAAATAAATTTGTAATATTTTCTGGAAGAGTATCCATGGCCAAACATCTCCTCTGTACATAATATACAGGCATGGAGAGTATGCCATACTAATGCCACATCACACTCCAGTCATACTAAACTTCTTAAATGCCTGGAACAGTTTCCCCTGATCCTTACTTGGCTACTCATCCTCAAGGGCTCTGTTAAAATGGAGCTCCCGCTGTGAAGCCTTTTCCAATGACCTCCAGTGACATGAATTGGCCCTGACTTGCACTTCCCCTAACAGAGTGCCAACCAGCCTTTGTTGATGTTTTAGGTAGCGTTGCTTAGAAGCTTAGCCTGAAGCAGGGAGCCATATGCAGGTAAATTCTAGAAGTAGTGTCCTTTAGGAAAAACCTAGCGGAGTATGGGAACTAGCGTACAGAAAGGCAGTGAGTGCCCACCTGTGACTTCCCAGAGAAGCAGTATTAGCTTTGCCAGGGAACTTGCTAGAAATGAAAGATCCCGTGAACCATCCTAGAAACTCTGGGAATGGAACCAGTAAGCTGACTTTTTAATCTTATTCCTTTAGCTGCTCTGCGTCTTAGTTGTGCCATGTGAGATCTAGTTCCCTGGTCAGGGACTGAACCTAGGCACCCTGCATTGGGAGTATGGAGTCTTAGCCACGGGACCACCAGGAAAGTCCCATAAGCTGTTGATTAACCAGCCTTGTAAGTGAGGCACAACTCAAGTTTGAGAAACACAGTGAGAGGGGACAAAGTCAAATGAGGATGTGGTCCCAGGTATAATCTGGCCTTGGCCGGACCCACGGAGGACTCTGGAACATAAATTGCACCACAGAATTGTCTCTGCCTTTGGCAAGAAGAAAGACTTTTGCATCCCTGTATCAGCCACTCATTGACTGTAGGCAGTCCCTGGGGTAGGGATCCCTTGGGGAGGCAGCTCCTATTAGCTAAGAGCGATTTTTCCAAGAAGGGACAACCAAGGGCTGGCAGAGGGGATAGGGTAGGAAGGTTGGAGCTACAAATACACCAACCTAGCAAAGGGAATCTAGGCATCTATGGGATACTAACAGCATTGGTTTCAATTGTTCTTATTTGTTCAGTTATCTCTGTTCTCTCCGTTAGATTGAGTTCCAAGTGATCAAGAACTAAGTCTTTCTTGCTTGTTATTAACTTACCAGTGCCTTTCGTGGTGTGTGAAATGTAATAGTTATTTATTAAGGTAATTGATTAATCAAATGCTGGTTGAGTGCCTACAATATCCTCGGCTGACCCAGGGTCTTGTAATTTAGATGTGAATTCTTTTACTCTAGTGGGGAGGTGGCAATAAACATATAGATGCCTATACATAGATATGAACTTATGTGTATATGTATATAAGGTGGTGTCAGAGATGGAAAAATGCTATAAAGAAATAAAAAGCAGAAGGAGAGGACAGAGAGAAGAATGAGGTGCTATTTTAGAGCAGTTAAAGAAGGATTCTCTGAGAATGCGACATTTGAGCTGAGATTTGAATGAAGTGAGGGACTGAACCACGAGAAGGAACATCTGGTGGAAGTAACTTCTATGTGAATTCAAAATTATTTCTAAATAAATGTTTTCTTATAAGAAGGCTGTCTCGGGGGAGAGCATTCCAGGGAATGGTTGGATGAATCACAGGAAACACCTGGCATTTCTACACTGATAAAGCAGGAGGTGACTGGAAGCGATGGACAAGTGGCATGCTACTTACTGTTTTCATTTATTTTTTAATTGACTTCATTTATCAAAGTATACATGCTCAAGATTTTCTGAAAATCAAATAGGACCGAAGGGGCTGTCAGGAAAAGCAGCTCCTGGTCCCACTCCTGCTCCTCTCCCCCAAAGTTACCATGGTCAGCTGGTAACTTTTCTGTCTTGAGCGAGTGAATGAAAGTCATTCAGTCGTGTCTGACTCATTGTGACCCCATGGACTTAGCCCACCAGGC
The DNA here is from genome assembly GCF_001704415.2 of Capra hircus. Classification (NCBI taxonomy): domain Eukaryota; kingdom Metazoa; phylum Chordata; class Mammalia; order Artiodactyla; family Bovidae; genus Capra; species Capra hircus. Next base: position 21,859,089 of record NC_030832.1, read on the forward strand.
TCCTCTGTCCATAGAACTCTCCAGGCAAGAATGCTGGAGTGGCTTGCCATTCCTTTCTCCAGGGCATTGTCCTAACCCAGAGATTGAACCCGAGTCTCTTGCATTGACAGGCAGATTCTTTACCATCTGCGTCACCTTGGTTTAACTTGAAAGTCGCACAGTCATGTCCGACTCTTTTTGTAGTCCATGGATTCTCCAGTGGGTAGCCATTCTCTTCTCCAGGGGATCTTCCCAACCCAGGGATTGAACCCAGGTCCCCCACATTGCAGGTGAATTCTCTAGGCTGAGCCGCAAGAAAAGCCCACTCCAAATACAGTTGTTGAATTTTCATGGTTCCTATATTGATTTCCTTCATAACTTTCAATGACATACTCCAACCTCTAGAGCTTCCGTCAGCTATCGACAGCATACCTTGGCTGTTCTCTATGTAATACCGGGATGTTGCATCCCACCATTCCTTCCCTCCTCCAACCATCCAACTCCTATCACAGGTACAGATAGGAGGGACTTAATTTTCAAGTATTTGAGTGCACGAGGATAGGGGATTTGGGTTACTGAAAGAAAGTCAGTAAGGCTAAAGTTTAAATAACATGAAGATGTGTTTTATAACCATATTTCATTTTCCACACTTTGAATCTAGAAGTGGCAAACCCATAACTAGACTATGTGAGAACATAAATGGGAATTATGGGATGGCAGACAGGGCACCCTTGGTCCACATCTGCTTAGTTTTCACCATTTCCTTAACTTACATTCATGTGGGTTACTTTACCACAGACGAGTTTTTCTCTTTCAGCTTATGTTCCTTGGAAGAAGGGCATAGACAAAGGTGAAGCTGGGGGGTACACCCAGCCCAGCTGTACGTCTGGCAGAGGCTCCAATACCTTCAGAGCCTTACACCCTAACGTGTTGCCATCTCACTCATGATCATGTTTTACTGCTGAACCCCTGGGCATCATCAGAGTGGCCCCAGAAGAGAATCACGGGGACTTTTCAGTCTTTTGAGCAGTCTCAAAAGTTCCTCCTACTCTGAGAATTGTCATCCCTCCCTCAGCTCACAGGAGCCGGTCCCAGTAGCTGTGTCTATACCACCACCCCTTCTCCATGGCCACAGCAGGTCGGGCTGGAAAGTGGCACGCGACACAATCAGTTTGTCCCCCTTGAAAGTTTTTAATTGAGACTAAAACTGCCCTTTTGAGTCTGGGTGGATCTCTTGGATAGAGGAGACATAAAGCCTCAAAATCTAGCTTCCATCTTGAGGATCAACAAATAGAGAAGGCAAAATAATCTTTTCCAACTAAAAATATGGAAAGAGGCAGAGATGAAAAATAGAGTGACTGTCAAGACTCCTGATGGCTTTTATTCCCTGGCTTTATCTCCTTGCTGAGTCCTGATGATGTCTTTGCTTAAAGGTTTCTTGAAGCAGCACCATATCCTTATATCAAAAATGCAATTTCTTAAACTAACTCCAATGAGTTTCTTCTATTTACAGCCAAAATGTACTAGCAAAATATCCCCTACTATATAATAGGTTTCTTGAGGGGCAGGTAGGAACCATATTTGTGTATTCTTCAAACTGCTAAGCAGAATGTTTTGTACATAGTAGGTACTCACAAAGTATTCACTGAGTTGAATCAGCAGCTGGTACTCATTCCTAAATGACACAACCACTTTCAGGGGCCCTGAAATTATCCTCACCTCCTGAGGTGAGGGTAATTATGACCTAGGAGAGGAAGAACAGAAAAAAAGTACAGATGTACCTTGCCAGCTACTCGACTAGCTAAGAATCCAATCACCAGACTCCTCTGTCCATGGAATTCTCTAGGCAAGAATACTGGAATGGGTAACCATTCCCTTCTCCAGGGGATCTTCCCAACCCAGGGATCAAATCCTGGTCTCTTGCATTGCAGGCAGATTCTTCATCTGAGCCACCACGGAAACCCCTAAGAATCCAAAGGAAGCTTGTAAAAAGAAGCCTTAATAAGAGTCTTAAACATCAGTTGCAAGCTATCTGAGTGCCTCCTGGTCTCCCGCCACATTAGTAGGATCAAAGAAGGTCATCAGCACACACAGAAAGAGCCTGGCTCCATCACTTTTATAAAAAGGTAGTGCTTTGAATCTCTTGGGTCCCTGATGGATCTAGTGAAAGAGCCCTCTAGTGTTAAGAAGCGAGCAATTACATCTAGGCTTAGAAGCTGATTCTACGCACCCATGTACACACACCTACACATTCAATTGAATGAAAGGATGAGGTCACCCCCTAGTAAGTGGGGAGGCATCATCAGAAACTAACTGACGGCCTTCCTGCCTCTGCACTCCCACTCCACTCAGGTGTTCTGATTCTCCAAACGCAAGTTCAGATCTTCCCATACTCTGTGATCAGCTTTGAACTAGTCTGTGATCAGTTTTGGACCTGGGGTGGGGAGGACAGGGGAGGGGAGAGGCAAGGGAGAAGCCTGCCTCACCAAGCCAAAAGCTCAGTATACATTTTCACTCTCATTATGTTGATCCCTTTCTCTCCTTCAGAATTGTCCACATCCTGAGTGGTGATCATCACCTTCATCTGCTTGAGCTCCTGACCCTTCTCCCCAACCCCACACAGTTTGCCTGGATGTTTGGTTCCATTCCCCTGGACCTTCTGGGAACCATACCTTGAGTGTTTGCACTTACATTACAGACTACAGAGGTAGAGAGAGGGCTGCTCTTGTTTTACTGTGAGTTTGGTGAATGGATTGATTGGAGCACACTCTCCCAAAGCCCATTGACCTTCCAGTTACGTGATCCTGCTTTAGGAAAAGACTTTTCTCACTCCTATCAGAGGAAGGGTGAAAACAGATCCTGGAGTAGTTGCTTTGGTCATTATTAATTATTTCATATTATTTAAGTTTTTGAGATGGGGAAGGGAAATTTCACTAATCTAGCAACCCCTTTCAGGGAAGACCAGCTTCACCTCCATCTTACATAGGGCTTTATTGAGAAGCAAATTTCATTTCAGGAAAGGAAAAACAATAAATAACTCATAGAAGGCTTGGTACATTTTCCCCCATTACCTCCTATCTTTCTTCCAGGATAGCTGTGGTCTTGGCCCCAAGTTTATCTGTTCCATTTTGGTTATGTGGCAAGCTTTCAGTATTTCTACTTCCTGCCTACATATCAGTGTTTGTGATCCACGACACATGCATATGCAAGTAAGTCTATGTAGGTGCATAAACCTACATACACCTATACTTAGGCATGTACACCCACAAATGCATACAGCTATGCATTTGCAGCAAATAGGCTCATAACACTGTAAGCAGGTACTGTCATACACATATAAACATACATATATATATACACACCTGCTTTACTTCTACAACAAATTCCCCAGGCATTCAGAACTCATAGCTAAATTGGACACAGCACAAGTAAACATCTAAACACAATCACATGATGACTATTATGTATTCAAATCTACACATGCACGTGCAGGTATATCTAACACCAAGAACCAAGTGTTTAAGTGAATTTAAGACCAAAAGCATACAAACAAAGTGGCAGAGTCACCAAGAAGTCGTGAGCTGCATTTGAGAACTCTTCCGTGAATTGTTGCTATTCGGTCTTCTGGATAGAAGCTCTCAGACAGAGAGCCAGAAATGTCACCAGGGGACTGTATGTATCTACGATTACCTACCATTATCTTTTTGTCCAGTTAAATAACATTCAAATATGACAGCTGGTTATGAACACATCTCAGGGACTGCAGAAACAACCCAAGCAGCCTCGATTCCAAACACCCGACCTCTGGGTCTCTGTCCCATCATGCCACAGAACAGAAATAATAAGGGCATTCTGTGGACTTAGTCTACTTGGCATGCTCAAGTATATGCCAGAACACATGGTGATAAAAAGCCAGTTGAATTAAATGATGATCCTTGGTGTCTCAGATGGTAAAGAATCTGCCTGCAATTCGGGAGACCCAGGTTCGATCCCTGGGTCGGGAAGATCCCGGGAGAAGTGAATAACTACCTACTCCAGTATTCTTTTCTGGAGAATTCCATGGACAGAGGAGCCTGCCAGGCTGGGTGCATGGGATAGCAAAGAGATGGACGCGACTGAGCAACTAACACTTGCAACAATGACTATTTCCAAGGAAGAGTCTCACTAGCTTTCAGGTGTGCACCAACATTTGCACTTTGGACTAACAAGGAAAGCAGACCTAACTTCACGTGCTTCCTGTCTAACTTAGACAAGAATGTTAACAAATGATCATCCAAGGGACCTTTGAAGAGAATCTGACATTTTCAGCGACTCTCCCACCTTGACTCCATCACCACCACCACCCCAAAAATGTACAGTTGTTAAAATATATGTGTGTTCGGAGATCAATATCTCACACTCCCTGGGCCCAAATCCCTAATATGTGCATAACAGAGTCTACATACTTCTGGCTCTTTCTGTCTTTTAGGAATACATGATCATATGTGTATGAACAGTTCCGGGTCTGATCTGAGCACGTTGTCTCCGTTGTAAACCAGAGCTCCAGAGAAAGGAGGGTAGACATATTGGTTTGTTTTCTGGGGAACCAAATTGAGACAGACTATACACAGATGTTCCTGTGACAACACTTTTTGCCCGCCCAAGTGAGCCATAGAACCATTGCCCCGAGTCGCCGGTCCCTTTAAGAAGACTCGGTCTTCCCCAATGGGCTCCAGCGGCGCCCGCAGCAAAAGGCAAACTTGCCTGGCTCATTGGTGGTGGGGGAAATGCCGCGTCGGGTGGGAGCTGAGAGAGCGCCAGAGTGCGCTGCAGGCTCCTTTCCCCTTCCCCTTTCCTTAACCCTTCCGGGAGCGGGGAGCGGGGGAACCGGGTCGTGCTGCAGCGCTCCTGAGGAGCCGGGGCGCTGACTGCCCTGGGCTCCCGAAACTTTGCGCGGAGCGTGGGTTGACTAGGTTGAGAAGAGCAGGTGGGCTGGCCTGGGAGGGGCGGGAGGAAGACCCACTCGTCGGTACCCCAGGTCTCTCGCCCGGGCGTTAGGAATGCGGGGGTGCAGCAGCAGCAGAGGAGCTGTCCCTTCAGCACCACGGACCTAAAGCCTGGTCGTTAGGAAGGCGGGGGCGGGGCAACAGGCCGGGAGCTGTCCCTTCAGCACCGCGGACCTTTGCCCCTCGATGAAACCTCTCGGCCCCCGCCCCAGGACTGTCTTTTCTCCAGTTTGAGCGGGGGTGTCGGGAGCAGGCGGTGAGCTTTCCTGGGAGGCTGGGGAAGCAATGAACACTCTTCTCAGCGACTCGCCTCCCAGCAGTGCTATTTTTTGCCATCCGCCCTCACCCCCAGCACACGCGCTCGCACACGCACGCACGCACACACACACACACACACACACACACACACACACACACACACACACACACACACAGTCCTCTCTGGATTTCTTTGCCTTGAGTCTCCCGGGGCTGTGAGGAGCCAGGCGCATCTCAGATCGAGCTGGCAGCTCCAGGCTCCAGAGCCATGCCCTGCACGGACCCTCATCCTTACCAAGCTCCCGAGGAATGAAAGGAATCCAGGGACCCTCAGAAGGCAGCAGTGATGTGGACAAACCCCCTGGAGCCTGCACCCTTCCGAGGGCCATAGGCGACCCAGGGAACTGGAGAGAGCTCCAGACAGGAAAGCCCAGCTTTCCCAAAGTCCCTGTGGATGCCGACAAAAGGAGACCCGAATTTTTGGAAGAGCCTGTCCTAGGTTATCCAGCTGCAGAGTGATTTTTTCCCTCTGGCATTGAATCTCCCTCTCCAACGCCCAGCCGTCCAGAGTACCATGAAGAATTATGAGGATGTGTGACAGAGGAGTCCAGATGTTGATCACTACTGTGGGAGCCTTCGCAGCTTTTAGTTTAATGACCATTGCAGTGGGCACGGACTACTGGTTATATTCCAGAGGTGTGTGCAGGACTAAATCTACAAGTGATAATGAAACCAGCAGGAAGAATGAAGAAGTAATGACCCATTCCGGGCTGTGGAGGACCTGCTGCCTAGAAGGTATTTAGTAATTCCTCTCAATGGCCCCAAACAATCCAGTTTCTGATTTTTTGCTATTCCAGTGTGTGGTTGGGGAGACGGAGGCAGTGATGGGGAAAGAGGATAGTTCGAATTATTGCCGAGAATTTGCAGATGTCCAGACTGTTCCAAGAAAGACTAATGCAGTGTGGGATGAAAGGGTTGGGTCTTGTTGGTTGTTTTTGGTATGAGCTTCATGAGATGAGATTTTGTGGCTCTCCGGGCAGCTTCTGCAGTTGAGAAAAGTCTTCAAATCTAAGATCCCCAGGCATATTGTGAACTACTTTGCTTTGATCTCTGGCTTGAGATGGGGTCTCTAGCTCTGCTTAAATTGCATTTCAGTGGGGAAGAGGTGACAGGAGAGGAAGGGAAGGAAGGGAAAGCGGCAGGAGGAGAGAGAGATTGAATATGACCTAGCTTGGCATACTCGGAGCTATTTCCTGATTTCACAACATAGTCTTATCAGTTTCTTCTGAGTTTGGTCTACCTAGATATTTTCATGAACTTCCATCGGCAATCAGTTCCAGACTAACCTATATGAACCTCTACACACACACACACACACACACACACACACACACACACACATTTTATGAAAACATTAATACATATTTCTCCATTTGGGATCAAAACAAAACTTAAGTCTTGGTATTTAGTGTCCACCTGTCTTCTTTCCTAAAGCATTTGCAAAGCCAACATATATTTCTATGACATTTGCATAAGACTGATTCTCAAGAATCACAGCATACCACTTCTCATTCAAAAAATTGAAGACTCATTCTAAATTACAATGAAGGAGACAAACCAGTTTTAGAATGTCAAGCCTGTCTCGCTATAAACTTGCCTTCAGAACACCAGAAGTCACTCTCAGCATCATTGGGCAATGCATGGATGTCAGCAGGAGTAAATCTACAAATAGAGAAGGAAATCAAAGCTCTTTAGAGACTGTGTGCCTGAGGGAAGGAACTGGATTAGAGGGGCAGAAGGGAGTTTTTTCAGGCTTCTGAGGAATCTGTGAAGCTTGTCATAGTGATGAGCAAGGAAATCTGTGTTTCCTGTGTGTTTTCCTCCCTTGCCTGCCATTGGTTCTCCATGCCTGCATTACCACTGGCTGGCATTTGTCAGGGCTTCTTGAGAAGTTGCATTTACGTAAATTGCTTAGGAAATCATGCTATGACATCACTTGCTAGTGTAATATTGCATCATTCCCTGGCCTTCCTCCCATGATCTGACACTCTGAACAACTGCCCTCCTGACTGTAGAACTACTAGAGTTGATTCTGTTTCCACCACAAATCTGCAACTGGTGGGAAGCCCAGGTAGGAAAGGATGACTTTAAATGCAACAGGATTACTGCACTTGCTGTCTGAAGACCTTGGTAATGCTGCAAACTATCTATGTGACCTTGGCTGAGACATTTACTTATCCAACCCTGAGCATATTAATCTGGTAGATGATTAATTTGAGATAGGTGTTCATGAATTAGCACTATCCAAGGGTCTTACTATATCCAATGTACTGACAGGAATTCTTTCCTAAACATTGACACAAATCTGATATCTGTGATTATTTGTGGTCAGATATGGTGAAGTCATTTACCTTAGGGAAATGCCATAATTCTCTTTCCGATGTTAATAAGGCATTGAGCCATCTTTATAAAGCTGCAATTAGGTGGATGTTTTGGTGCCTATGTGATTCTAAGGATGACATAAAAAAGTCTGAGGTGGCTTCCAGGCCAAAAATGGCATATAGGTAGACTATGTTTCATTTATTTCCAAATTTTCTGCCTCTTTGATATAAATCTGGGAATACACAATTAAACCTCAGTTTTGGCCTCCCTCATTAGGTCCTAAAATTCCTGAATCCTTGCTCAGAATCTCTCAACTGATGGTTTCACTTATCTCCAACATCATGTCCTACACCCACAGTTTGTACAAGGAATTGGAACCCCACCCAGGCATTCTGTGGGCTTATTGGGAGAAGTGAGGATTTGAATCAAGAAGAAATTGGATTATTCTAAGATATGTTCTTGGTCAGGTGAATTCTTCTAAGAAAATTTTCTTGCAGTCTCCTTGCAATGTGGCCCAGGTATTTTATTTTTTTTACATTTGTGAAGTATTAATACAGTGAGCTGCACAAACTTTAATGAATCACAGTGAAATTTTAGCTCTGTGCTCACCCATATAATCAACACCAAAATAGGCCTGGCTGAAATCTGAAGCTAAGATTTTCCTTCATGCAATGAACATATCAAGTGTTCAAGGAATTTGCAGGAGCATCTGCTTTCTGCATGGGAGGACACATGCAGTAGGCAGCATCCATCTTCTGCTGGAATGAAGGTGTACAGCCATCTCCTGCTCCATTATCTCCTGTCTTCCAAAGCCTCAGCATCTTCATTTTTCTGGCCTTTTAAGTGTCAAAGGATAACTGGGTGGGAGAGGGCATCCATATTTTAAGAGTCATGAGAGAATGTGGCTATTTCGTACAAGAAGGAGAGAAGGCTCCAGAGGGACATGACAGCTGTCTGCAAATATCTGAAGGGCTGTCATATGGAAAAGAGATTCAAAATGTTCTATGTGGCCTCAAGAGGATAAAATTAGGAGCTAGAGGAAAACAGGTTTTACCTCAGTATAAGTAACTCTCCAATATGTCACAAGAAGCTTTCAAGGTTATGAGTTGTCTACTACCAAAAATATTCAAGTATAAGAAAACCACATTAATTGTTTCCAGATTTAACCAGTCATCAGAATCACATAGGGAGCTTTAAAAAGTAGATAATAAGGCCCCCACAGCTAGGTTCTTGGCCTCCATGGGTCTGCGGTAGGTCACTTGGAATCTTAATTTTCTGAAAGTCTTCTAAGCAATGTATGATATTAATGCCAAACCACATTGTGTATTTACAGTGGGTCTGGGAATAACCATGTGTGTTAGGAAGGATCACATCTCTAAAGTGAGAGAAGAGATGTTTCCAGTTTTCCTTTCTGTAACTCAGAAGAACATCATACATATTTAGCACATATTATGTGCTAGGATTGTGCTAAGAACTTTGAAAAATTAACTCTTTCATCTTCAAAGGCTGTCAGGGTTGTGGGTATAAGTATTAGCCTCATTTTACAGATGAGAAAACTGACGCCAGGAGAAGTTATAGAACTTGCCCAAGGTCTCACACCTAAACTCAGCAGACACTACTTCACCTAAGCCATGTTGCTCCACCTAGCCCTTGCTAGAGAACATTAATTCATGCTCCAGAGGATAGGTTGCTACTGGTGCAAATATTAGCCTGTGAGAGAGCCCAAACACATGGCTTTTTCCATTCAGAAGCCCCAGATCCCACCATGCCTGTGCAGCATCTGCAAGGGTATAGGAGCCACCAGACAGGCAAAAACTCAGAGGCAGTACAGGACACTGTTTGAATGAAAAACCAATCGACCTATGTAGAGACACCCACACTGAGAAACCAGAACAAATGCCTGACTCATTAGCTGGAAAGCACGCTAGGCATTCACAAGGCAGTGCCCTGACCTGCTGTGTGCTTTCAATGGTGGCATGTGAATTTGAATGAGAATATGTTCAGTATGTGATTCTCTCATTAAGAAGTTGTAGATATAATCAAAGGGATGTGTTTAGATAACAGAAAGACCACTGGCTTAGTAGGAAGGATGCTCCCAGGTGCTAATCACATTCCTATCTCTAGCAGTTGTGTATGTTAGTACACACAGCAGTTGTATATGTGAATTGTGTATGTTGTTTCCTCCTTTGGACCTCAGTTCACCCAGTTCTAAAGAGAAAGCTTCAGGTAAGATTAGGAAGAAACAAATCCAAACATCCCTGTGGACTAGGCAAGTAATGTAAAGTGTGAAGCAAGTATTTCACAGTCCTGTTAGCTCAGTTATATTGTTGCGAGAAGAGGAGTAACAGTGCATATGAGATGTCCATGGGATTCTCCAGGCAAGAATGCTGGAGTGGGTTGCCATTTCCTTCTCCAGGGGACCTTCCCGACCCAGGGATTGAACCCATGTCTCTTATGTCTCCTGCATTGGGAGTCGGGTTCTTTACCACCAGTGCCACCTGGGAAGCCCATGAGAAGATCCAGGAACTGAGACTTGGTTTCAATGTGGTGGCAACTGAGAGTGGCGGGGACTGTGGCAAACTGGAAACAATTGCTGTGTGTCTTGAGTTGATTTTTACTCTGGGAAAATGGATACCAAACTTGGCCCAATACTCCAAATTTTAAAAAGCTAGATGTTGAATCTTCTGACTTTTAAAATGTGGGCAACTGGCTTAACTTTTTAAACACACAGTGCCAGCCAAACCAAACTCACTTTATGGCTGAATTTGACCTATGGGTTGCCTTTTGAGCCCTGAAAATGATTTAAAAGGCCTTTTAAATCCTAATTTCTGATATCTTCCTTAATGAAGTTGTCCTTCATTAAGCGAATTATCACTTTTTCAACTCATTAAAAAGTTGCTACTAAGGAAAAAAAACCAACTTTGGATTTTAAGATAGGGAACTTAAAATTATGAAAAAGAAGTTCAAGAAACTGATGTTTCTGCTACAGATGGGCTTGGATAATATCAAACATCTGGCTGAAAAACTGGAAAAAAAAATTAGCCAGTCATTAGAAGTTCCCCCATATTTCCAAATCTCCAGATGGTTGACTTTTTCAGCCAGATGGGGTTCCAGCTTTATTTATGTGTTCAGAAGCCTTCGGGGAAGCTTCAAAGATGTGGTTGAGGACAGGGATGGGAGAAGGACATGAGTACTTCCTATGTACCCAGCCCATTCTAGGTGCTTTAACCTATATTAATTTACAATTTTCACATCTCCTATCTGCCCGCCAGTAGAATATAAACTCCATAACGATGGAGATTCTTGTCTACTGAGGGCCCTACTATATCCCTAGAGCTTAGAAACAGTACCAAGTAGTCCCTTCTGCTCCTCTGCCCTAGATTAATGCTGTACCTCCCGTTAAATGTGGGTGCAGAATGCATCCGAACTCTCTTCCCTACTCCTGACCTTCCTGTTCCTTTCTTTCCACTTTTCTTCCTTGATCTCAAAATCCAAGAGGCAGACAAAAGAGAGAAATGGGATGAAGTCTTAAGGCAGGGTGGGAGAGACTGACCATGACTGTGTTTGGGGGCAGGTTAGGATTTGGGGAAGTGGCAGAGGCTGAGGTGTGAGCATGACTGACATTCAGCCAGAAGATGTTTATATAGCCATACTAGATGTTAAAATACGGAAATACTTCCTCATCTGTTGATAAATAGTATCTATTGGTTCCCCTTACTGATGAATTCAATAAAATTTGACATGAGCTCACTGTGTATTTTAAGAGAATTATGTTTTTGACAGTTTGAACAGTATACTCACAACATGTGAAAATATCCCCAGTAAAATGAGTTCTCACCAAAGCCCCATCACTAGCCCTTCCTCAAACCTCTCAAACATCCATTAGATCCACTAAGTAAAAAGTAAAAACCTGGCCCAGCAGGGCCATCAGGATCGTGTTCCAGCCCTATGGAAGCATAAGTTCTAACTGGCTCATCTTATGTCCTGCTGGTGGTTAAATATTTTTGGATCTTACTCTCAATGGCTATGCCATTCTTGATGGAAAGAATTGTTCTTTTTTCTACCTCAAATCCAGACTTCTACCTTCTGACTGTAGCATTCTACGCATCTGAGAAAGTAGATAGCCCAGATATACTTTTTGCTTCATCATTTGAGATGTTATCTCTGGATTGGAATAAAGGCAAAGTGACGTGCAATCCGAGGTTGGGTGATCAATGTGGGCTAGTAGCGTGGATGGTTAGTGTGAGTTATCAGCACATATGGAGAAAAAAAACAACAAGAAGAAATTAGGCAGAAAGATGGGTATGCCCTTTTAATGCTTAATGTGATAGAGCAGTGTCTGACAAGCTTACTGAAGTGGTCATCTAATCCCCTGGAAGTGTACCTTTGTTTGACCTAGCTTTTCTTTTAGATTCAGGTCTAGCTGTATAGTTAGATGTTTACTTGCAGAAAACTTGGGAAGATGAACATTTATCTTTTCATTCAGTTGAGGTACAAATAGTTTCTGTTCATTAGAGGAGATAACTCCAGATGTTGTGCACAATTTGCCCACTCCCTAGGACATTAATCAGTTTTATATATAACTTAACAATATTATTTCAGTTTTTTTCATCTAAAAAAAAAAATAACATCTTCCTTTGAGCCAGCTTTGTCATTCTGCTTGTTCCCTTCACTGATGAATTAAATAAAATTTGACATAAGCTCACTGTGTATTTTAGGAGAATTATGTTTTTAACAATTGAACATTCTACCCCAACATGTGAAAGTATTCCCAATAAAACCAATGTTTCTGAGATTAAAAAGAAACCTACAAAAACTCCAAGACTGTTTTTTTCCCTTCATTCTATGACCCTGCAGAGAGCCCATTTTTCAATATAGAAGCAAATGGGCCTTTAATAATTTATGGAAGATCCCAAAGAATATTAGATAATAGCAGGGGCTTTGGGGTCAGGTAGACCTGGTTTCTTATCTGAATCCTGCCATTTTCTGGCTATAAGACTTTAGAGATTGCTAACCTCTGAGCATGAGTTTCTTTACCTGTACAACAAGGAAGCAAAAGTAGCAAGCACTTTCACCTGTTTCTTTCTTATTTCTTAATTTATGTCTTATGGTTCCTTCATACCTCTAAATAATATGTTGATTAGTAGTCCTTGATTCTTGCATTTTAGACAAGATGCATTTTCTAAGACAGATGATTTTGCTTTCTTATACTACTACCCTTCCTTCAGCACTTTTAGTTCCCCAATGAGTTACCTGTGGCTTCCAAGAAGAATCATTCATAAAGACTGAGGGCAGCTGGCATCTCATTCCTGGACTGGATACTAGCTGAGGCAGCACAACTGCTTATCTGTTCATGTACATACTTTAGCAAGGAAGTCAGAAGACAAGAGCAGGGCTGAGAGAGAGAATGGCAGTGGGGCAGCCTGTTTGGAAGGGAGAGGTCTCATGAGTTGAGTGGATCTGTGGTAGATACCTGAGAGCTTATGCCATTTTGTCCATATTCCACCCAAGAGAATAGCCAGTTAGACCCTAGACAGGGCTACGTGATATTCAGGACGATTGCCCTGCACAGGGCTGCCTGGCCAAGGGGTCAAGCAGGGATTAAGAGTCAGTCCATGCACCACTCCCCAAACCACGCCTGTTGATCCAGAACTGAGTCTATTCAAACGGAGGAGGAGGACCTTAAAAGAATAAGGGTTCTATACGGGGCAACTGCAGGTCCAGCAGCACAGGGGTATGAGTTGCCAGTGATGGGAGCCAAGATGGGATGGCAAAGACTGGCCAGACTGAGGTGTTTCACATCAGGGAAGGCAGTTGCAGTCGAAGGTCCACAGGGCCTCCAGTAACCAATGCAGAGGTTTCTAATGGGAAGTCAATGTGTTGACTCCTGTGTGAGGAGAATCTGACCATCAGTGTTAGCTGGAGGATCAGTAGCAACGAACAATAATGCTTTGCAAATCCACACACTGAATGAAGTGGCGTTTTGGCCTTTTTTCCTTCCTGTTCTTGGCCACAGCATACTGAATTTACTCCCAAATGAAAGAGGGAAGAGTAGGGAAATAGCTTGCATCCAGGTATGCAGTCGCAAGTTTTAACAACCACAGTGCCTGGAAAGTTATGAAATCTGCCCAAAATATCACTAAGAAAATGAGGGATTGGACATAACACAGTTGAAAGCCAAAATAAAACAGTTGCCTCATTATATGCCACTTAGTTGAGACTTGTCAATAAATAGGAAATATGTCATCATGTTTTGTCTCTAAAATTCTAGAAGTTGAAAACTCAATGATGTACTATGTATGTACTAGGATACCTAATTATATTTCAGGAGTTGGCAAACTACAGCCAATGGGTCAGATTTGGCCCACGGTTTACTTTTGTGCAATCCAAAAGCTAAAACTATCTTGTACATTTTCAAATGGCAGAAAAAATTAAACAATATCCCCAAATATTTCACGACACATAAAAATGAAAAGAAATTCAAATTTCAGCATGTATATAACTCTTAGTGTTGTATATTTTAAAATTATGGAAATTTGTTTTCTTTCCTGTTATGTTAATACCTATATAGTATCCTCAGTTTTCCTGCTTGGCCTGCAGAGCCTAAAATATTTACTGTCTGGCCCCTTAAGAAAAAGTAGTTTGCCAATCTCTGCTACACCTCACTGCAGAGATATGTAGGAAGCTACAATAACATTTTATTTTAAGAAGTACCCTTTGTATTCCCAAGAGTGTCGAATTTCTTTCTTTTCTTCGGGTGCTATGTTGCCTTTATCATAGACTGTTCATCTGATCAGGTATTCAGGCATTCTGTCCTTTTTTCTTTCCTGAAGAACTCTCACTTAGTTCTTTGCCCAGGCAGTCCTTGTCCTCCTTCTGAGCCATGAAAAGCTTGAAAGAAAGTCAATGAGATCTTCCCCTCTCTAATGGTATCTAAGGAAGACAGCCCCTGCCAAGGTATGTAGGGAAAAATAACTGTTGGAGCCGGCAAGAGAAGAAGACTTTGTAACCTGTGTTCTGGTGGCTATGAAAAAAAAAAAAAAATGATCCTAGAGGCAGACTGAAGTAGGCTCAATCAGACATGGTTACTGGGTGAGTGAGGGTGAAGAAATTAGGTCCACAAGAGGCAGCTGGTATTGAAAATCTAGACAGAGCTACTCATCCATATGGTTCCAAGAATAAGGTTCATGTGATTATGAAACTCCATGAAAGATACTATATGAATGGGCACTTTTTTAGAAGTAGTTTCATTCTCTAGTGTTACAAATCACTAATACAGAGTTTAGGGCAGAGAAGAAACCTGGGTTGATACTTAGGATCATCTAGGCATAGATGGTGATTGAAGACACAAGAGTACACAAGAAACGGCAGAGAAACCCCAGATGACTACAAAGAGGGAAGTTGGCAGAACCCCGCTAAATAACATTAATACTATGGGGCAAGGATCAGAAAAAAAAGTGAAAGTGTTAGTTGGTCAGTCATCTGACTTTCTGATCCCATGAACTATCATCCATCAGGCTCCTCTGTCTGCGGGATTCTCCAGGAAAGAATACTGGAGTGGGTAGCCATTCCCTTCTCTAGGGGTCGCCTGCATTGCAGGCAGATTATTTACCATCTGAGCCATCAGGGAAGCCCCGTGGATCAGAGGAACCTGTGAAAATTTTAAAACAACAAGACCAACAACAACCAGAAAAAACAGAATTGAAGAGGAGAAATAATTCAGGATTTAAATACCATTTTGAAGTCTACTAGGGCTTGCTCTGGAGAAGGCAATGGCAACCCACTCCAGTACTCTTGCCTGGAAAATCCCGTGAATGAAGGAGCCTGGTAGGCTGCAGTCCATGGGATAGCTAGGAGTCGGACATGACTGAGCTACTTCACTTTCACTTTTCACTTTCATGCATTGGAGAAGGAAATGGCAACCCACTCCAGTGTTCTTGCCTGGAGAATCCCAGGGACGGGGGAGCCTGGTGGGCTGCCGTCTCTGGGGTCACACAGAGTCGGACATGGCTGAAGCGACTTAGCAGCAGCAGCAGCAAGGCTTGCTCCAAAACGATGCAAATAAACAGAAACATCTGGTGCTAGGAGCTATCTGGCTTAGATAGCTCCTAGCAAAGTGGAGGGTCAACATCAGTGGGCTACTTCCTGGGTTTGCGGGTCCCACAAAAGGGCCTGCTTCCAGGGTAGGTCTACCCTTCCTTCTGGGATTGGTAAGCAGGTGAGATGTCAATGTGGACCCTGGAGGATGCTTCTAAGGAAGTTGCTGAAGGAGAGAATGGGTCATGAGAATCCCAGAAAGAAGTGCCAAGGAAATAGTAAAATAACAATTAGTTAACACTTGATGAACACCTTCTGTGCACGAAGCTACGATTACTGGAGTAGATTGAGCGTTCATTTAGGGGCTAACTCCTGAGCATTTATTTATTTATTTAACAGACACATGCTTTACGCCAAGCACTGTTGTAAGTGAGCACTTGACAAATATTATTTAATCCTTATGCATTCTTCAGAAGGTAGCCATTACTATTCTCCCCATTTTACAAATGAAGGGATGCAGACCCAGAAGGGACATGGTTAATAAGAGGCAGAACTGGAATTCCAGTCCCACCCTGTGTTGCCTTTCATTGCTGTACTCTACCGGCTTGGCCTGCTTGACAGAGGATGAGATGATGGGATGGCATCATCGACTCAATGGACATGAGTTTAAGTAAGCTCTGGGAGTTGGTGGTGGACAGGGAAGCTGGTATGCTGCAGTCCATGGGTTCTCAAAGAGTTGGACATGACTGAGCAACTGAACTGACCAGCTTGGCTAAGCACTTAGTATAAACAGAAGGGACTGATTCTCATAATAGCCCTGTGGACAACCAGCAGGCCTCTCCCACCAATAACGACACTGAGGCTTGGAGAATTGATGATCACCAGCTAGGTGGTGGCAGGGCTGGGACTTGAACCAGAAAATTCACCCTAATCTCCACACTGCACTGTCTTAATATAAGATTCAAGGCCTGGTGGGCTGGGCTTCTCTAACCTTCCCACTCCTGTATCCAGGAGACTTTGATGTTAGTCATGGCTCTGAACCATTCAACAAATGGAACTGTGGTGAAAAATAATTAACCCAGCCTTTGCCAACTTTTATTACAAAACCAGAAGCAAGGTCAAGGGAAATATATGGTAGAGTTAGTGAGACTGAAATATTATAGCAGTAGGTTCTGAAGAAACACCACCTCTGAATCAAAGGTAAATTGAAAAAAATAAAAAGGCAACACCAAGCATCAGGAATAAGAGCAATGTTTCTTTTCCAGAGTTTGACTAGAGGCAGATGAGCAAACTATTGGAGATTCTTGCATTCTCTACACTGAATTTGTGGTGTTTGCAAACTTAAGAGTGCCATTAGATCCACGGGTGTCCCACTGCCTGAGGACTAGACCTGGGCACATCAGTTATTTGACTTCTTTGAGCTTTACATTCTATGTTAGGCAGGAGGAGTCAAGGTGTCTGACTTGGGTAACTCTGGTACTTAGGGTCTGCAGCCTGATTCTCACGCAGCACCCAAGGCCAAAGACATCTTTGAAGAGCACCTGAGTCACATCAGACATGCCAAAGACTGTTGTACCACCAGCTCTAGTTCTTAGTGACCTTGGGTGTGAGCAGGCTCACAATGGGCTGCTGAGGTGAACTTGGGGCAGCAAGACTTAACACCATTGATCCACCTTTTAATTTTCATGTTGTAAGAAATACTATCACATATGTTATCTATCACATATGTTATGCTCTTTGGAGAATACGTAACATATAGCATATATGTAACATATAACACATGGAGCATGTGTAACATATAACATATATAACACGTTTCCTCCTTTTAAAATATTTGCTAATTTATTTTTGGCTTCATCAAGTCTTAGTTGCAGCATGCAAGATCTGTGTTGTGGGCATAGGCTTCTCTCTAGCTGTGGCACACAGGCTCAGTAGTTGCGACACATGGGTTTAGTTGGCATGTGGGTTCTCAATTCTCCAACCAAGGATCGAACCTGCATACCCTGCATTGCAAAGCAGATTCTTAACCACTGGACCACTAGGGAAGTCTCCCGGACACTTTATCCACCACATTTCCCTGAACCACTGCCTAGAACAAGAGCCTGGCACACAGTTGATGCTTAATAAATAGACATTGAATTTATTGCTTGTGAGTAATTTCATTACCTTGAGTTTCTCTGAGTGAATCCATGCTAATCCCTGACAATCATTGTTCTGCCATTAAGTGCTTACAAACTACTTTTAAAATAATATATCCTATAATCCCTGCCACAATGAATGGTAATTCAACAGTCTGTATTTTGAGCAAGTCTGACTTGAAGATCTCAATATTGTTTGTCCATAGCTCACTTTCCATTTTTTTTTCCCCTCAAAGATGATCCATAATATTTTATTTAAAATTTCCCTCCATATCCTGGGTGCAAACTTGGGGAAGGAAAAGAGGAAATACATGTTGTGTGAGACATATTGTGTACAGATCCAGCAGGCACTGTTTCTATTCCTTGTGCTGCAGATTCTGTGTATATTTGGTTACCTGCATATTTAGGAAATGGAGTTTCCACCACTCTGCATTCTGCAGCATATGCTATTCAGCATCATGCAGAGCTGCCTTGGAAACAATAATACCTACCTGTTAAATTAAAGTGACTCAAAACCGCATGGGTAACAGCTGAGGTGTCTTCCATCACCTCATCTATTACAAAATTCTACTGTCACCTGTGGAAATTGATTGTGGCATTGAGCCATTAATACAGATGCATATTTACAACAAATCATTCTGACCCTTTGCAAATCACAGGACGGCAGAACCAATTAGCTGTTTATCAACTTAAAATGTCTTAGAATATGTACTACCAAGAAAGTCCCGGCTTTTCAAAATATTGCTTTTCACCAAAGATGAATCTGGCTTGCAATCAAAATGCCTTAAGTGTTTAGAGAAAAAGAAAAAGATCAAATCAACAGGCAATGATGTTAATCTGAGTCAAAGGCCTGCTGCACAGCATCATAATTGCTCTTTTCTGCTTTTTCACTCTGTGGTGAGTGATGGCTTAGCTCTGAGCAGTGGGGAAATGGCAGGGGTTGGGTTCTAAGAGATAATAAGGTCTGAACCAAGGAAAATTCATTCTGGGCCACCCCCAAAGATGATTTTCCAGTTGGAGTCCCTGAGGCTGAGCATAGGAAATGGAGAGTCTTAGCCCAAGACCGTGCACTTTCCCCAAACTCTCTTAAAGCAGGCAGAAGAACGGGGTGGGGGAGGAGGGTGAAATTGTAAACAGCATGGTCAAGGTCGGCTTCCCTGAGAAGGTGATATTTAGCCCCAAATTTGAAAGAGGTAAGGAACCAAGTCAGGTGGGAAGAACGTTCCTGCCAGGCAGAAGGAACAGCAGGTGCAAAGGCCCTGAGGGGGGATGTGCCTTGGGTGTTTAAGGAGCAAGGAAGTCAGTGTGACTGAACAGGATGAGTGAGGAGGAAGAGAGAACAGGTGAGGGAGACGGCGGTCGGAAGGAAGTAGTAAGAACTTGGACTTTGAGTGACCTGGAAGCCTTTGGAAGAGTTTTTAATTACTTTACTTCTTTTCTGTGTTGGGTCTTGGTTGTGGCACACAGGATCTTCTGTTACAGCACACAGATTCTCTGGCTGTGGTGCTTGGGCTCAGTAGTTACAGTGGGCAGGCTTAGTTGCTTCAAGGCATGTGGAATCTTAGTTCCCTGACCAGGGATCGAACCCACAGCCCCTGCATTACAAAGCAGATTCTTAACCACTGGACCATCAGGGAAGTCCCTGAAAGAGTTGAATCCCAGGAATGACATATTCTTGGATTTGCCACGTCTGAGTCTTCTCACCTGCATTATTTGCTGCTTGACAGAAGGGAAACTTTGAACTGTGACCTTTCTTGCTTCTACCAGGCAAGAACTTCAGCTCTAACCTTTAAAACTTTCACCCTACCTGGTCCTCATGCTTCTCTAAGACTGGGCACAGTGGAATAGCATCTCTTCAGCCTCCTCTTCCTTCTTCTCCTGAAAACAAGCCACAGTCCCTCACTGTTCTCAGCATCATATTTCTCACTGTGAGGAAATGGGGTTTAAACGAAATGACAATGATGCGGAAGTTTCTAATGCTTTCCAGATCTTACAAAGCTCTTGGAGTCATCATTCCTGTTGGGTAACCCCTTCCTGACTCACAGATTATCCCTGTCAGGCTGGCGTCTTCTCCGTGCTCTGGTCCCTCTTCTCAGCCTGGAGAGACAATAAGATACTTCGAAGTAAGTGGTTTGCGTTTGAGGGAACCTCCAGTCTGCCTCCTGCTCTATGAGGGCTTATTTAACACCTACTATGTGCCAGACACTGTTCTGGGTGCCCAGGATTCAGCAGAAAATAGACAAGTTCCCATCTTCAATAAGTTCACAGTTGTGTAGGAAAGATGCCGAGTGCACCTAGATGAACAGTTCAGGATGCTCCCGGGACATAGACCAGGGGATCCAGGATTAGGCAAGGGGACTATTCACTGTCACAGCAATGTTCTCTTAGGGCTTGTGTGTCCCCAAGGTGCCTGGCCTACAATATGTGTTCAGAACACATTTGTCAAATGCACGAAAAAACTTGTGGAGGGCACACAGAGGAGAACTGACCTCTGCCAGGTGCTGGGGGCTGGAGTAGAAATGAATTCAGAGCCCGTGGCTTTTTATCCTTCAGCAGAGGGGAAAGAGAGCAGAAAAACAGTCTACCTAAAGGTCCATGGAGACTAACTGATGACACATCCGTCTCTTTTTCTGAATTCTTTGAACTTTTTAAAAAACAAATAATCTTGGATATTTGATTTTTGTCATGTTCTTTTGAGTGGCATATTTTTCCTATTGTATTTTCCTAATTAAAACACCTTGAATATAAAAGTAATAGAAACATATCCTCAATATCAACTTTTTTAGACAAGGCAAGGTTTCCCCTGGGCTCTTACAGCAATCTCATCCCCTTACCCTCAAACTATTGCTACTTCAGTTTGATGAATCTCTAATAAATATTATTTCCCTTTTTTTCTGGTCTACCATGTCGAGGAGATTAGAAAGCATATATTTTTCTCTTCTAGTTCAAATTATTCATAATTTACTCAAAAGCTTTAAAATGGTATCTTACAATTTATTAAGATATTCAATCATGCATGCTATTTTTAAAAATCAAATCATACAGAAGGGCTTTTAATGACAAGCATGTACTTCAAGGGGCTTCACCCCTCCCCACTTCAAGTACTACTCCTTAGAGCAAGCTTTAAAAAAAAAAAAAAAAAAAAACATTTCTGATTCAGTTCCTCTGGTGGTTACATCCACATCTCTAAATAGTATGTTTCTTCTTTGATAAACATATTATAAACATTTTTTGATTTATAATCTATTGACTTCCTGCCATAATAGGCAAGGATTTAGCTAACTCACTCTACCCTCTGTATTGATTATCTTTCTAATTTCTAAAAATAACATTAATCTTCATTTCTTTTTCCAGCCACCTTGGGAAGAACATCTTTGCTTCCCACTTTGCAGAATGAGGATGTACATATATCCTCCTTCCTACCCACCCATGTCTGTCAGTTATATTTGGACTTTCCCATGGTCAAGAGTCACTCCATTTGCATTCTATTCTATAAATATGCTAATGTCTTCCATGCTGGGGCTATAGATTGATTCTGGAGTTTAAAAACAAATGAACATTATTATGATTATGTAGACAATGTTTGATACAAAGCTAAGTTGTTTTCTAGGATTACATGTTTTTCTTTACGGTTTCAATGTCATTGAAATCTCTGAGTCATGCAAAGATAAACGTCCTTATGGAGTCTCCTTTCTAACGCTCAGCCAGTTGTTCAAGATCATGCCGTGTATTATTCGCTACAGTTTTCATTTTTCCTGGAGTTTCTGATTGACTCAAAGAGTTTTCCAACAGGTCATTTAAGAGCAAAATTAAGCTTCTTAAACAGAAGCCCTGTGGCCGGGAAAGGACCGTTTTAGAAAAATCACTCCGCCTTCTTTTTTTTTTTTTTTTTCCTGTTTCCTCAGTACAGGGTAGTGGTTAAGAACTCAGCTCCTACAGTCAGACTACTTGGGTTCAAATCCCAGGTCAACCGCATACAGTTATATAACTTTGGATGTATCTACTAATCTCTCTGTGTCTGTTTCCTCATCTATAAAGTGGTGGTTATTACTTATAAGGTTGTTTCAGGGATTTAATGAGTTAGTCCCTGTATAGCACTGAGAGCAGTGTCTGGCACACAGAAGTACTAACTTGGTGTTGGTTGTTACCACCCTCCTGTGATAAGCAGATCAGACAAAATCTGCCCATTGGCACTGTTCTGCCAACAGCAAGGACTCACCCAGGCTATAGTTACCACTGTACTGTTAGTTGCCAAGAATTTTCAGTCTTTGCTTCCCTGAGGCAAAGCCAGTGATATAGCTGATGCAGATCCTATCAAGAAACAAAGTTCGTGATTTTTGGTGATACATCTTGGACCTGATTCCTTTCATACTGGTTGATGTAGGTGGTCAAAACGTCAGGGAATATGTATTCTAGAATATCCCCCAACTGAGCCACAGTGAGGAACCATTAGCACTTCATAAATAACAGTAGCAAGAGCATACTGAGTACTTGTATGCATTATCTCCCTTAGTCCTCTCGAGAGCACTATGGGGTATTTATACCCACTTTACCAATGAGCAAATGGGCTCAGATGGCAAAGAAGCTGCCTACCAGATTCAATCCCTGGGTCGGGAAGATCCCCTGGAGAAGGGAATGGCAACCCACTCCAGTATTCTTGCCTGGAGAATCCCATGGACAGAGGAGCCTGGCAGGCTACAGTCTTTGGTGTTGCAAAGAGTTGGACATGGCTGAAGCGACTTAGCACACACATGCAAATGAACAAATGGAACTCAGAGAAGTAACTGTTCAGATTCTCACAACTCGTGAGTGGTCGTAGAAGTGAGATTCAACTCTGGGTCTTTTAAATCTGAAAACTGATATCCTTAAGGCTGCTGTCAAGAGTTCTCAGAATGTCTTCTGTTAACTACGGAGCCTCCCAACATCATTTCATGGGGTCTGCAAAGTCAAAACTATTTCACAGTGATAATAAAATGTGATCTGCCTTTTTCACTGTATTGACATTTGCACAGATGATGCAAAAACAAAGGTGGATAACACTCCTGGAGTCTGGAATAATGGCAATGCGCCAAGTGGTTCCAGGTGTCATTGTGTTCACTACCACCATGCACTCACAGTGAAAGAAAGTGCTAGTTTCACTTTGCATGTAACAACATGGGAAGGACAGGTAAAGTACTTCCACCATAAACCAAAGGCCACTGCTGGTCTCCACCAAAGGCACGTGTGCCACTGGGTTGCGAGCTGAACTAGCTGCTTTTCCCCAATGAAACACCCTATTTACTTGAAAGGACGACTGACAGGCAAATTATGGTTATTCAGACTTGGGTATTTGGCAGACATTTTCTCGAAAATGAGCTAAGTGAGCCTGTCACTTCAAGGAAAGCAACTGACAGCATTTATTGCCAAGGAAAAAAATTCAAGGTTGCAAGTAAAATTACAATTTTGTTTCTATCTGCCCCCATAAGTGAATGCAATTTTTTTTTTCTATTTGTAATGAAATGTGCCAAATTTGGAAGGTTTGTATAACTCAGTGAGCTGATATTTCCCGAATGACCAATGCATAATGTTAAAAATGATCCCTGGATAAATGATTCATTCAAAATATAGGCTTAGAAAGAGCCATGGATTTTAATGTACTAGAGCATAAAAAGTTAATGCATATGTTTTCAAACTCCACATTGCAACTGGCCATTAAAAAAAAAACTGCTTGATGAGTTTTGGCGTACTATCAAAGGAGATGTCCGTGATCATCTTCAAAGGCTATTGAAATTCATTGATCTTTGCAGACCACATATTTGTATGAGGCTAGATTTTCTTCATATATTTCAACAAAACATTTGACAACAGATCTAATGCAGAAGCATGTATGAGAACCTACCCCTTTTCTTTTTTTAATCAAGCCAGACAATAAAGAGATTTGCAAAAATGTAAAACCAAATGCCACTCTTATCACGTTTTTTGTTTTAGAAAATAAAACTATTTTCATATAAATATGTTATTTATGCTATCATGCAATTGGGTCTATCATTGTTTTCAAATGAATATGAATTTTTCTGAGTTTGATTTTCTAATACAGGAAATTCTGTTAGAGTTACTGCACAAAAATATCTCAATAATGTGCACAAGTGTAATAGGAGTCCTGAGACCAAAACACACAAGAATCTCTTTATAGATAAACTTTTACTCTTGTTGACAAACTTCAAGTGGTCGAGGAGAGAAACTAAAAAAGCCACGTTCACACTTTTGTCAGAAGCTTTCCTTCTAGTTCTGTCTTTTCTTTCCCGCTGAGATCTAAAACATGATCCCTTGGCACATTCTGGTCTCTCTGTTTTTGAGTCCTCTTTAGTTGCAGCTAAGCTCAGCCATTGTTCCCCCATCACTGGGATGTAAGAGGCAATATGAATTTCAGCAGGCGCTGAAAGAGGTGTCTTTGATTAAAATGCAACCCTGCTGGTATCAAGTTTGACAGGGCCCGAAGGATTCACTGTGTCTTGTGTCTTTGTTCACAAACACTGACAAAGCTTAGCCATGTCCTCACAAAGAAGTGAAAGCTCGGGATTTGTGGTGTGATTCCTTACATGTGAGTCAAAGCAGAGAGGGCAGGAAAACTGAGCTGTGAGTCCTCAGGATTCTGTGGGTAAGGATTTATTGATAAATTATCTGTCTTCTACCTCAAATTAAAGGAGACCATGTGTGAAGATGAAAAAATTCAGAAATGGAAGGGACTACTGGGACAGTCACTGAACAAGTATTTCTTGTGCCCAGTCTCAGTGCTAGGCACTGGGAAACAAAGAGAAATGGGAAATCAGAGGGAGGTTTGGGGATGCTTCCAGAAACGGCTGTTCCTGTTTGTGTGTTGTTTTGCCAGCGCCACATCCACCCTACTTCTTCTGGTAACAGTACTCTGATTTTCTTTTCGGGGTTACCATGTCACCCTATCACTCTATCCTCTGTCCACATGATTTGAGAGGAACGGACTCCAGTCTGGCCCTCTGGATGAGCATGTGACTCAGGAATGACCTTGACAATTATAAAAAATTTAATCTACGCAGTGGTTCTCAATATGGTATAATTTTGCTCCCCATGGGACCGACATTTGGCAATGTCTTGCAACATTTTTGGTCATCACGACTTGGTAGGAGTGTGGGGGAGTACTCCTGTATCTCATGGCATCAGAGGATGTTGCTAAATGCTCTGCAATGCACAGGAAAGCCCCCACAGTGGAATTTTCTAGTTCTACATGTCAACAGAGTGGGGGTTGATAGCCCTGATCGAAACATAACAGGAAGCCATTGAAGGGTTTTAAACAGAGGAGTAATGCGATGTGAACTGATGTCTTTAAAATTATAGTCAGGGGTCACGCGGGAACAGATTTTAGAGATGAAAGAGTGGGACAGGGAGCGGGTGCGGGAGTGCTATTGCAATAACCCTGGTGAGAGACTAGAAGTTTGGAAAGAAGCTTGATTTGGAAATAAACATTCGCAAATCATCAGAGGCAAAGCGTAGGGACTTAGATGAGAATAATAGCCTCCAATAAGGCTGTGAAAAAGAACAGAACAGAACCAAAGACAGAGCCTTTGGAGTCACTCATGTACGGCACGTGAAATAATGATAATATCTAACATCGTCTGACAGTTTATGCGCCAGCCACTATGCCAAGTCATGTACGTGATCGCATTTATTCCATTTATCAAAGCTTTCACCACCATTTACAGGTAAGAAAACTTAGGCACAGAGAGGTTAAGTAACTGGCCCAAGGCCACACAGTTAGCTATTGTCCAAGACAGAATTAGATATGACCATATCGCTTTCCCTCTTAACTACCAAGCTGCCTCCCTGGTCTAAGAATTTTCCAAGATAAAAACTACACCACTCACTGAACTGAAGGATGAATGTGAGTTAGAAAATGAAAGGATAGAGCAGTGTTCCAGGAAGAGGAAAACAGCATGTATGGATGTTTCTGGAGGCTGGCACCACAGAGGAACTAAAACACTCAGTAATGGTTGCAGGAAGGTACAAATTCATAGGTGGGCGGAGTGCACAGAACGGCAGGGGCCAAGTCATGCAAATCTGGGGAGGATGTATTAGGTTAGACTTTATCCTGGGGGCAACAGGAATCCTTTGGAAAATTTAAAGTGAGAGTTAAAAAAACTTATAGAGGTATGTTCCTGGTGGTCTAGTGGTTAAGACTTCATGCTCCCAATGCAGGGGGCCTGGGTTCGATCCCTGGTCAGGGGAATAGATCCCACATGACACAACAAAGTTCCTGCCTGCTGCAACTAAGACCTGGCACAGCCAAAAGATAAATAAATGGATGAATAGTAAGGAAAAAAAAATCTGGCATGATAAAGTTTTCATTTTTGAGGCCCATTGCAGATGGAGTGTGGACACTGGATGGGAGAACAGAAGGCCAGTAGAGAAGCTTAAATGTAATAATCCAGGAGCAATGATGGATTTCCCCTATTGGCGATGGGGAATCACATTACTTTGGGAGGTGTGTAAAAGCTGGAATCCACAGAAGTTCCTATTTGTTGCTTGTCAATTGTGAAGAAAAATAAAGTCAGGGGATTCTTGTGCTTCTAGCTTCACCTTTGGTTGAGCAATGATACCTCTTACTGATGGAAATTTTGTACAGGAAGATGGTGAGTTTAGTTTTGAACAGGTTGAGTTTACAGCTTCTCATCTAACATTCAGCTGGGGGCGTTAAGAAGGTCATTGAATACACTCCTCCTGAACTCATAAGAGATGTCTTGTCTAATTACTTCTCTATGTATGTAGCTAGGCTTTTTGATCAGGAAACAAATGTGTACCTTCGAACCTCTGCTAATTCTAATAGAGTCACCCTGGACAGGTCATTCAGTGAGGTTCTGTGTGACAGATTAACTGATGTAAAAAATCTGATTTCAACATCAGGAGGTCACTGCCAATCTGACTGGGCACAGATAGAGTTTACTGGGTCGTGGAAAGCAAGAAGTGTGAAACCCTTGTTTCAACCCCATCTGCTTCCATTGCTGACTTATCATTTGATTTGGGGTGAACATTAAAGAATCTTTTCATAATGGTGACCTTTTGAAATTTGAAATGATGGTTTCTGGTTAATTTCCATTCCAGCCCTGGGGCTGCTGCTTGAAGGTCATGAGCTTGAAGCTCTTGGCTTGTTTCTAGCCCCATGATCTCAACCAGAATTGGAAAAGGGCATTGTTGTTTTTATCCTTTACATGCCCATCATTTGGATAAAGGATTGTCATACATAATTGTGTGGCAGACACTGAGGATGAAAAACATATGAAGGGTTGAGTTTCTGTTACTAACACGACCCAATCTGTTCTTTTCTGGAGAACCTGGGAACATTTGGTTTGAGGTCATCACAGTCCAATAACACTGTTGTATCACTTAGAATTCATTCAATTTCAAGTGACAGAAAACCCAATTCTAATAGAGAGAGAGATTCTACCAGGTCACATGCTTAGACAGTAAAGGTATGGCTTGATGTACTGAATTCACAAGTAATGCTATTTTTCTTACAATTCTTTCTTCAGCTTCTTCTCTGTTGACTCCATTTCAGAGTAACGGACTAGAGACTCAGAGACAGATACAGAGCAGCAACTCTCAGGGCTAAATGCTTCTTTGCTTGAACTCAACAAAAGAGTATGAGATTCTTGCCCAGCAAGTGTAAATCTCACTGCATTTCATTGGCTCTGATAAGGTCCATGTCTGTTACTGAACCAATCACTGTGGACAAGGTGTCCCAAAGGGCTGACTGGTTTATGTGGTC
This sequence comes from Capra hircus, assembly GCF_001704415.2. Taxonomy (NCBI): domain Eukaryota; kingdom Metazoa; phylum Chordata; class Mammalia; order Artiodactyla; family Bovidae; genus Capra; species Capra hircus. Next base: position 21,886,643 of record NC_030832.1, read on the forward strand.
AAACCTTGGAGTAGGAGAGGCATAGATCCCAGAGATAATTGTGCTGATGAACAAGCATCAGTTACTACATGTCAGGCACTGGTCTAAGCAGTATGCGTGCTTTTTAATTTGCTACTTGGAACAACCTTTGAGGTAGGTACTATGGATATCACCCTTTTAATGATGAAGAAAGCCAAAATACAGTGAGGTTGAGTAACTTGTGGCTTCCCTGGTGGCTCAGTGGTAAATAACCTGCCTGCAATGCAGCAGACTCGGGTTCAATCCCTGGGTCAGGGAAGATCCTGTGGAGGAGAAAATGGCAGCCCACTCCAGAATTCTTGTCTGGGAAATCCCATGGACAGAGGCACCTGGCATGCTACAGTTCATGGAGTCGCAGAAGGGTCAGACACAGTTTAGCGAATAAACAACACCAACATAAGATAACTTTTCAAGAACCCACAGGTGCTAAATGACAAAAGCAAGGTTCAGAAAGGTGAAGGAACCTTCTTCAAATCAGACAGATGGTAGATGATGGAGCCGCAATGTAACAAACTCAGGCAGCCTCTCACCTCCCATTCTCTGTGACACCACTCTAAGTTAGAGTGGGGCTGCTAGATGTCCACTATCACTCAACACTTCACTGTTCCAGAGGGCTTTCCTATAGACTTCAATTTCCCTCACTCCTTACGAATGAGTCAGGACCTGGGTGCATTAGCACCATTTTCGGATGAGAAAATTGATGTTCCGGTTAATTGAGTGATTCGCTCTAGGTCAAACATCAAGTAAATAGTGGAACAGGGTCTAAAATCCCACACTCACGCTTTCTTCTCTTACTTATTTTATTTATTTATTTGGCTGTGCCAGTTCTTCGTTGAGGCACGTGGGATCTTTGATCTTTGTTGCAGCTTGTGGGATCTTTAGTTGAGGCATGTCAACTTAATAGAAGCATGTGGGATCCAGTTCCCTGACCTGGGATTGACCCTGGGCCCCCTGCACTGGGAACATATAGTCTTAGCCATTGAATCACCAGGGAAGTTCCCACAGCCATCCTTTCTAACCCTGCAATTACATACCCTGACAATTTAGTGTATATTTAAAAAGCCTGCAGACTTTATTGGACTCATTACAGGCTGGTCCTGAACCCTTGATTCCTGGAAGCTACCATCATGTTAATTTCTTTCTGGCTTTGTTGTTGGCAGATAAGAGAATCTCAAGAACTTGGACACAACATTTCCCTCGATATTTAAACTGCAAATTAAGCTATTTATAAAATAGTTCATCCACATTGAATTATGGCCTTTTTCTTTGATTCAGTTCACACACACACACACATCTCTATCTGTTTCTGGACTTTATATTCTTTACTTTGATACTTCTAGTTCTGAGGTTGTATCATACTTTTGTTTGACTTAATACCACAGGTTTTTAAGATTCTTATCACCAGAAGGGCATGTGCTTCCTTATTATGCTGTTGCTTTTTTTCCTAAAAGTGATTTGATTACCTTTTAAAAAATACCTATTTTGGTGCACGCTGGGTCTTCGTTGCAGCACTGGGAATCTTTTTTAGTTACAGTGTATGGGATCTTTAGCTGCAGCATAGGAACTCTTAGTTGCAGCATGTGGGATCTGGTTCCTTGACCAGGAATCCAACCCTGGAAACCCTGAATTGGGAGTCTTAGCCACTGGACCACCTGCAAAGTCCTTCTCTGCTCTTTTCCAGTACATTTTCAGTTCTTTTGATTTTTCCCAGTGAATTTTCTGACCATTCTGTCAAGTTGCCAGAAATGGAATATTAAGAGAATTTTAATTAATAGAGTTATTTGGGCACAACCGATATCTTCAGAACACTAAATCTTCCTCAACAAAAAAGTAATAAATTTCCCATGTATTACCATTTCCTGTAAGGTCTTGGAGAGAAGTTGTGCCAGTTTCCTCATTTAAGCTTGTGCATTGATTGGGTATATATTATTTTCAGGTAGCTTTTATATTCTGGGTTGCTAATGTTAATGAGTACCTTTTCCAGGATATTTCCTAAATAGTTTGTATGTGAGGAAGGGGTCGATCTGCAATCATAAGCTGCTTGAACTTTCTTATTGTTGCCAGTTGCACCGTAGTTAATTTCACTTGGTTTTCCAGGTAAACTTAATCATGACATCTGCAGATAATAGAGAAAACGTATTTTCTTCCTGCTCACCTCCCTTTGACTGAGCCCCAGAGGATGACAGCCAGCAATGGTAGTGCTTAAAGACCACTTTGCCTTGCCCCTCACTATAAATGCCTTTGGACTGTAGTTCTCAAAGTGATTTATCTAGGTATAAATCCCCAAGTTTATGCAAATTTGCTAATCTGCATTTTAGCAAGCTCCTGGGGTGATTCCTTCTCCCCTAATCCTGCTCTTCACTGTTTCACCAAGAGGCATGGTTTTTGCTATTGGTTTAGAAAGGTTTTCTTTATCATGCTAGGGAGGCTTCTATCAATGTCTAGCTAACTAAGAATCTTAAACAGGTATGGAGTTTACATTGTTTTTTGGAAGTTTACATTTTTTGATATCTACTGAGATTGCTAGCTTTTTCTCTCTTGACTTGTTAATAATATGTTTTAAAACTTAAATTTATTTATTTTTTAACTGGAGGAAAATTGCTTTACAATACTGTGTTGGTTTCTGCCATATATCAACATAAGCCAGCCAAAAAGTACACATATGTCCCCTCTCTCTTGAACCTCCCTCCCACCTCCCACCCCATTAATGCCTTTTGTAATAAATCCTTTGGGGCTTTATTTTACTTTTGATATATAATGCTGAAATAAATTTGCTAATAAATAATTTAGACCCCTGCTCTATATTGATCAGTAAAATTTATCTGTAGTCTGCCTTTTGTATGCTATTTGTGTTAAGTTTAGATATCAGAGTTGTGATAGCTTGATAAAATGATTTGCTGTGCTCTGAAATAGACTCGATAACATGGAGATTTTCATGTAAAACCCTCTGGGCCTGGGGCCTTTTTGAAAGTAGTTCTTTGACAATATCTTTCATGTGTTATTTGCTTGTATTAGGCCTTTTTGTGGAGTCATTTCTGTTTCCTAGAAAATCATTCACTTTATAGAAACATAAATGTTTTGGTATAGAGTTGAACACTGTGATTGCTTAAAGCTTGTGTTTTTCCAAGTCTATCTTTTCTCCTCTCTAGTTTATCATTTTGTCTCCTTGATTCTGCTTTTTCCAACACTGTGCCATTGAGTTGTCTTTCAGCCTTCAATTTTTCAGCTTTGAGGTTTCATCTCTTTCTGGTTTTTTATGTATTTTTTAAGAAGCTGGGAAAAACTGTTTGAAGGCAGCTAGCCAAATGCATTTTGAGCAACATGTTTTTTCTCTTGGGACTTTTTAACCCAGATTTAAAGTTTCATCTTGTTCAGGTTGGCAGGTTTTAATGGGAAGAAGTCCTTTTGGGGATCCCAACTCATCCAGCAAAGGCACTAGAGTTCCCAGCTAAGTGTCATCTGCCAATGTGATTGACTAGCTTGCCACTCTGATTCTCACAGTGTCATTGATAAACCCACTGAAAAGGAAAAGTTCAAGAATGTAGCTCTGTGGTAAAGAATTAGTTAAGCATAATCATCATCAGAAGATTCATCTGAATATAAACTCACTTCAAGTTCAGTGAATTCACTAAAAAACCAGAGCCCCTAACGCTGGCTGAGTTAAGTGTTATTCACTCATATATTATACACTCATTGAGTGTTTCTTCTGGGTAAGAAAAGCACCTTGCTGGTCTTAGACACACAACGCTGGAAAGATGCAGCCCCTTTCTTTGGGCACTTAGGCTGTGAAGAAAATCCTTTCTTAAATTATGTGATCACACAAGCTTGCCCCACACCACTATTTTTTTTTTTTCTTATGTAGGCAAACATTAAATTTCCCCTTCAAAAACTACAAGAGTATCATATTTACTGTAATCAGTGAAACTATCCAAACAGACAAAATGTAGTAATAATATACCCTGCTCAATTCCAACTCTATTTCCACGTTACTCTACTCCAAAGCAATCCATGATAACAGCTAGATATGTTTCCTCAACATCTTCTTCATCCCCAAACCAGACACATACATGCACAAAGGGGAGGGATTTTTTTATTTTTAAAATTGAATGAGATATTAGCTGCTACTTGCTTTCCTCCTTGAATACATCATGGGTTTCTTTCCAGGGCAATAGACACAGATCTAACTCAATCCTTTTAACAGCTATATCATATTCCATAGAATGGAATCACTGCAGTGTAGTCAACCATTTCCCCATTGGTGAGCACCTTGCTTCCAGTTTTGTTTTGTTTCTAGCCATTCTTAAGCATATGTTGCTATGTACTAGTGCTTTTATTTTTATAGGCTAGATTACCAAAAGTGAGATTGCCAGATTCAGGTATGGGCTTATAATCTTAAAAGATATTGACAGACTTGAAAATCTTGAAAGATTTTAGCAAGTAGGGGATGGTTACCAGGCAAATACTATAATTATTAAAATAAAATACAGCTTGCTCACACAAATTCAAGACATTTGTTTGAAAGGAAGCTCTCTAGAATGGGTCTATTGGATGCACAAAATCCAGGGGGCACTGCTCTGAGAACAGTAATTGTTCTTGTTGGTCACTCAGTCGTGTCCAGCTCTTTGTGACCCCATGGACTGTAGCCTGCCAGGCTCCTCCGTCCATGGGATTCTCCAGGCAAGAATACTGGAGTGAGTTGCCAATTCTTTCTCCAGGGATCTTCCTGACCCAGGGGTTGAACCATGGTCCCCTGCATTGCAGACAGATTCTTTACCATCTGAGCCACCAAGAAAGTCATTGAGAACAGTAAAAACAAGAGCAAAGCCACTTACTGAGCCCTTCCCACGTAATCAGCCAGCACCTTAAGTGGGTATCTTTCATTTCACTCTCGCTGCCATAGAAAACAGATGCTGTATCATGCATTGACCCTGGACTGGCGATTTGTTTCATATATGATATTATACATGTTTCAATGCCATTCTCCCAAATCATCCCACCCTCTCCCTCTTCCACAGAGTCCAAAAACTGTTCTATACATCTGTGTCTGTTTTGCTGTCTTGTATACAGGGTTATCGTTACCCATCTTTCTAAATTCCATATATATGACAAAACCAATACAATATTGTAAAGTAATTAACCTCCAATTAAAATAAATAAATTTATATTTAAAAAAATAAAAATAAAGAAAAAAAGAAAACAGATACTGTTTATTACCATCCTCACTTTCCAAACATGGACACAGGCCTAGCAAGTTGAAGTCACTTACTCAAGGTCACCCATCTAGTAGGTGGTGTAGCCGAGATCTGACTCCAGTTCTGTGTGGCTCCAGGACCTGTGCTCTTAACCACCATATGGGATTTCTTCCAAGGATGCCTTTGCTGACACTGTTTTACTTGAGCCCCAAAATGATGTGACCTTTGATGTTCACTTTGAACTGGCTAAGCTGTGCCTCCTGCTGGGAAGGAGGAACACAGCCGTGAGCTTGACTGACCTCCATGTAGGACTTCCTCATTCAAGGGGAGCTGAGTGAGAAGTGAGCTCCCAGGATGCTAGGTGGACATGTTTGTTTGCCCTGCACACAACTCCAAAGCCAGCTTTCTCCTCCTCTTCCCTCTCTCCTCTTCTCACTTCCCTACTCTCTTTCTTTTTCTTTCTCAAAACAGAGAACTGAAGCAACTAAGAGAAACTGAGAACTTTTTACCTGTCTCCATTCTCTCGTGATAGCCAACACACAGTCATGGTTAAAAGTATAGACTCTGGAGTCGGAATGACCTGGGTTGGAAACCAACCTGCTATCCATCTTTGAGCAAGTTTCATGAGACTCTCCAAGCCTCCTGGTCTCCCTGGCAGCATAACCATCCCACACAGTGTCTTGTCTTACCTATTAGAACATCATCTCCTTGGGGACCAGTCAATGTCCATGCCTCTCAGTTTACAGGTCCTGAGGGAACCTGCATCATGCTGGGCCAGTATTGATTCTCAGCAATTAGATTTGATGAGGTTTTTTAGTAAGACTCAAGGCTAGTCAGGGGAGAAGGGAAACGAATCTGAGGGCCTATGTATTGAGCACTGTCTTGGAACTTAATAAACATTGACTCAACTCTGTGATGTAGGCATCATTATTTCCATCGTACAGAGGAGAAAAATGACACTCAGCAGAGTCAAGATCATCTTTCTAGGACTGCAGAGTAGAAATGATGGTGATGGTAGTGATAACTATGGTTTATCAAGCATTGGCTGTGAGTCAGTACTACGTCAAGAACTTTGTTTGCACTCTCATTCAGTCCTAACAAAAATCCAACACATGAACCCTATTATTAACCCCTTTTACAGATGAGAAAACTGAGGCCCTGAAAGGCTAAATGACTTTTCAAGAGCACTCAGTAAGTGTGGGAGCTGGAATTTGAAATGAGGTCTTTCAGATTCCTTAGAAGCTTACCTTGCCCTTCCTTTGGTAGTGAAGACCTTGGTGGCAGTTATCCAAATTTAAACATCCAGCTTCTTGGACCATATCTAAATGTCGTGTCATGCAGCTGTTTAGAAGGCCAGGCCTTTGGAAGAAGGAACCAGATTGCATCCCACCCATCTTCATCCCTTCATCTTTTGAGGTGTGTGGGCATCACTTACATGGCAAGATTCTGCATCCTGTCTCGTGGGCACCCGTACCGTCTGTGCTTGGCACGGCCTGCTGCCTCCCTGGAACATCTGTGGCTCCCTACTACTGTGAGTGATTCTATTTTCCACACATCTCCAGCTCGTTAGAAAGCAAGGCTCCTATTTGTTGGTAGATGTTTGCAATCTGAAGCTGAAATACTGCAAAATGATGATTGAGCTGATTCACACCGGGGGAGAGTCTTTGACACATAAACACACACACACACATGCACACAACACTTAATTAGTGAAGACTGAGCTGGCACCTGGTCCAGTGGGCGTGGTAACTGTCCACTGAGGGCCATCTGGCTCCTGGTGACAGTTGCTGAACCGGAAGCTTTTCACACAGCAATGGTGGTCTTCCCTGGCCACGGCTGCTGTCCAAATGTCCTCTGGGTCACCCAACTCACTGAAGTGTCAGTATCCTAGGGATGCACTCTGTCACCCAAGGGAGTGAGAAAGCTGAAATAAACAGCATTACCCCAGCAGACCTTGGGTTATGCAGCGAGGAAAGAGCTTCCCCTCTGAACGTGTCTTAGAACTTCCTCAACATTCCTCCCAGAGTCTCCACTTCTGGTCTTTGGCCAAATGCAATCTTTAAAAATACACATTTGGCAAGAATCTGGAAAAAAAAAAAAAAAACCCTTCAGATTGTTATGTGATGGTGGGGAAAAGACACATTTTTTTAAAACTCTAAAAAAAGCACCTTAGCATTTGTAGGCTTTTATAATTCTGAAACAGCTGAAATGCTAAAACTTTCAAGTTGGCAGGATTGAAACTGAAATCTGCAAAGCCCGTTCAGTTTGACAAGAGTGGGAGCCTTGCATCTCAGAGGGATTTGATGAAGGCTGTGGGCCTGAGCCATCAACACAATGGGTGGCCACCCACTCTCGGGGGGCCCTTTCCTTGCCTCCCTTCCGGCTTCCTGCAGACCTCATCTTCTGGGGCTCTGTCCACGCAGCCCACCAAGGCTGCCCTGCTGCCCTCAGAGTGGCTGGGAGCACAGCATCTGGCTAAGGAATTCGGGTTGTGAAGTCAGACCACCTGGGTTTGCAGTACTGATTCCATGACCTATAAATTCTATGACCTTATTCAAGTTACCTGATTCTTCTGTGCCTTGGTTTCCTCATCTGTAAAATGGGAACAATATCTATCTCATGACATAACTCTAAGTGAGTTATGTCTTGAAAGTGGTTAGAGCAGTACCAAGAACATGGGAAACATTTAATAATGCTGGCTATTATTTATTAGCAGAGACAATGCAACCACAAAAAAAGATGTGGGATTTTGGCTAAAAATGTTGGGAAGCCCAGGGCTGAGGGGTTAGAGAAGCTTAGACTCTAGCCAGTCAGGGGTGAGGTTAGGACAAAAATCATCATAGGTATAATCAAAACCTACTATGTGACAAAAGCTCTATAGGGATTCAAAATTAATATTTAATATATTTGTTGATTTATAATCATCTTCTTAGGCTTCCCCGGTAGCTCAGCTGGGAAAGAATCCACCTGCAATGGTGGGAGACCTGGTTTCAATCCCTGGGTTGGGAAGATCCCCTGGAGGAGGGCATGACAACCTACTTCAGTATTCTTGCCTGGACAATCCCCATGGACAGAGGAGCCTGGCAGGCTACAGTCCATGGGGTCACAAAGAGTCAGACACGACTGATCAACTAAGCACAATCATCTTCTTCCAGAAAGAATTTAAGGCAGTTTCTAGGTACATAACATAAGAAAAGATAGGTCCAATACTTTAACTGGATTAAGAAAAAATGGGAACAGGACCACGCCAAGAGTGAGAGTAAAATGCATCTCATAATGAAACATGTTCTTGGAAAAGTGATTCCTAAGGCTGCCCATAAACCAGGCTTCCTTGAACAAGGGGAAGCTTGGTCAAATGCATGACTGCAGCACTCAGATGCAGGTAAACCTGATGGCTAAGCAAACCTTTGATCAGGCCCAACCGGGCTCCCAGACGTGCTTCAAGGCTTGTCCCTTTGCAAATTACTTACCTTGGAGTTGGAGTTGTGTTGCCATGGGGTTATTTCAGGTGTAAACTGGAATAATAGAAGAAAAACATTTATCACAGGGCCAGCCACTTAGCAAGTATCCAGTAAATCATTGTCAAAATAAATAAATTTCAGAATATATAGATACCTGCCACTCTCTTTGATACCAAGCTCAGAAAGGACTGTTTCCCTTCCTAAAAGGATGCTATTTCACATAATAAAACATGATATCCTCATCGTGAGGACGATGGCAAAATCCCCAAAGCCACAGTGCAAACCCCTAAGGAGCACAACAGAAGTACAGGTTCAAGTTCTAACTCTATTGCTACTGGTGGTGAGACCTCAGATCCCTCGCTTCACTTTCCTGATGCTTGGGTTCTATGTCTGTAAAAGGGCAAAATACTACTATTAACGCTTTCCTTATAGGGATGTTATAGAAATTAAATGAGATAATGATTGATAAGATATTTGGCATCGTTTGGGCATGTAGGTAGCACTCCGTGGCCCTGACGTTGTTCATTGCTGATGTTGACAGAACTGATTCATCTGCACTGGTCTGGCTTCATCCAGAGGGACCCGCAAATATCTGGTAGGTGGGGGGTCTGCATATCCTGCCGGCCTGGCGGGGTATCTCCTCTGTGTGATGACACACTTACAGACCGCATTTTTCAGGCAACCATTCAACTATTTTATCTTGTCAACTGAGGACAAACCATGTAGCTTAAATCAAGTGAGGGCTAGAAGGATCCTTTCAGAGAGGACGAAGTGCCCTTGAAGGGCCTGGACCTGAATCAATGGCCATTTTGGTGTCCTCCTTAGAATGGGTTGTGTTGGTGAAAGCCAGCAGGGCAGGGCTGAGGTATTTTGGCTTCATGGTCAGGAGCACAGGTTTGGGAGCCACCCTGTTCAGGGTTCAAGATCTGCTTCTGCTACTTACTGGCTGTGTGACCTGGACCAAGTCACCTAAACCCTCTGGGTCTCAGTTTCCTCATTTCTTAAACAAAAGGGGACAGATGGTAACAGCATCAACCTCATATGATTATGATAGGATTAAGCAATCCGAAAGATGCCGTTGAACAAGGGGCACACAGTAGGGTCAGGCTAAGTGTTAGCTGTTCTTACCACGGAGAGTGCAGAAGGTGAGAACCCGAAGACGCTATGGGGGTGGCGGAAAGGGTTAAGGGGGATGTACTTCGTGAAGGGAGGCAGAGTGGAACTCCAGGGTGAGCCGTGGAGAGGGAGACTTGGGTAAACGAGGGATGCTTATTGATGAGGTAAAGACCCGGGGGCGACAGACGAGCGCGGCTCCCGGGCACAGGTGGAGCGGATAATCGGGGCTCGCGGAGGTGGAAGACATTCAGGATGAGCAAGGTGGCAGCTAAGTTTAGCGCTGGAAGGGAGGGATTTGAATATGCATGAACTGCCCTCCCGCGGTGCCAAACGGCTGAGGTTTTCAATTGCTCCTCACAGGGAGTCATGAATGGGGAAACAGAGGCAGCAGGAATCCCCCTGTAGGGGGCTGTGTGCCCATTTCTCCTGGGTTCAGGCCACTGGCTTCCCACCCCCGTCGGGGACCAGAGAGGGGGCCTTCCTTCCTTTTCTCCAGTGAAACTAGGAGTTTGGGGCAGTGGATCGCTAGGGAGTGGATTCCTTTTTGACATCAAGGAGGCCTGGTTTGGGGTGGTAGCTTGTACACAATCAGAAGTGGGGAAGGGTCCTGGCTCACTTCCTGCTACACTCCTTGAAACTCACTTCCCCGGGTCCTGCCCTCCCTCCCGCTCCCTCCTCTCCCCACCCCTCCCCAGCCTCTCTCCTCTCCCCTTCTTCCTCTCTACCCATCTTCTCTGGTTCCCTCTATCTCTCTCCCACAAATCTATATTCAGTTTCTGTCTTCCAAAAAGAAAAACTGAGTAGGAGGACAAATTGTTTAAAAGCAATGCATCTATTTTAACAAAATGCTTTTTCCTTTGAGTCAGTCCTAAGAAATTTGGGTACCATCTAAGCCAGAATGAACCAGACAATAATCCTGAACGATGACACGGATTTGGGAAGAGAGCCTCACCTGCCAGGACAGGGTGGAGAACAAGGAAAGACAGAGAGGATGTCACCCCAGTGTGTTAGAGAGGTAACCAAGTCAAGGTGTTCGATTAGAAAACCTGAAAGTCAGCAGAGAGAGAGTAAAGCATCTGTTTAATCATTTGGATGTCAAGTCCATCTTGTGTCAAACATCCGGCTCTTGGAAACGTGTGGATGATTGCTTGTGTAGACCTGACCTTTCAGATCTTGGCCACCCTGGTTCTCACCCCAAGTCAAGAAGTCCTTCCTTAGTTGATGCATAGCGCAGGGAGTTCGGCCTGGTGCTCTGTGACAACCTAGAGGGGTGTGATGGGGTGGGAGGTGGGAGGGAGGTTCAAGAGGGAGGGGACATGTGTGTACCGATGGCGGATTCATGTTGATGTGTGGCAGAAAGCAACACAGCATTGTGAAGCAATTATCCTTCAATTAAAAATAAAGAAATTCTTTTAAAAAGAAGGGCAAACAAAAGAAGAAGTCCTTTCTTGTCCTCAGGATTTAAAGATCCCAGAGCTGTCAGGAAAATATTGAAGTCTTTTCTGTTGGAAAAGCCAGAATCTTAGCTCTAGTCTTAACTCTGCCCCTTAGCTCTGTGCTATGGAATAAACCATTCCCTTTGGGGCCCCTGTTTCCTTCTGTACACAATAAGAGGATTAGACTAGGTGACCTCCAGAGGCCTCCAACTGTGACCTTCAGCCTCTGGTTCTCTTTGTCCTTGTCACTCCACTTGACAGCCAGCTAAGAGTGTGATCTTTGGAACCACATCATAGGCAGTCATATATTGCCTCCATCCCTGGCAACTGTGGATCTGCACATGTTACTTTTAACTCTCAGAGTCCTCAGTTTCCTCATCTGTAAAATGGATAACTGTACGGTTTTTCACTGCGCTTGTTTTCCCCATTCCACTCAACAAAGCTTATCTGGAAGCCACTGAGTGAGAATAGAACCTACCCTGATTTATAAAAATAAAATGTACATCCCATGCATATTTCAGAACTTACACTGTAATTGGTAATAACATTCTTGGGATGCCTTCTGCAATTGACAGGGAAATATTCTGCAGCTGAGATTTGCTGACTCCTCCGATCTGGTTCCGTTTCAGCTTTGCTTGAGAAAACTGAGGATCAGAGAGGCCCAACTATCTGCCCCAGGATCAGCCAACAGATGTTTTTGGGTGTCGCTGAAAATGCCAAGGGAGATCTAGAGAGGGGAAGTCCTCTCTCACTCCGATACCCTGCATCTGGTTCTGGGATTCATAGTGGAAACATTATGGGTGGGGGGGGGGGCGGAATCAAACCCTTGAATCAAGAGCTTTCCAATCCTTCTGCCTCTTATCCCCATCCATCTGATCTACAGCCTCTTCTTCCACTGCAGGAATGTGTTCTCATAGAAAACTACTTTTGCCTTATCTCCCTTCTGAGAAAATTTGCTGCTTCTGAAAGGATATATTTGTCCCACAAACTTAGTGTTTGTGCACCTGATAGTAGGTGCAGGAACAAAAGGCAAATCTGGGTGGTAAAATTGCTTCCTTTTGCTTATCTGCAAACTCTTAACTTAGAGAGGACATCGGAAGAAGACACCAGAATATCTCCCCTCCAGGCAGCTGGCCCTGCATCCTCTTGGCTTGGGTACGAGAAATCCCCTGAGTTATTCAGTGTGAAGGGACAAAACAGCATCCCTACTGGCAGCAGAGCTGCCTATGCCAAAGCCCCAGGGTGCCCAGTCGCTGTTCATTAATGCTGCCTACAGGCTGCAGGAGAAGTCCGTCTGCTTTGACGGGCAGAAGGTCCAGGTTCCAGGGCACTGGAGGAGATAATTGTCTTTATAGCCAGGGGATGCTTGGCAAAGAGGTCAAGTGACTTTATACACTCCCCTAAAAGTCTAGGCAGATGATAGTGATGAAGCCATATTGTTCTTAACTCCTGGCAAAACAAACAAATGAAAGATACTTTAGAAACAGCATGCTCTAGTCGAAAGTACAATATGGGGTCGATATCTGGGGATCTTGCCAGTTATGAGTTCTGTGCTGGCTTCTCTGGTATGCATGCTCAGTTGCTTCAGTCTTGTCCGACTCTTTGCAACCCACCAGGCCCCTCTGTCCACGGGATTCTCTAGGCAAGAATACGGAGTGGGTTGTCATGTCCTGCCCTAGGGGATCTTCCCAACCCAGAGACTGAACCCACGACTCCTGCATGGCAGACAGATTCTTTACCCAGTGAGCCACCTGGGAAGCCTGGCTTATCTGGCAAAATTAGATAAATGATTCTTGCTCTGTGTATTTCCTTGGGTTGTTATGAGAATTAAATGAGATGCTAGGTATTAAAAGATTTGGGATTTTTTTTAATTTTTATTTTTTTTAATTTTAAAATCTTTAATTCTTACATGCGTTCCCAAACATGAACCCCCCTCCCAAAAAAAAAAAAAAAAAGATTTGGGAGAATATATTGCACTTCTTTACTTATTCAAATAATGGAGGCTGAGTGTTCTCTAGATGCCAGTAGTTGCAGATCGGGTGGTAGTAGGGGGTACCTGCTCTTACATACAGGTGGGCAAAGGCAGGTGTGCCCTGAGCTGAGGAATGGTTTCTCCAGAGCACCCTCCAGAGGCCACATCCTAGCCCTCCACCTACCAGGTTAGCTGGAAGTACAGTTTTTTTCCTTAAGTCTCTTAAGTCTCCAGATTGCTTCCTGGGGTCCGAACGGTCGCTCGGCTTCCTCCAGACTTGCAGCCTGAACTGCAGCCCAGATGTGCTCAGTCCTGAACTGCAGCCCAGATGTGCTCCCTGGAGTAGGGTATGTCACAGCTGCCCCCTGAGATGCCAGCTTCAAAATGGGCCTCCATGCAGCCAAGTCTCCCAGCCTGCTGCTGGGAGGGGTAAATACCCAGTAGATTCTCAGCTTGCTGCTCCTGGTACCAATGACAGCTAGATCTCAGTCCCCAGAGAAGGTGGGATTTCTACCAAGGCTTCTCTGATCCTTTAAGGTGTGAATAATAAAACGGCTGATTTCTACTGACTGATTTATCAATTGACAAGCTGGGTATTATCCTGAGCATATTTCATACAGTTACTCTTTCAATCTAGAATTGAAAACAACTCTGTGAGGGCAGCATTAGGATTATCCCCATTTTACAGGCGAGGAAATCAAGGCTAGGAGTGACCCTCCTAAGTCACAGCATTATGTGACAGAGCCAGGATCTGAACCAGAGCCATTGTCTCTAACTACTAACCTCTCCTGGAGGAGCTAAGGAGGAGAATTTTCCATCATATACCAAAATAGGGCCCACAGATCTTAGATTCAAGTTCAAGTCTGCCCTTGGGATGACAAGGTCAGGGGTGCTTCCAGTGTCCACCCGTTCCTGACTTAATGTCCTCAGTCTTGGTCCTGTCTCCTCCCATCCCGCCCCGCTCCTGCCCCACTCTGGGGTCACTTCCGTCTAGGAGTCTGCTTGCCTTGCACCGTCAGCTGGGCCAGTTTGCACTGAACAGCGTTCCACAACTTCACTTCTTGGTCTCCTTCTGTGAATTTGTTCTCTGAACGTGCAGCTCTTCCGGAACTACAGTTTCTCTTGCAGAAAACAAAATTAAACCGCTTCCTCACCAGACACCCAGCTGTGCACAAAAAATTAATCAATTACTTTTGAGATAAGAGCTGCAGAAGAGAAGCTCAGAGGGCTGCGGTGATACTGCTGTTATCTCTGAAGACACTACTCAGCCATTCTATGCAAAGGGAGGCTGGGTTTGTTGAGGACGAGTGTTCATCCTGGTGGATGTTTCGAGGCCTACAGGTCCCCCCATAACCTCTCCTCCCATCTCCTCTCTCCCTCCCTCTGAAGTGAAGATATCAAATCACTAACCCTGCTTAACTACTGCTGTGTTATAGGGCCTTCCCTGGTGGCTCAAATGATAAAGAATCTACCTGCAATGTAGGAGACCTGGGTTTGATCCCTGACTCGGGAAGATCTCCTGGAGATGGAAATGGCTATCCACATCAGTATCTTGCCTGAAGAACTCCATGGACAGAGGAACCTGGTGGGCTACACAGTCCATGGGGTCACAGAGAATCGGACATGACTGAGCAACTAACATTTTTTCACTTTTTTATGTATAATGGCTCTTTTACTGTAGAAGCAATGCCCTATTCACTGTAAAAAACTTAGATAATAAAAGTTAGTTTGAAAGTAACATTAATTATCCTTATATTCTCTTATCCTAGATATAACCTGGAGATATAACCCTTATTGAATGTATATGTTTAGATTTTCTAAATTTTCTAGTTATCCCTTATTTTTAACTCAAATGGAATTATAACATACATTTTTTGTATGTGTGTTAGTCGCTCAGTTGTGTCCAATTGTGTGCGATCTCATGAACTGTAGCCCACCAGGCCCCTCTGTCCATGGAATTCTCCAGGCCAGAATACTAGAGTGGGTAGCTATTCCCTTCTCCAGGGGATCTTCCTGACCCAGGGGTCAAACCTGGATCTCCTGCATTGCAGGTAGATTCTTTACCATCTGAGCCACCAGGTAAGCCCACCATGTACTTTTTATAGCGTCCTATTTCCCTTACTAAAGCACCATGGTCATCTTTTCTATATCGACAAATGTTTTCCCTTATCATCTAGTGACTGGATAATATTTCACTGTATGCTATGCCATAACTAATTTAATCTCTTTGTGTTGGGTATTTAGTTTGCTTCCAGTTAAAGGCAATAGACACACATACATTGCAATGAATAAATTTTTGCACACATTCCTGATAATTCCTTATGAAGAATTTCTAAAACTGAAAATCACTGGGTCAAAAGATGAACATATTTTAAAATATACTTTTTACTTAGGATAGTTTAGATTTGCAGCAAAGCTGAAAAGACACTAGAAATAGTTCCCACATTCATTTTCCTCTGTTAAGTTCTCAGACTATAATATATTTGTTCCAACTATAAACCAATATTGGGCTTCCCTGCTGGCTCGAATGAAGAATCCACCTGCAATGCAGGAGACCCAGGTTCAATTCCTGGGTCGGGAAGTTTCCTTACGAAAGGGAATGGCTACCCACTCCAGTATTCTTGCCTGGAGAATTCCATGGACAGAGGAGTCTGGTGATCCCGTCCACAGGATCACAAAGAGTTGGACATGACTGAGCATCCAACACTTAACATAAACCAGTATTGGTACATTATTAACCAAAATGAAAGTGAAGTTGCTCAGTCGTTTCCAACTCTTTGCGACCCCTGTGGACTGTAGCCTACCAGGCTCCTCCGTCCATGGAATTTTCTAGGCAAGAGTACTGGAATGGGTTGCCATTTCCTTCTCCAGGGATCCTCCTGACCCAGGGATCGAAACCAGGTCTCCCGCATTGCGGGCAGTCGCTTTACCATCTGAGCTACCAGGGAAGCCCTATTAAGTCACATGCTTTATTCTGATTTCCTTATTTTTTGCCTAATGTCCTTTTTTCTGTTCTTGGATTCTATCCAGGATGTCATATTATGTTTAGTCATCACATCTCTTTAGGCTCCTCCAGGCTGTGACAGCTTTTCCTTGTTTTTGATGACCTTCATAGTTTTGTGGAGTACTGACTAGGTATTCTGTAGCATGTCCCTCAGTTTGGCTTTGTGTGATGTTTTTCTCAGGATCACATCAGAGACTCTGGGGTTTTGAGAGGAAAACCCACAAAAAGTGCATTCTCATCCCATCATATCAAGGGTACGTGCTGTCTGCATGACATCACTATTGGTGTTGACCTTGATCACCAGACTGAGGTCGTGTTTATCAGGTTTCTCTGCTGTGGAGTTACTCCCCCCATTTCCTGTACTGTATTATTTGGAAGGAAGTTACTCTGCACACAATTACTCTGATTCCCACACTTAATGAGTGGAGAGTCATGCTCCCCTTCCTTGAGGCGGCAGTATCTACATCAATTATTTAGAACCCTTCTGTACAAGAGAATTGTTCATGCTTCCTGATTCATTCATTCATTCATTTATATCAATATGAATTCACAGACATGTATTTTATACTGTGGATTATAATTCATTACTCCATTATTTATTTTGCTCCTTCAGTTGTCCCAGCTCTAGTCATTGGGAGCTCTTTCACTTGGCTCCTTTGTCCTTTTGACATTCTCCCATTGGTTTGTGTCTGAAAACCTCCTTATTTTTCTGGGCTCATCTTGTATGTTCTCTGCCCAGAAGAAGTCATTTTTCCAAGAATCCTTGGTTCCTTTTACAGGAGAGTGGGATTAGAAACCAAGACTGGGTGCTGGTTATGCATTTGCTGTTTACTCTAGGCCTGCCTGGCAGACAGAGCTCAAAAACGTATGTGTGCATTAAGCCATGTGTATGGGCGTATCTGTCATTTTTTCTGCATTTATCTACCTATATCTGTTTTAAGCTAAACATGAGTTCATATTCATGTCTCCAGTATGACATGGTTTGCTTTAGCTTTCTTCTTTGCCATTAGCTATATATTTTTTAAAATTGAAATATAGTTGACATACAACTATAGTTGTATACAACTATACAATTAGTTTCAGGTGTATGCATAATGATTTTACATTTGCATACACTGTGAAATAATCGCTGTAATATGTCTGGTCATCATCTGTCCTCCTACAAAGTTATTACAGTATTTTTCATCACCATATTCTTTAGGCAGCATATTAAATCCCCGTAGCTTCTTTTATAACAACTGGTTTGTATCCCTTTCACCTAATTTGCCCCCCTCAACACCCCTTCCTCTCCGGCAAATTCACATTTGTTCTCTGTATCTATAAGTCTGTTTTGATTTTGTTTTATTTGTTTGGTTTGTTTAGATTACACGTTTAAGTAAGATCATATGGTATTTCTTTCTCTGACTCATTTCACTTAACATAGTACTTTCTAGATCCATCCATCCATGTTGTACAAATGGCAAGATTTCATTTTCTTTATGTCTGAGTAGTACTCCATTATATATATATATAATGTATCTTCTTTATCCTTTCATCCATAGATGCACAATTAAGTTGCTTCTGTATCTGGACTATTTTAAATAATGTTGCAGTGAACATTGGTGTCCATATAACTTTTCAAATTGGTGTTTTTCTTGGAAGATAGCTATATTTTAAAGGCTTTTGACTTATACTGCCATATTGCCTTCCATGAACTTCTTTTTGGGGGGAGGACAGGAGTTAGAGAAGTATGCCCTGAACCTCTTTGCTGACAATCAGGTTTGAATAAAATTAATCACACACACTGTGTAGAATGACACATTCTAAGCTAATATTTCTCGTGCTATATGAGAGATATGAAGCCCATTTTTGCTTGAAGAGATCAAAATCTGTAAGTACTTGTGTGCACAACTCATGCACTTTGAGAATCAGAGACCACTAATATCAGAGAAGAGCTCCTGGTGGAAATCTGTGGTTATTTCTTGCTTTGTAGAGTACTTTTTTGAGCCATGACTAAGATCTTTTGATCTGAGTGGCTTCCAAACTGCTTTTAAGTCCAGACAAAGAGTTAGTCTTTTATTCCCAACTTGTGGACCTGAGACCTCATGGGGTAAACAATGGACTACGGAATCTGTATGAAGGGTCACAAAACTCAGGTACCTACAGAACCAGGTGGGTTACCTGGGAAAGGGTAAGGGAAAGGGTGCTGGCAAACTGGGAAACTCAGGGCCTGGTTACAGAAATGTGGGCCCAGTGTCATCAGGTCCTCTGACTTCTTTTGAAGAAGCCAGAAATCTAGATTTTTGTGTGAACCCCTGCAGTCTTTAAATGGTGGCCATGATTGGCAATCTTTCCAAAACACCGTCAGAGCCAGCCAAAATATGTCCTCTGGCAAGATATGACCTTCAGAATTCCTGTTTGGGACCTTGGTATTGGTACTCTCTTGTTCATAGGAAAACCGTTAACAAGTCAATTACGTGGGAATCCATGACCATCTTTTTATACTATAAAGGGATCCCGCATACAACAAAGTTCAAATAACACTGGGTTACTTTGTCTTGCAAAAGCGTTCATTTTTTTAAAAAACTTTTTATTTTGTATTGGGATATAGCCGATTACAATGTTGTGATAGTTTCGGGTGAACAGAAAAGGGACTCAACCATACATATACTTGTATCCATTTTCCCCCAAACTTCTCTCCCATCCAGCCTGCCACATAGCATTGAGCAGAGTTCCATGTGCTACAGGCTTCCTAGGTGGCACTGAAACTGAAACTGTTAGTCACTCGGTCGTGTCTGACTCCTTGCGATCTCATGGACTATAGCCCACCAGGCTCCTCTGTCCATGGAATTCTCCAGGCAAGAATACTGGGGTGGGTTGCCATTTCCTTCTCTAGCGGATCTTCCCGACCCAGGGGTCGAACCCGGGTCTTCCACACTGTAGCCAGTTTCTTCACCGTCTGAGCCACCAGGGAAGCGCTGGTGGTAAAGAACCCACCTGCCTACCAATGCAAGAGACATAAGGGATGCAAGTTCGATTCCTGGGTTGGGAAGATCCCCTGGAGACGGAAATGGAAATCCACTCCAATATTCTTGCCTGGGGAACCCCCATGGACAGAGGAGCCTGGTGGGCTACAGCCCATAGGGTCACACAGAGTCGGGCACAACTGAAGCAACTTAGCACGCACATATGCACCACGTGCTATACAGTAAGTCCTTGCCGTTTATCCATCTTAAATATAATAGTGTGTACACGTGCTTTCCAAACTGCCTATCCTTTCCCCGATCCTTCCTCTGAGCAACCATAGGTTCATTCTCTGTGAGTCTCTTTCTGCAAAACATTCACTTTTTAAAAATGCTATTTATTTTTCAGTTAGAGAATAATTGCTTTACAATATTGTGTTGGTTTCTGCCATACATCAACATGAATCAGCCATAGGTATACATGTATGTCCCTCCCTCACCTCCCACCACTCTGGGTTGCCACAGAGCACCAGACTGAGCTCTTTGTGTTATACAGGAGATAGCCAGTGGGAAAACATTCACTTTTATTTCTTTCCTGGGTCAGTGAGTTTCCAAACAAGTTAGAATTCAGACTCTCTGGAGGCTGAGGGATTAAGACAGGAACACAGCAAACCATCAGTGGCAGAATAAGCCAGGTCAACTTCATGGGGTGTTGGGGGAAATGTGACTCCCCTACCACCACCCAAAATAGTCACAAGAGGTGTGGGGACAGGGAGGGACCCACCCTGCGAAGGCATGTCCCCCACACTCTATAGTCTTCATTGCTTCTTCTGCTTTTCTGACTCATGAGTCTTTCAGGGCTGTGGGGGATTGATTTAAAAGCATCCCATAAGGCAGGGAATGGAGCCGAGGGAATTATTATCCATCCAGCAAGATTAAGCCTCCAAATGAAAACCATACTTCTTCGTTCATCTTGGCATGCAGACCATGTTCTTTCACCCAAGAGAACACTATTAGTTGGCAACCAAAAAGCTGAAATGTTCATGATTATTTTCTTAAGTTTTTAAACAACTGTATTTTCTTCTGGTCCTCTGGACTTCCCTAAATTGGCATCTCCTTTCTGCTTCCTAGAGTTCTGTGTTTGGGGCATAGATCTGGGTTTGAAAGTCATTACTCGGATGAGTGATTCCTCATGGAATAGTTCTGAGTGTCTAGTGAGAGGACATAGAAAGGGGTTCTGATTTTTATTTATTTATTTTTGGTGGCACTGGGTCTTCGTTGCTGTGTGCAAGCTTTCTCTAGTTGTGGTGTCGGCTTCTCATCGTGGTGGCTTCTCCTGTGGCAGAGCATGGGCTCTAGGGCATGCAGGCTTCAGAAGTTGTGGTGCAGGCTCAGTAGTTGTGGTATATGAGCTTAGTCGCCCCGTGGCATGTGGGACCTACCCAGACTGGGGATGAAACCCATGTCCCTCACACTGGCTGGTGGACTTCTAACCACTGGACCACCAGGGAAGTCTTAGAGAGGGATCCTAAATTAAAGACCGGGACACTGTAAATTCTGAATCTGTCTTCTGTTATCCTGATGCCAGGGATCCCTAGGACCCAGGCACGTGGAAAGCAAGAGCAGTCACTCAGCTTTTCCCTTTCACTCCCTCATCTCTTATCTTCTGGCTTCCGCTGTTTCCTCCCTCTAATCCACTGTCCTCATTGTCTCCCGAGTAATCTTTTGAAAACACCCATAAGGTCGAGCTCTACTTCTGCTTAATATTCTCCAAAGGCTTCCCAAGGTGCTTTTAAAAATAAGCCTTCCTATCGCAGCCCTGTTAAACCTTGCTACTCGAAGTGTGGTCCTTGGACCTGGAGTATCAGCATCATCTGGGAGCTTGTTAGAAATGCAGCTGCTGAATGCAACCTACTGAACCAGAATCTGCATTTTCACAAGATCCTCTGATGACTGGGCTGCCCATCAAAACTGAAGAACCTATGGGCTTCCAGGCACACACTAGCAGTTCCCAGCCCAGGCTGCATACTGAGTCACCTGGGAAGATTTTGAACACATCCTGCCCAGCCCCCATCTGGATGTGGTAGAGTCCAGACTCTGGTATATTTTTTTAAAATCTCCCCAGGTGGGACTTCCCTGGTGGTCCAGTGGTTAAGAATCCACCTGTCAGTGCAGGGGGCATGAGTTCAATCCCTGGTCTGGGAAGATTCCACATTAGATTCCAATTATGGCTCACTAAGCCAGTGAGCCATAATTACTGACCCTCTTGCCTAGAACCCATGCTCTAAAACAAGAGAAACCACCACAGTCAGAAGCCCACACACCTCAACTAGAGAATAGTTTGCAACAACTGCTTGCAATAAAAAGAGAAACTCTGGGCATAGCAACGAAGACTCAGAGCTGCCCCCTCCCCCCAAAAAAAACCTCCCCAGGTGGTTGTAAGATACAACTAGGGGTCAAAAAAACTGCTTTACCTGTTCTGACCCTCGCTTGCCCCTCTAGCTTCATCCCCCCAAGGTCCCCACATCCATCTTTTGTTTTTTTCATACTCTAAAAATGCCGAGTGACGTAAATCTCTCTCCCTCGTGTTCCTGCTGCCTAGAAAGCACACCTTGTGGTCTTCTTATCACTTAGAACTCAACTTCAACATCAACGTTTCAGGTCCTCTTCCCTGGCTAGTCCCACTGCCCACTGGATCTGTACCCCACTGCCCTGTTCAACTGCCTTCAGAGCATTTATTGCTATCTGCAGCTAACGAACATGCTTCTATAGTTCTTGGCCCGTGAAATGGTTGCTTTTGTTCATTAGAATTTCAGTTTCAGGAAGACTGAGACCTTGCAGGTTTTGTTTACCATCAGGGCTGGATTCATGGTAAACTAAGGACGTGCTTTGCGCAAGAACATGTGGTTGCGGGGAGAGTGACAGAAAGAAAAGCTTTTCTAAAACAAGATTTGATATTTCAAAAGCTGACCAAAGTTAGTCATCACGGGAAAAAAATTAGAATCTGTTGTACTTCCTTATACATATTTCAAAATAGTTCTTAAAAAAAAATACAAGAGGGAAAAGGTACCAATCATCTTTTTAGGACTTAGACATTTAAAATTTTAAATTAAAAAAAATTAAGGTACAGCCCGCTCCAGCATTCTTGCTGGAGAATCCCATGGACAGAGGAGCCTTGTGGATTACAGTCCATACAGTTGCAGAGCCGGACATGACAGAAGTGACTTAGCACAATTGCACAAAAAGTGTAACAGAGAAATGCATCCTAAACTCAGTGAAATTTCATAAACTGGACATTCCTATGTATCCATCACCCGATCAGCTTCTAGAAGCTTCTCTCATGCTCCTGATCACTGTCAGCCCTCATTCAGCATAGACTCAGTTTTTGGAAAGTTCTAATCCAACATTGTCACCTCTGCGGGCCCATGACTAGAGCAGTGCCTGGCAAATATTGGACGACCAATCAGTGTTTGCTAAATAAATGAATTGGCTCATTGATTAATTACTTCTTCCAATTATCTCTATGCACATTCCCCTGATGGGGTATCCAGAGAGGGTGGCTCTCAGAGGCTGGAATGTATAATTCGAACGACCAAAAAACATGTGATAGGCTCAGAGCAGACCTCAGTCTCCTTTAGGATGCCTGCAATTGATAGCACATTTTCCAGGTCCAGGTGGTCTGGGAGCCTTTTGATGGAACCAGGGAGGCAGGTTTGCTTTGGTGTCTGCGCCCCGATGGTACCCATCCAGCTGTACCAGCGCCCGTCAGCAGGAATGGGAATTATCACACCAGTGGGCTGTTCTTGGCATTACTGTGGTCACTTTCCTTTGGGTTTCTTTGCATTTAACTGGGGCTTATATTTCGCCCCATGGAAACTCAGGGCTCCTATTCTTCCTTCTGGGCTTTTCGTTTTTTCCCTTCTAGTTGATGAAGCAACCGTGCTGAGCAAGGTAAAAAGGTTGAATTGCAGTTTCAGAAGCAGAGAGGTTCTAAACCACGGTTTCCTGTGCAGCAGGCGTGTGGGACAAAGGGAGGAGGGCACTGGCACTGACCCCGAAAGACGGGGACCACCTGGCAGTCCACGGCCTCTTGCTCACCATTGTGCTGGGAAGCATTCCTTCTAGCCATTGGCTGTGCTGGTCTTAGTTGCCTGGTCATGTCCAAGTCTCTGTGACCCCGTGGACTGTAGCCTGCCAGGCTTCTCTGTCCATGGGGATTCTCCAGGCAAGAATACTGGAGTGGGTTGCATGCCCTCCTCCTGGGGGCTAGCCACTGGCTAACCACCCCCAACACATACACATTTGCCTGCATGTCCAGGTACCACGATGCCTTCAGAATTCAACTGTCCCCAGCTGTGCTCTGGACACGATTCTTCCCACCCCCAATTCCTGCCCCTACGCCCCGCCCCCAACACACACAAGGTCCGCAGTTTGCGTTAGGTGTGATGTCTGGCTCTACCTCGGGCATAACCACAACTTCTCACAACACTGCCAAGCCCTGTGCTGCAGCTTCACTTGCAGCCCCTCATTTAGAGCCCATCCCAGCTCTATGAAGCCCCTCCTGGCCACATCCCCATTTTACAGATGGGGAAAATGAGGCTCCTGGAGGTTGACTTACCCAAGGTCTCTCAGCTAGTAAGTGGCAGAGCCAAGACTGGCACCCCTGTCTGTTCAATCTGAATGACAGATGCTGGACAGCATCTGACCAGCTACTGGACTGCACCCGCAGACACGGCCCACTCATAGCTGAGCCGTCAGGATAAAGAGGATACAGCGTAAAGAGCTCTCTGGAAATTGCCCTCAGTATAAAGAGCTGCCCCGGCCAAGGTCACATGCCTTTTGCAAGGGGCATCCCACATCCAACAGCTGCTTAGAGTACGGGGTACCCTTGTTTTCATTCAGGACTCTCTAAATGCCAGCTCAGCTCCAGAGTCCCCATACCCATAGAGCAGACTGAGACCACATCATAGCCATGTCACAGTTCCATATGCTCCCTGGCTGGCCCTTCTGCCCTTACTCCCCCACCACACAGGGAACATCCCCAGGAGCCCATCCCAAAACACCTGACATGCAAATCTTTAGGATCTGTATCCTGAGAACACAAACTACGAAAACTCCAAGGCACACACTAGACTCTGAGGTCTGTAAACTTTACCTACGGTTTTCCCAGCCCAGTACCCAGCAGGCAGAGATGGGAAAACAACCCAAGCCTGCCTCTTCATGCGCCTCTTGGAAAAATTGGATGTTCTCATTTATGATGAAGGGCTTCCCTGGCGGCTCAGACAGTAAAGAATCCACTTGCAATCTGGGAGACCTGGGCTCACTCCCTGGGTTGGGAAGATCCCCTGGAGGAGGTAATGGCCACCCACTTCACTGTTCCTGCCTGGAGAATCCCCATGGTCAGAGGAGCCTGGCGGGCTACAGTCCATGGGGTTGACAAGAGTCGGACATGACTAAGCATAGCATAACTTATAACAAAATGATTGTAGGGGGACTTCCCTGGTGGTCCAGTGTCTAAGACTCCATGCTTCCAATGAGGGCCTGTGTTCAATCCCTGAATTTGGTTGCGTGCTGCAACTGGAAAAAAAAAAAAAAAAAGATCCCTCATGCTTCAAGGAAGATCAAAGATCCTGCGTCCCGCAACTGAGACCTGCTATAGTCACATAAATAAAAATAAATGTATTTTTTTTAATGGTGTAGGACAGTATGCTACCAGGAAAGAAATCTTTCCTGGGGTGTGATAGGCAGGGACTCTGATCCCCTGAGGACTTCACTGCATTGATACTCCTTCTGACTCGCGGCCCTACTTCTGGTGGCTGGTGGCATCTCCCCAAATAGAGGGTGGGGTGGAGAGGCCATGATCCCTCCAGCAGACCCAGACCTGCAAGAAAAGGATCTCCCTGTGCCCATCCAGGGGCATGAGATCTGTGTTCCTGATGGGCATCTTGCTGCTGTGTCTGCCTCCTCGGCTCCTCGCTGAACTCTCCAGTGGGCCTTATTTGTATCTGAAACTCCTGGGCATCTGACAGGGCCTTTGACTCTGTGGACACTCTGAAAACCTTGCTTGAATGAACAGATGAGCCGGGGACCCAGGAGGAAGGTCGATAAAGGTGGAAGGACCCCACGTGCTAGGGGGTAGATGGTGGATCACCCCCAGTGCCGTGTTCCCATTCATTGGTGACCTTGGTCCCCAGCCCCGAGGAAGAGGGTACAGATCCACACCTCACAGCTTCGAGCCTGGGTGTGGCTGTTCCTGAAGCCATCTGCTCTACCAGTGTCTGCAGCGGCCAGAGCAGAGGCGGCGCGCCCACTTCCTTCCTCTGCACTTGGGAATCTGCACAGCATGTACAACTTCGCTGGCTGGGCCCTTGTCTCTTCCACGCCATCCATCGTCTCTGCAAGCTGTCCCTGCAGCCGGCCTGTGTCTTACTTATGTCTGGATTCCCACATCTTCTTGTCCAGGCCTGATCTGATTGTAAGCACCTCATCGATTAATATTATCAATGGTAAAAGCTAACAACAAGCATTTGAAGCATTTTCTATGTACCACTGGCCTAATTAGCACTTCGCCGATGGCTCAGCAGGTAAAGAATCTGCCGGCAAGGCAGGAGACTAGGGTTTGATCCCTGGGTTGGGAAGATCCCTGGGAGGAGGACGTGGCAATCCATTCCAGTATTCTTGCTGGGATAATCCCATAGGCAGAGAAGCCTGGTGGGGTTGAAAAGAGTTGGACGTGACTGAAGTGACTGAGTAAGTACGCACTGGGCCTAATAACCTCTCCTGAATGGACTCATTTAACCTTCACGGCAGCTCTATGAATTGTGGTTCTCATGTTGCAGAGGTAGAAACTAAGGCACAGAGATGTCAAGCAACCTGCCTGAGGTCACACAGCTAGTCAAGTAGTACAGTCAGGCTCGGAGTGCAAGTGTTTCGGCACCGCTTTGTATCTCCCCAGTGTGCACAAAGTTAGGGCGATATGGACAAAGGAAAAAGGACTGATGAGCAGATAGGGTAGAAAAGGAAGGCAATAAATGCTATTTAGTGCCTAATATGTGCTGTTGCTGCTGCTAAGTCACTTCAATGATGTCTGACTCTGTGCGACCCCATAGACGGCAGCCCACCAGGCTCCCCCGTTCCTGGGATTCTCCAGGCAAGAACACTGGAGTGGGTTGCCATTTCCATCTCCAATGCATGAAGTGAAAAGTGAAAGTGAAGTCGCTCAGTCGTATCCAACCCTTCACGACCCCATGGACTGCAGCCCACCAGGCTCCTCCGTCCATGGGATTTTCCAGGCAAGAGTACTGGAGTAGGGTGCCATTGCTAGGTACCTTCTTATACTTTTTCTCCCAACACCTGTACAATGAGATAGGAGAGGCTCAGAGAGGTTAAGTAACTTGCTCAAGGTCATCACAGCAGGCATCCATTTGTCTGGATTCAAACCCAGACCTCCTGACACCTGTTAGAGCAACTTTATTCTTTATAGAAATGAAGTGCTTTCAGCATGAGAAAACCACCAGATAAGTTTCTTGCTCAGGCTGTGACCTCCTGGTGGGCCCACATAATATCCGTTTGTCTTGGTTTCACACACACTTCCTAACACAAAACCTGTTGAGTGAGCAGATGAATCATCATTCACGTACTTTCACGCAGGGGTGCCTGATGGGGCTTCATAGAAATAGTGGAGGGATGTGTTGTGAAGGTAATGATTTCTCCACAAAGCAGCGAGAAATGATCTTCAAAGAGTGAATCAGATCATTCCCACCAAGGGATGGCAGGGAAGGCCTCTCTGAGGATGTGACATTTGAGCTGAGATCTGCAGCTCAAGAGAGAAGTTGCAGGGAAGAGGAAGCCGGCCATGTGAGAATACAGGGGAGATACATTCCAAGAGGAAGGAATGGTCTGTGCCAAGGCCCTGGGGCAGCAAAGAGCTCTGTGTGTTTGTAGCTGGAGGGACTAGAGCATGATGAGCCATGGAATAGCATGGTAGGAGATGAGGGCTGGAAGGTGGGCAGGGACCAGATCAGGAGGACATCATGGAACTCAGTGGGGGTGTCCGAGGTAGTTTTACATGTAGTGGTGGTGGTGGTTTAGTCGCTCAGTCGTGTCTGACTCTTTGAGACCCTGTAGACTGTAGCCTTCCAGGCTCCTCGGTCCATGGGATTCTCCAGGCCAGAATAGTGGAGTGGGTTGCCATTTCCTTCTCCAAGAGATCTTCCCGACCCAGGGATCGAACCTGGCTCACCTGTGTGGCAGGGAGATTCTTTGCTGTCTGAACTGCCAGGGAAGCCTAGTTCTAAACATAGTGGGAAGCTATTGGAGGACTTTAAAGTAGAGGGGAAGACAAGAAGTGATCTTTTTTGTAAAATATCACTATGGGAAAGAAGTGAATGAGACCAGAAGCAGGGAGACCATTAGGAGGAGATATCCAGGTGGGAGGGGACGGTGGCTTGGACCAGTGTGAGGAAGTCAGTTCAGTTCAGTTGCTCAGTCGTGTCCGACTCTTTGCGACCCCATGAACCGCAGCACGCCAGGCCTCCCTGCCCGTCACCAACTCCCGGAGTCTACCCAAACCCATGTCCATTGAGTTGGTGATGCCATCCAACCATCTCATCCTCTATTGTCCGCTTCTCCTCCTGCCCTCAATTTTTCCCAGCATCAGGGTCTTTTCAGATGAGTCAGCTCTTCACATCAGGTGGCCAAAGTACTGGAGTTTCAACTTCAACATCAGTCCTTCCAATGAAAACCCAGGACTGGTCTCCTTTAGGATGGACTGGTTGGATCTCCTTGTAGTCCAACACCACAGTTCTCCAACACCGCAGTTCAAGAGCATCAATTCTTTGGTGCTCAGCTTTCTTTATAGTCCAACTCTCACATCCATACATGACCACTGGAAGAACCATAGCCTTGACTAAACGGACCTTTGTTGACAAAGTAATGTCTCTGCTTTTTAATATGCTGTCTAGGTTGGTCATAACTTTCCTTCCAAGGAGTAGGAGTCTTTTAATTTCATGGCTGCAGTCACCATCTGCAGGGATTGTGGAGCGTGTGAGGAAGAAGCATTCCTAACAGCAGCATGCTTTGGAGATCAAGTTGACAGACGCTGATAACAAACTGGATGTTTGAGAGTGAGGGGAAATCTACCAGTCACTTGAGATAGGGAAGACCAACAGTGAAAATAGCTGTTGCTTAAACAGTGTTTGCTAGGTGCTATTCTCATCACTTACTGTATGGTAGTACCTCCTGTCAGCTTCACAGCAGCCCAAGGAGGAAGGTAGTGTTATCCCCAATTACAGATGGGGGACACTGAGATACAGAGAGGTTAAGCGATGTACCCGAAGTCCCACAGCTAGTAGGTGAGAGCGCTGGGATTTGAACCTGGATTCAGATTCCAAGCACTGGCATTTCACTGTGGATTCTTCCCCTGAGAGAAGAATGTTCACAAGGTAGGGGCTTTCTGGACTCCCCCACATCCTGCTGTGAGCTGTCAGTAGGCAGAGATGAATAGCTATTCTCCTGAGGCTGTTAGAGTTCAAGTGGACGCACGTACAGGCTTCCCAGGTGGCTCAGTGGTAAAGAATTTGCCTGAAATATAGGAGACGCAGGAGACACAAGAGATGCAGTTTGATCCCTGGATTGAGAAGTTCCCCTGGAGAAGGAAATGGTAACCCACTCCAGTATTCTTGCTGGAGAATCCCAAGGAGAGAAGCGCCTGGTGGACTATAGTCCATAGGGTTGCAAAGAGTCAGACACGACTGAAGTAACTTAGCACGCGTGCATGCACGCGCACACACACACACACACACACACACGCACGCATAGATGGAGACACATATTCCTCCTAGATATACCCCAGGTGATGACCCCTCAAGGCCCAAAACCAGGGACTCCATGGGGTCCCGCTTCCTGGCCAGCTCCCCAGCGTGGACACAAAAGGAACCGGTCCTTAGGGCGTTTTCAAGCTGTTTCCCTTTTCTGGGTGGAGACCCTTGGGCTGTCTTGTTCAGCCACAATATGGGGCAGAAGTTAAGAGTAAAAACTCAGCAAGGAGATGTGAGACACATTACTTGACCTCTCTGTGTCTCAATTTTCCCATCTGTAAAATGGGAACAATGTTAGTGTCTCATGGGGTTATAATGAGTTAATGTATATAAAGTATTATTAAAAGTGCTTGGCACATTCTAAGAGCTTTTTTCATGGGTGCTAGGAAATAAAACGGTGATAGGTGAGGGCAAAGGGGAGATGCAATACTTCCCCAAGCCAAGATCATCATCCACAGAGCCAAATGAACATACATCATGTCTGTCCAGGGACCTGACCTGTTTGGGGGTTGATGCTGGGAAAAATGTTAAAATCAGCCTTCAGTCAGTCTGTTCTAAATCTGAAATCAGAGTCAACAAGAAGGAGTAGGGTGCTAAATATTGGTGGCTGGGCTGGACTGCATTAGGCAGTAGGAGCAAACATTTCACACGATGAACCACGACCGCCTGGCCGGGAGGCTTCAGGTTTAAAATGGATCAGAGTGTGAACCCAGGTCAGCATCTCAGCCCATCAAAACAACCTACATCCCACTCCAGCTTTCGTGAGTTGTGTTAAGAGAGGAAAACTGTAAAAGTCCAGAGCTAGACTGGTTCAGTGGAGAAGGGAATGGCACCCCACTCCAGTATTCTTGCCTGGAGAATCCCATGGACAGAGGAGCCTGGCAGGCTACATTCCACAGTGTTACAAGAGTCAGACACAACTTAGTGACTAAACTGCCACTACCAGACTGGTTCAAAGCCCAGCTCTGCCACTTGTTAGCTGTGCTTCTTTACACAAGTCACTTACCCTCTCTGTGCCTCAGTTTTCCTGTCTGTAAAAACTTGGGTGATAGTAATAATAAGATGTATCTTATTGTGCTGTAGTGAGGAAAGAATGAACAGTATGATTCTAGCACCCAGTAAACACTGAATAAATAGCAATCTCAGTGTGTATAATGCTTTGTCCTTTTTAAAAACATTAATCTGCTCTTATTTTAATTAATTAATTAAATTTGGCCATGCCACATGGAATGGGGGATTTTAGTTCCCTGACCAGGCACTGAACCTGCGCTCCTAGCATTTGAAGCAGTCTTAACCATTGGACCACCAGGGAAGGCCCCATGATTTATCTTTTCTAAAATATTAAGTTAAAACTTCCACTATACTAAGAACTTTATATGAACTGATTTATTTCTCATAACAGCTCCCTGATATAAATCCTATTACTGTCCCTCATTTGCTGATGAAAAAAATGAGACTCAGAGAGGTTAAGGAACTTGTCCGAGGATACACAGCTTGAAGCATCAGGACTGGGATTTGAACCCAGGTAGCCTGGCTCCAGAGTCAAGGCTCAAAATACCACACTAAGAGGGTTTTGTTTTGAACGCAGCGGTATTTTTAAAAGCTTCACTTTCTACACTTGTCAGGATCAGTTTAAAAAAGATGAAACTGGCCAAAAAGACATACCTACTGTGTCTTCACTGTCCTAAAGCAGAGCTCCTGGGACTTTCCTGGCGGTCCAGTGGGTCAGGACTCTGCACCTCCAATGCGGAGGGCATGGTTCAATCCCTGGTTGGGGAGCTTAGATCCTGCATACCGCGTGGTATGGCCCCCGAAAAAAAGAATGGATACCCGAGTACCACGGGGCAGAGCTTCTCTCCAGATGTAGGTTCCTGGTGCACCGAACAGAAATAGATCCATACGTTAATAAATCCAGTGCAAAATGAAATTTTTTTCATCATTTCAAAAATATTAAGAATTTCAAGACACTAAGAACAAAGCATTCAACCAAGGCCAGGCTTCTTCTGAGCACAGGATGCTGTGAGGCTGCTCCGCTCCTCTACCCTTGAAGCTGCCCTGATGCAGGGGCCTGGCTCCACTCTGCCGGCAGGGCAGCCCCATAGCCCTGGCTGAACCACGTCACCTGAGAGGTTGTGAGTGGCCTTGGCCTTTCACCCCAGGGCACCATGCTGTGAAAAAGGAAGGAAGCCCTGCCTTCCTGGATGAATCTGGAAAACACACTTCTCCTCGGTCTGAGCCAAAGGCCCACTCTTTCCCCAAGATTTATCAGCCTTCAGAATGCTTTGCATGTATGGAACACCCCCCATCCTTAGAATATGGATGTCGCTATGCACCTCTGTGTGTCCACAGACTCCCCAGCAACCCAGCTTCATTCTGAAACCCGGCAAACTCCCCAAGGATGCCCTGTCCCCTTTTCAGCCCCTCCTTTCCCTTCTTTTCCTTCTCCTCCTTCATCCCTTCACTCAATCTCCTTCATCTTCATGCCATCCAGAAGCCTCTACAATCGGGAAATCCAGGTAGGGAGGAAGTGAAAAATGGGAGCCGTGGGCTCTGAGTGTTACGTGATTGAGAAATCAGGGAGTCTGTAAGGGTGGGAGCCCCCTGGGCTGCCATATTAGGAAGCTGTGGGTGCGTGCGGGCTTTTTTTATTCTCTACCAGGTTCTTTGGGAAGTTCCCAGAACATGGGAGCGGCCCTGCCCACCTGAAGATCCTAAGGACGTGGCTCCATCTGGGAGCTTCCAAAACAAACCCCTGACTCCCACTGGTGCTTCCCTCACCCAGCAGCCCCGGCCTCTCCTCTGTGCCTCACAGGATTATTTTTGGAACTCTACGAGTTCAACAGGTATTCACTGAGCGCTTCCCCAAGGCCAGGCCATCCTTGTCAGATTGCCGACTCGCTTTGTATCTTGGGTGGAGATTCACCTACCTCTGTGTCTCTCCCAGCCCAAGAGAGGGCTCTTTGAATCCAAGGAAGGGACCCGTGTGCTTCTTCAGCTGTCAAAACACACCCGCCCCTTCACTGCTCCCTCCTCTGACCACCACCCTCATCATCAGCAGTATCATTGGATTGATGGCATTTATTGAGCACATGCTATGTCCCAGACAGCATGGTGCATCTAACGAGGTGGTACTGTTATTATCCTTGTCTTACCGAGAAAGAAACGGAGGTTCAGAAACTGTATCGTGTCTGAGGCCCCATAGCCTGGGAGCCAGGCTGGACCAGTAACGTAAGGTCTTCGCCACCTGGAGGATCTCAGGGACCCTTTGGACTTCATCCATCCTGAGACATCAAGGGCAGACACATCCCTTTTACCATCCCTGGCAGGAGCCCCTCCTGTTTGTCTAGGCAGTGCCCACTCTGCCACATGCCCCGGGCCCTCCTCCATCAGTGACCTGGCTGAGCTCCGGGGTCAGTCTTTCCTTGAGCCTCTGCCTGAATGCCTAGCATGCTGTGAGCAACTCAACCCTGGGCTCTCACTCTGGCTTGTGAGCCTGTGCTTGTGAGCTCCCTGGGGAAGGTTCTGGCACACTTCCCCGAGTCCCCACAGAGCCAGTGCGGAGCAGGCAGCCATGTCGCTTGCTGGGGTGACAACGGATTGGCCCATCCGTGGCTTCGTTCTGCTCTATCTTCCCAGACCTTCTCCCAGCAGTCCGACTGAGACACCCAAGACTCCACCCACCCCCAGCAGCTTTGGAACTCCCCAGCTCGCTCCAAGCTGTGCCTGGTCTGCGCTTGGATCCTCAGAGTGAGAGACAGTTTGGCACCCTCCCACCAAAGTCCTGATGTGGTGGCCCCATGGGGACCAGAAATGAACAGACCTGGGTCCAAATTCCAGCTTGGCTACTTGGCCAGGTCATCAAGTGTTCCTTGACGTCCCCGGTCTGCAGTCCCCTCACTAGTGAAATACGGATAAAATGCACAAATGCACAAATAATAACATCAGTTCAGTTCAGTCTCTCAGTCGTTTCCGACTCGTTACGACCCCATGGATTGCAGCACAGCAGGCTTCCCTGTCCCTCACCAACTCCCAGAGCTTACTCAAACTCATGCCCATTGAGTCAGTGATACCATCCAACCATCTCATCTGTCATCCTCTGTCGTCCCCTTCTCCTCCTGCCCTCAATCTTTCCCAGCATCAGGATCTTTCTTTTCTAATGAGTCAGTTCTCCGTATCAGGTGGCCAGAGTATTGGAGCTTCAGCTTCACCATCAGTCCTTCCAATGAATATGCAATCCAATGATTTTCTTTAGGATTGACTGGTGATAACAACAGGGGAAATGTCTTCTATAGTACCTAGGACACAGACATGACATGACAAGTAGGACCAGCTTGCAAAACTAGGGAATGAGTGAATGAATGTGAATGAAGGGATCTCATAAATGACCCACCTGGCTGCAGAGTAACCATCATCACCCTTATTGCCCACATAGCCTAGGTCCCACGGACATGCTCCATGCTTTATTTATATTATCTCATTTAACTGGCCATTCCAGCTTTCCAGTTAAGGAAACTGCAGCTTGGAGATGCTGGAAAATTTAAGCAAGGCTGCATGGGCAAGAAGGGGCAGAGACAGGAGACAGGTTTCAGCTTTGGGGTTGGCTATGCCTGAGCCTGTGCTCTTAACCACTGAGTTATGCTGCCAGGCTGGCTCTCTGTGAGACCATTGCGTGTGTGCAGGCTAAGTCTATTCAGTTGTGTCCGACTCTTCACAATCCATGGACCAGGCTCCTCTGTCCATGGGATTCTCCAGGCAAGAATACTGAAGTGGATTGCCATGTGCTTCTCCAGGGGATCTTCCCAACCTGGGGATCAAACCCGCGTCTCATGTCTCCTGCACTGGCTGGCAGGTTCTTTACCACTAGCGCCACCTGGGAAGCCCCTCTCTGAGGCGGTTAGACTCCACCTAACTATCGAATCACATGGTGGAAGTGACGTGGGTAGGGTGGAGGGGATGGGTGTGTTCCTCTGCCTGTTCCAAAGACTACTGACAGAACGTGAGGAGGCCACTGTTCACAGGGATGGGTGAGCTGTGGGGGCTACCGTGGAGCCCCCAGACCAGCAGCAGCAGCAGCATCTCCTGGGAGCTTGTTAAACATGCAGAATCTCAGACCCACCCCAGATCTGCTGAGTCAGAATTTCTTGGGAATCTGCATTGTAACAAGTCCTGCAGGGGACCCTGTGCCCCTGAAGTTTGGGAAGCGCTGCTCTCAAGGGTTCCAGCCTCTGGGCCTTTGCACTTGTTGGTCACCCGGCCAGGATGCTCTCTTTCTTGCTCTTGGCATGGCTGGCTCATGTTCTGCATCCAACCTCAGTTCAGATGCCCCTTCCAGAAGCTTCCTTCTCCTCCCGCTGTGACTGGCTGTGTTACACCTTGTCGATTTCCTTCATAGCACAGTCCCCCTTGTGCTATGTTGTTTGAACAAGAAAGCCTTGTTCTTTCTCTCTCTCTCTCCCCCACATCCACAAGGGCAGAGATTTTGTTCATCTAATGTTTCTCTGCATTCCTGGACCAAGTGTTATAGTTAGCACCCAGTAGGCCCTCCATAGACATTTTTATGGATGAGTGAATGAACAAACACCAGCTTCCTGCCTGGCATCAGCTTATAGGCTTGCTACCATCTGGTTATTATGTGATAGCCCTTTCAACACGAAGTCTCAGCAACACTGGCCCAAGGGGCCTTGTATATCAGGTGGAAATGGCCTGTTACACGGTTGTTAGGGTGGCTTAGGGAAAATTTTGGCTCAGACAGTAAAACGTCTGCCTGCCAAGCAGGAGACATGGGTTTGATCCCTGGGCTGGGAAGATCCCCTGGAGAAGAAAATAGCAACCCACTCCAGTATTCTAGCCTGGAAAATGCCATGGACGGAGGAGCCTGGCGGGCTACAGTCCATGAGGTCACAAAAGAGTTGGACATGACTTAGCAACTAAGCAACAAGAGCAAATCACATAAAGGGCCCTTATTAAGGCTGTTTCTTGAGGCACTGAAAATCAGTGCCGCCCAGTCTAGATGAAGTGAGGTTAACTAGCCTCTCCCTTCTACCTGGGGGTTACCTGACAGCCCACCTGCAGAGGCTCCCAAGCCTCAGAGGGTAGCTACCATGGCTGATGCCTGGAATCTGGACATGGCATTAAATAGCATCTTACCACATGGCGAGAAAGCTATTTGCTTTCCAATTCACAGTGTCTCGCTGGAATTTAATAACATCATTTTGTTTTCATTGTGTTTATTTTCGAGGTGGCCTTCTATTTATGGCCAGCAATACTAGTTCTCCATTTACAGTCAGGTTATAAAGCCTCCTTTTAAATAAAATTGGGTTTTAAAAAAAGTAAGTTGATTTAAAGAGATGTATCAGACAAATACTAAAAGGTGGTATAAATATATGGAAAAGGCCATAAAGGCTGGGGAACATGTAGCTTGCTATAGCTGTACTACAGTCCCATACCCGGGTACATTTCATGCATCAGAATGTTTAGAATTTTAGCGAGACTAGGGTACATTTAGCATAGATGGCTTTATGACCCTGGGCAGCACCCTGCAGTCAGATGCATTAATCCCTCTGTGGCAAAACTTCAAAACAATTCCAACAAGTGAGATTTGTAAAGTCCATGGTTACTTTCTCAAGTTAGATCGTTAGGTCAGGTTTTATCATCAACTGAGTCCATGTCATGACCTCACAGTTTTGTTACCAAATACATAGCAAGGAACTTTTTTTTTTTTAGAGCTTTTTAGATTTCGGAATTTTGGATAAGGAGTTGTAGACCTTGGAAATAATACTCATACAAATCCTAAATGGGAGTTCATGAGCATTTCACCCTGTGACATGCTTCCCCTTGTGTGATCTCATTTAATCCTCATGACAACCCCAAGAGTCAAGGTCTATGATTATACCCATTTTCCAGGTGAGGAAACTGAGGCCTCAAGCAGTTAATTCACCTGCCAAAGTTACACAGATAGTGGGACTTCCTTGGTGGTCCAGTAGCCAAGACTCCGAGCTCTCAATGCAGAGGGCCCAGGGCTCAATCCCGAGGGCCCAGGGTTCAATTCCTGGAACTAGATTTCACATATTGGAACTAGATTTCACATATTGCAACTAAAAAAAAAGATCCCACATGCTGCAACTAAGACCCAGTGCAGCCAAATACAGAAATAAAATATTTGCTTAAAAAACACAAAGGGAAACAGAGTTACACAGCTAATATGATAGTGGGACCTGAATTGGAAGCCAGACAGACTGGAGGAGAAGGGCAGAATGACCTGGAACTCAGATATATCCACCCCCGTGGCCCCTCCATGACCTATTGATGATTCCCACTCTCCTAGCACTGAAATTCTCACATCAGCATCACTCCTTAGCTAGGTGAGAAAAAAGAGCCACCGTCTCCAGATGCCCAAGAGAAACAAGCCCAGCCAGGGCCTGAGAACAGCTCTATGATCTCATTAGCACCTCGAGGGAGCCCTGGTCACCGCTGGGTACACGCCAGAAACTGCCAAGACAAGCTGTGAGCTTCATGGCCACAGTTTCTTTTAGCCTTCAGACCTGCCCCTCCCCACCAGGCACACATTGCTTCTTTTCCTCTCTGGTTGCCATTTTTATTGAACATGAAAGCCCTATGCCAGACACTGATCAGCTAAACACTTTCTTATACACTACCTCTGTTTCCAGAGGGGGGCTTCCCTGGTGGCTCTGTGGTAAAGAATCCACCTGCTAAGGCAGGAGACACGGGAGACTCAGGTTTGATCCCTGGGTTGGGAAGATCCCCTGGAGAAGGAAATGGCAACCCACTCCAGTATTCTTGCCTGGAAAATCCCAGGGATAGAGAAGCCTGGTGGGCTACAGTCCATTGGGTAGCAAGGGTTGGACATGACTTAGCAACTAAAACCATCACCACCTCTGTTTTTAGAAGAGGTGGTTTTAATTTGAAGAATATAGGGAAATGAAACCAAAAATATAGAACTCATTCATGATCCACTTTAAAATGTAGAGTAAGAGGGGAAAGTTCCCCCCAACCCATTCTGCCACTCAAATTCTATCCCCTCCACACCCCACAAATGTAAAGGAAACCTGACCTCTGCCTGGAAAGGCAAAAGGAAGAAAGCTAGAGCCGACTTTTATTTAGCACCTAGTATATGGGCTTCCCTGGCAGCTCAGAGGGTAAAGCGTCTGCCTGCAATGCAGGAGACCTGGGTTCGATCCCTGGGTCAGGAAGATCCCCTGGAGAAGGAAATGGCAACCCACTTCAGTACTCTTGCCTGGAAAATGTCATGGCCTGAGAAGCCTGGTAGACTACGGTCCATGGGATTGCAAAGAGTCAGACATGACTGAGCGACTTCACTTTATATGCCTAGCATCTTGCTGGATGCTTTGTAATAACGTTATTTCATTGAATGCCGCCAAAGACAAGCAGTAACAGTAAAGCCTTTAGAAAAGATAATAGTGTCCTTGTTTATAGAAAACTGAAATTCAAGGGCAACGGAAACTGCCCAAGATCACACGGGAAGTGGTGGAGCTGGGGTTCCAATCCCCTTCTTCTTTGCTTCTATTTCTAAATGAATACAGATCTCAGCCCCAAAACCCAAGTCTGCATGACACAATTGTATTTTTTTGCGGGTGAATTTAGTGTCTTCATTTCCTCCTGAAACACGCTCTTTGTCCAGTTTTCCGGTCTCGTTTCCTGGGACCACTACTTACCGCGCTCTCACAGACCAAAAATGTAGAGAACCTCAATGTCTCTTTTCTCCCTCGTCATCCAATGACCAAATCTTTTCAGCTCTGCCTTCAGAATACAGAATCGACCAAGCGCTTCTCCCGCCTCCTGTCCTCTTAGTCCCAGCAGTCATCATCCATCGCTCCCACCCCAGGACCACATGGCCCCAGCGTTTAGGCTTCTTTCTGTCAAGACCATCTTCCGCCTGGCAGCCTGAAAATGAAAGTCACTCCGTCGCTTCCGACTCTTTGCGATCCCAGGGACTCCATGGAGTTCTCCAGGCCAGAATACTGGAGTGGGTAGCCGTTCCCTTCTCCAGGGGATCTTCCAAGCCCAGGGATTGAACCCAGGTCTCCCGCATTGCAGGCGGATTCTTTACCATCTGGGTCACCAAGGAAGCCCAAGAATACTGGAGTGGGTAGCCTATCCCTTCTGCAGAGGATCTTCCCGACCCAGGAATTGAATTGGGGTCTCCTGCATGGCAGAAGGATTCTATACCAGCTGAGCTACCAGGGAAGCCTGACCAGGGGTCAAACCCAGACATCCTGCATTGGGAAAGTGGAGACTTAGCCACTGGACCACTAGAGAAGTCCCCTAATAGCTATTTCTTGAGTGACATGAATGAGTTTCTGTTATGAGCTCTGCTCCATTGGAGGAAGGATTTAATCTCAGCCAATCCTTTTCCTCAAAGGGCATCTAAGCTCAAAGGGTGGAAACGTCTGGTTTGGGTCATCTTGCCTGCATGTGCCATCTGCTGAGGTTTTCTCACTTCTTTCACCTCATTGGGGTGAAAGGAAGGATGATGGGAAAAAAGGATTTGGGAGCATCACTTAATTTATAGCAGAAGAGTCACTGACCACACAGCTTTGTCCCACTTTATTCCTTCATACACTTGAGACCCAGCACACTCAGTAGCCTGAGTCCAAGCTGCCAGGCCTCAGAGATACACAAGCCTTGCCCAAGCCAGTGAGCTCTGCTCCTGGGGGACCATGCTCAGCACTGTTCCTGTGCCACGGCCTCACTGATTCTCACAGAAAGCCTGAGAAGCAGGACAGGTAGGACTGGTGATCCTCATTTCACAAATGTGAACACCAAGACTGGAAAGGGTTATATGAGTTACCTGGGTTTGCAACATGGGTTTGGGGCAAACCTGAATTTGGGAGACAGATGTGCTTTACTCTGGGTTCACCAATTTTCTCCAATAGGTAGCTTTTCAGACAGCTGCTGGAGGTTGAAAACGGGAGGAGTGATGAGAAATCAAATCCTGATGACCTCATTTGAGATCCTGGATCCAGCCATGCCTGAATCAGGCTCACCTCCTGGACATATCAGTAACTGCTGATGGTCAATCCAGCCCTTCCAGCAGGAGGCACACTCATTCATTTATGAAAGAAATATTTACTGAGTAAAGAAACAGAATCTGGCTTCCTTAGGGTGAGACTTATATTTGGTGAAACAAAAGCCTGTGTGTGGGGAGGTTCAGAAGGGGAGGCACATGCTTAGACTATGACATGACTGAGAACTCTCACAGCCAGGGAAAGCCCTGTGGAGGAATTAACGTCAGTGAGAACCTAGGAAAGGGCTGGGTGTTGAAATCTTCTTTGGTTAGTCACGAGGAAGCACACTGAGATTCTGGAGTCAGAAGAACCTGGATTTAAGTTGTCAATCTGCCCCTCTCGGGCTGTGTTAATTGGGTAAGATACTTACCCTCACTGAGCTTCAGCTTATAAATCGTAATGTGGCCATGACAAGAGCTGATCCATTTCAAGTGATGTGCTGTAAGGATGAAATAATGTGTGGCCCGCACTGAGTAGAGTCAGTATAGGAAAGAGACAGGCAGGGCAGGAGGGTGGTACATGCTTGGACTCTGGAAAGAGTCTCTGGGTTTGAATCCTGAGTCTGCCACAGGTTGCACGTGTCATCTTGGGCAAGTTACATATTTCTCTATGACCAGTTTCCTTATCAATATGATGAGTACCTATCTCATCGGGTTAGATCGAAAGTACTTAAAACTGGACTTGGCAGATAACAGGATTTTTACTGTTCCAAGAAGGTGATCCTATATTTGTGAAGACTCTCATTCGTAAATGACAGAAATCCATCTCAAATAATTATAAACAGCCTGAGGAGCTGGCACTAGTGGAAGAGAACCTGCCTACCAACGCAAGACACATAAGAGATGTGGGCTCGATTCTTGGGTTAGGAAGATCCCCTGAGGAGGGCGTGGCAACCCACTCCAGTATTCTTGCCTGGAGAATCCCCATGGACAGAGGAGCCTGGTGGGCTACAGTCCATAGGGTCACAAAGAGTCGTTCACGACTGAAGTGAGTTAGCATGCATACATGAGGAGCTACTGGCTTATGTAGCTAAAATACACAACGGTTTACTTAATTAAGACATGGCTGCATCCAGGGGTTCAAATGATGCCAACAAGATTCAGACCCTCAACACCTCTGAGCTCTACGTTCTTATCTCTGTTTCACCCTCAGGCTTGCCCTCTCCAAGAGGGGTCCTTGCCAAACTCCAGTTCCAGCTTACTACCTTAGCAACCCAGTGGGAAAGAGCACTTTTCGTCCTTAACAGTTTGAGCCAAGGCTCCAGGACCATTCTTCACTAGACCAACTTGGTCACTGGCCCATCCCTGAACCAATCACTCTGATCAGAGAGATGGAATGTGTTGATTAGTCAGACTTAAGTCACGTGCTCCCCCCTTTAGTCAACCACAACAGCCAGACCTATTTGGAATTTTGATGGGTCATCACACGTCCACCTCTAAGCTAATAAAGTCATCATTCTTCTCATCCCATCCCTGACACACAGGCTGAAGTAAGGGAGAAATTATTTCCTACAGTGGAATCAGGGTGCTGATTCCAAAAGAGTGTAGACCCTCCTCAGGCAGATAGAACAGGTGTGCCCTCCAGAGCCCTGATACTGACCTCAGCCTCCCTGATCATCCAGAGAGACCCACTTGATCTCTCCCCACCATGCCCTGATCCTGAGCCAGTCTAGTTAATTACTGCTGGCTGTAGGCTCCGGGCTTGAGGGTGACTGACCATGCCCGGGAACAGCACTGCCAGGGACTCAGTGAATGTGCTGTAAACCTCAGCATCCCTCCTGGGGAAAAATGCACATCTCTAAGGAGTGGGCTTGCCTTGAGGACCCCAAGAGAAAAAGCCGCAGTCCTGGATAGGGAAAAGGCAAGGGGACAATTCAAGGGCCCAGATTCTGCAAGGCTCTGGAATTAAGAGGATCTCAAGCAGTGAAGGGAGAAGGCAATGGCACCCCACTCCAGTACTCTTGCCTGGAAAATCCCATGGGCAGAGGAGCCTGGTAGGCTGCAGTCCATGGGGTCTCGAAGAGTCGGACACGACTGAGCGAATTCACTTTCACTTTTCACTTTCATGCATTGGAGAAGGAAATGGCAACCCACTCCAGCGTCCTTGCCTGGAGAATCCCAGGGATGGGGGAGCCTGGTGGGCTGCCGTCTGTGGGGTCACACAGAGTCGGACGTGACTGAAGTGACTTAGCAGCAGCAGCAGCAGCAAGCAGTGAAGAGATACTAACACAAGAAACTTAGGGAAGAATTCAGACTTGGAGGAAATACTCCATGCTCATCCCTTCATTGACTTATTTGTTGATTTAATGACCTCCTGTGTGCCAGGAACTGGGAAGACAGCATCAAACAAGAAGGAGTGTGTTCTTGGAATTTATGGTAGCATAGAATAAACAGACATAGAATTAAACCCATAATTCATTATTTATAATATGTTCCCCCAAAAGAGAAACATGGGGTGCTGTGAGAGCAAATAATTGGATGGCATCAGCGTGAGTACATGTGGATGGTATCTTAAGGGCAGGAGGAATTAATCCAACAGGGAATGGATAGAGAAGGATATATGAGGCAGAGAGAGCGTAGGTGCAAAGGTCCTGAGGCAGGAGCAAGAGGAGCATGGGAAGAAGAATCTGGAGCTGGGAAGAGGCCAGATGCCACCGAACCATGCAGAACTTCCGTCCTTATCCAACCGGAAGCCACCTTGTCTAAAATTCCCTCAGGTACAATACATAACAAACAGACATTTGACAAATACTGATGAATCACCTACTATGTACCAGACTTTGTACAAGGTGTCTGAGATACAGCACTGCTTATATTTCAGTGAAGAAGTCAGAAATTAAATGAGGCAAGAAAGGCTTCCCTGATGGTTCAGTGGTAAACAATCCACCTGCAGTGCAGGAGACCTGGGTTTGATCCCTGGGTTGAGAAGATCCCCTGAAGGAGGAAATGGAAACCCACTGTGGTACTCTTGCCTGGGAAATCCCATGGACAGAGGAGCTATAGTCCACACGTTACAAAAAGAGTCAGACATAACTGAGTGACTAAACAGCAACAATAAATATAAACAAGAAAATAAACACACTTACATAGAATCATAAACGATGGGAAGGAAGCAACTAGAGGCAGGTGGAGACCTGACCGCTGAGAATGAGAGAGCTCCAGGAAGGCCAGGAGAGAGCAGGGCAGGCAGAAAGCTGTGTTCCTCAGCCTCCTGCACATTAGAATCACCTGTGCATGCCCAGTCTCTAAGTCACGTCCACCTCTTTGCAACCCCATGGTCTGTAGCCCACCATGCTCCTCTGTCCATGGAACTTCCCAGGTGAAAATACTGGAATGGGTTGCCATTTTGCTCATCAGGGGATCTTCCCAACCCAGGAATCAAACCTGGGTATCCTGATTTGCAGGCTGATTCCCTACCACTGTGCCACCTGGGAAGATGCAGCATTTTAGAATCACCCGGGATAGCTAAAAGAGGCCAACCCCCACATCCAGAAATTCTGATTCTGCTGGTCTGCAGTGGGGTGTGGATACCAATACTATTTAAGAACTTCTAGGATGATTCTGGGGTCAGCCAGGACTGAGAACCCCTGGGTCAGACCCAGCTACTCAAAGTGTGGTCCACAGACCAGCAGCAGCCACACCACCGAAGAGCTGGTTAGAAATCCCAGAAGGGACAGAACCTCAAGCCCTTAATCTACATTTTTTACAAGGTGCCCATGTTAGAGTTTGAGAATGGTTGGCCCAGAGTATAGTGAGAGAGAGAGAGGTGTAGGTAGGACAAGGTGGGACTGGAGAGATGGGAGGAGGTCAGATGGGCTTTACTCTAGGGCCCTCGCTTCATTCCAAGTACGGCACCGGCACCCATATACCACACCCCAACACACACACACACACACACGGGCACGCAGCCATACCCAAATGTGGGCACCAGGCCCGTTCACATTCTATGCTTTTCTAAAATATATTTGCACCCACATCTGATAACTTCAGGCTTCCCTAGTGACTCAGACGGTAAAGAATCTGCCTGCACTGCAGGAGACATGGGTTTGATCCCTGAGTTGGGAAGATCCTCCGGAGGAGGGCATGGGAACCCACTCTAGTATTCTTGCCTGGAGAATCCCCATGGACAGAGGAGCCTAGAGGGCTACAGTCCAGGGGGTTGCAAAGAGTCGGACACAACTGAAGGAGTAAGCACTGATAACTTCAGATGCCCTCCTCAGGGTAGGTAGGGGCATCCCTATCCCCTCTCTCTCTCTCTCTCTCTCTCTCACACACACACACACACACACACACACACACACACACACACACTTGCTCTTAGACTCATCCCACCCAGAGACACCCCTGCCTCACCCCCATCATACTGCAACTTAGAAAGACTCCAGTGGGTGAGTGGGCAAGGAGAATGGAGGATCTAGAGGAAGAGGCCACACCTTCTTCCTCCTGCCCAGATGGGGGAGAAACCATCACATCCACACAGGTTACAGGGAGGCAGCCAGCCTCTGTACTTTGCAGAACTAAATCCCAGGATGGAGTTTGCTCCAAACGCCAGAACTATTCCTGGATGTCAGGTGCAGTTAATGGTTGCCATGGCAACCACCCATGCTTAATGACTAGAAGAGAGTTAAAGATGCTGGATAAATGTCAGGGCCCAGGATGGATTTGCTGGGAGCAGATCTGCTCGTGCTGGGCAGAGTTGCCCAGTGAAGGTTGAAATGAGCAG
Organism: Capra hircus; assembly: GCF_001704415.2. Lineage (NCBI taxonomy): Eukaryota > Metazoa > Chordata > Mammalia > Artiodactyla > Bovidae > Capra > Capra hircus. The sequence continues at coordinate 21,930,370 of NC_030832.1, forward strand.
TTTAGGGTAGCTGGAAAGAAATGCAGGAGACTCTCTCTCTCTCTTCTCAGGTTAGTGGAGTCAGAATGGCGCAAAATGTCAAAAAGTGTAGATTTCTACATGGACAGTTTCTACATAGACTCCAGGTTTGGGTTTGATCCTGCAACATGTTCTCAGAGATTGCAGGGGGTGTAAATCTAAGTCCAGGTCCTTGAAGAATTAAAAGATGTCACTTTATATTAAACAAAGAAAAACTTTTCTGGAGGGTTTCCCAGGTGGCACTAGTGGTAAAGAATCTGCCTGCCAATGCAGGAGATGTAACAGACTTGGGTTCCATCCCTGGGTCAGGAAGATCCCCAGGAGGAGGGCATGGCAACCCCCTCCAGTATTCTTGCCTGGAGAATCCCAGGGACAGAGGAGTCTGCAGGGCTACAGTCCAGAGGGTCATAGAGAGTTGGACAAGACTAAAGCAACTTAGCACACATGCACATAAACTTTTCTGGATTATTTTTTTAATGAAGAGAATGCCAAATTAGTGCAGAAAAAACAGCCTTTTGTAAAGATGATGTCAAGAAAATGAGATGATAAGCCCCAGACTGGGAGGAAGTATCTGCCAAAGACACATCTGATAAAGGGCTGTTTCAAAATATATGAAGAACTCTTGAAACACGTATATTACCATATGTTAAATAGATGACCAGTACAAGTTCGATGCATGAAGCAAGACACTCAAAGCTGGTGCTCTGGAACAACCCAGAGAGACAGGGTGGAGAAGGAGGTGGGAGGGGGTTCAGGATGGGAGGGACACAGGTGCACCCATGGCTGATTCATGTCAATGTATGGCAAAAACCACCACAATATTGTAAAGTAATTAGCCTCCAATTAATTAATTAAAAAAAAAGAACTCTTAAAGACCAACATTAAGAAAACAAGGAGCCAGATTTTAAAATGGGCCAAAAACTATAACAAACATGTCGCTAAACTCAGATTAAAACAATGAGATAGCACCAAGCACCTAGTAGAACGGCTGAAACCCAGAAGGTTGACACCAGCAAAAGCGGGTGAGCAGCAGAAACTCTCATGCATTGCTTCTGGGCTGTGCTAAGTCACTTTGGTCGTGTCCAACTCTCTGCGACCCTATGGACTATTGCCCTCCAGGCTCCTCTGTCCATGGGATTAGTGGGTTGCCATGCCCTCCTCCAGTGGATCTTCCCAACCTAGGAATCGGACTTGTGTGTCTTCATGTTTACCTGCGTTGGCAGGTGAGTTCCTTAACACTAGCACCACCTGGGAAGCATTGCTGGTGAGAATGCAAAATGGAACAGCTACTTTGGAGGACAGTTTGGTGCTTTCTTACAGAGTAAATATACACTTAACCATACAATCCAGCAATCATATACCTTGGTATTTATCCAAATACTCCTCGGTATTTATATCTACACAGCAACCTACACATGGATATTTATAGCAACCGTGTTCACAATCGCCAAAAACCTGGAAGCAATCAAGATGTCCTTCAGGATGCACGCACGCGTGCGTGTCGTGTCCGACTCCGTGCCACGCGTGGACTGTAGCCCACCAGGCTCCTCTGTCCATGGGATTCTCCAGGCAAGAATACTGGAGTGGGTTCCCATGCTCTTCTGGGATCTTCTCGATCTAGGGATAGAATCCACGTCTCTTAATCTCCTGCACTGGGGGGGTGGGTTCTTTACCTCTAGCGCCACCTAGGAAACCCGTCCTTCAGTATGTGAGTGGATAAACAAACTGTCGCACATCTGAACAATAGAATATTGTTCCGTACAGAGAAAAAAGCTATGAAGCCATGTAAAGGCATGGAGGAATCTTTAAAAAAAAATTTTTTTATTGTGGTAAAAGTCACGTAATATAAAATACACTGTTTTGACTATATGTGACTGTACAGTTCAGCAGCACGAAATACATTCACATTGCTGGACCTCTCTCACCAGCATCCATGTCCTGAATTTTTCACCTTCCTAAGCTGAAACTCTGTCCCCATTAAACACTGACTCCCATTCCCCCTTCCCCCTTCCCCATCCCTTGGTCCCTGGCATCTACCAACGTGCTTCCTTTTTTTAACTTTTTGTTTTGTATTAGAGTATAACTGATTAACAATGGTGTGATAGTTTCAGGTACGTAGCAGAGTGACTCGGCCATACGTATATACCAGTGTACTTTCCTAGAATTTGAATATCCTAGGTACCTTGTACAAGTGGAATCAAGCAGTATTTGTCGGCACCTAAAGTGTATTGGAATGCACTTCTAAGGTTAACTTAACATATGTCCTACAAACAAACTGTATCTTCTTTTTATTCCCCCCTGTGCTATACAGTAGGTTCTCATTAGTTATCTGTTTTAGATGGTTGGATGGCATCACTGACTTGATGGACGCAAGTCTGAGTGAACTCCAGGAGTTGGTGATGGACAGGGAGGCCTGGCTTGCTGCAATTCATGGGGTCGTAAAGAGTCGGACACGACTGAGCGACTGAACTGAACTGAACTGAATGTAGCTGCTGCTGCTGCTAAGTCGCTTCAGTCGTGTCTGACTCTGTGCGATCCCATAGACGGCAGCCCACCAGGCTCCTCTGTCCCTAGGATTCTCCAGGCAAGAATACTGGAGTGGGTTGCCATTTCTTTCTCCAATGCATGAAAGTGAAAAGGGAAAGTGAAGTCGCTCAGTCGTGTCTGACTCTTCGTGACCCCATGGACTGCAGCCTACCAGGCTCCTCTGTCCATGGGATTTTCCAGGCAAGAGTACTAGAGTGGGTTGCCATTGCGGAGGTGGGATAAATTGGGAGATAGGGACTGACATGGAGGAATCTTAAATGCATGTTGCTACGTGACAGAAACTGCATGACATTCCAACTATATAACACTGGAAAAGGCACAGCAAAAGGAGACAGTAAAAGGAATAGTGGTCGGAGGGGTCAGGAGAGAGACGGATGAATAGGCGAAGCATGGAGCATTTTTTAACATTAATTAATTTATTTTAATTGGAGGATAATTTCTTTACAATATCGTGGTGGTTTTGCCGTCCATCGACATGAATCGCCCACGGTGCACATGTGTTTCCCCATCCTGAACCCCCCTCCCACCAGCCTCCCCACCCCATCCCTCTGGGTTGTCCCAGGGGACCCGCTTTGAATGCCCTGTTTCATGCAGTGAACTTGTACTGGTCTTTTATTTCACATATGGTGATATACATGTTTCAGAGCTATTCTCTCAAGTCATCCCACCCTCGCCTTCTCCCACATAGTCCAAAAGTCTGTTCTTTACATCTGTGTCTCCTTTGGTGCCTTGCATATAGGATCATCGTTACTGTCTTTCTAAATTTCATACGTATGCGTTAATAAATTGTATTGGTCTTTCACTTCTGACTTACTTCACTGGCACAGAGGATTTTTTAAGGCAGTGAAAACTACTCTGTGTGATACTATAATGATAGATACGTACTGTAAGATACTTGTCTGAACCCAAAGAATATACACATCAAGAATGAAATAGAATATAAACTATGAATTTGAGTGACAACGATGTGTGGGTTACACAGTGTAACCCATGTGTCATCGGTCATAACAACGACACCATTCTGGTGGGGATGCAGATGAAGGTAAGGTAATGAGTGTGTGGCGCAGGAGGGTATCAGAAATCTCTGGACCTTGCCCTCAAGTTTGCTCTGAATCTAATACTGCTCTAAAAAGTACAATCTGTTGAAAAAATAACAATAACTTTTTGAACTTCACAACTCCACCTGTTACATTGTAAGTGTGCCATTTACATGCTGCTTGCTGCTGCTGCTGCTAACTCGCTTCAGTCGTGTCTGACTCTGTGTGACCCCATAGACGGCAGCCCACCAGGCTTCCCCGTCCCTGGGATTCTCCAGGCAAGAACACTGGAGTGGGTTGCCATTTCCTTCTCCAATGCATGAAAGTGAAAAGTGAAAGTGAAGTCGCTGACCCGTGTTAAAGAGCACATGCAGGGAGCCAGGAGTAGGTTCCAAGTTGCACAATGGATGTCTCTCAGGTCTGCCAGTGTGTCTCTGTGATGCTGTGTGGCTCTGCCCTTGGGAACTGCTAGCACCTGGGAATGCGAGGCCAAGTCCAAGGGATTGGCTGCTCTGAGCTCCCCGCTCAGGGCAGGGACTCAGGGCTGTGTGATGCTCCCTTGTTGAAAACATACACACACACACACACACACACACACACACACACACACATACACACACACTGGTATGGCCTCAACCTCAACCTTGTAAGAGGGAATTGCTTTCCACAGACCCCTGCAAACCCTATCTGGACCTGCTCCACAGTCGAGGTCTCACATACACAGAGGTCAAGTTCTTTGTGTGTGTGACAATGATCGTGTGTCTGTCTGGCTGCAGAATGTGGCTCTTAGACTCTGGTGAACCTTGGAATTTTGTAAGAGCCTGCTAACAAGCAGTTTCTCAGACTCTCCCTAACTCACTGCCTTGTGTAGAGAGCCCAAGAATACACTTCTTTTTTCCTAACAAGAGCCCAGGTGATTCTCATGTGGATGCACCCAGCTTTTCCAGGAATTCAGAGAAAAAGGGTTTTCCCCAGAATCTCTGCCATGGACATTTGTTTGGTCTGAAAACGGATAAGTTCTTTGACTACTGCCAATGCTTGCCAAGGTGAGATTAAGATGATTTTTCACTAAAATGGTTATGGGGATCACCCCCCCCCCACTCTCATAGATAATCTGATATTAAAGTAATAATAAAGTGAAGTCACTCAATCATGTCCAACTCTTGGCGACCCCATGGACGGTAGCCTACCAGTCTCCTCCGTCCATGGGATTTTCCAGGCAAGAGTACTGGAGTGGGTTGCCATTTCCTTCTCCAGGGGATCTTCCCGACCCAGGGATTGAACCCGGGTCTCTCGCATTTAGTAGGCAGCCGCTTTACCATGTGAGCCACCAGGGAAGTGCAAAATAGTAATACTAAGCTGTTAAATAAGGAAGCACAGCACATTTCAGGATTTTTTCCATGCTATTTTAATTTTGTTGTTCAGTCACTAAGTCGTGTCTGACTCTGCGACCCCGTGAACTGAAGCATGCCAGCTTCCCTGTCCTTCACTATCTCCCAGAGTTTGCTTGAACTCATGTCCATCGAGTCGGTGATGCCATCCAACCATGTCATGCTCTGTCACCCGCTTCTCCTCTTGCCCTCAGTCTCTCCCAGCATCAGGGTCTTTTCCAATGAGTCACCTCTTCAGCTGGCCAAAGTACTGAAGCTTCCTCAGCATCAGTCCTTCCAATGAATATTCAAGATTGATTTCCTTTAGGATTGACTGGTTTGATCTGTGTTGTCCAACGAACTCTCAAGAGCCTTCTCCAGCACCACAAATCAAAAGCATCAATTCTTTAGCTATTTTAATGATAGTTTGTAAAAGTCAAATATCGATTAATTTCCCATTCTCATTTTCTCCTCTCTCTGTTTTTATCCCTGCTTTCCTGGTACCGCCAAACACATGGCTTAGCCTGCCTAGTTGGCAGAACTAGGCGTTCTACATCAGTGCCTATGAAGTTTCAGGTGCCAAACTGGGCATCCAAAACACAGAAGTGGAGAGAACTGCTGTCTTGGCTAGGATGGGCCAGGCTCTTGACTCTGCACTTCAGAACCAGCTAGGACCCAGGCCTTGGGTTAGAATGGAGTTCCAGTTGGGCCTGCAATTAACCAAATAATTAAAGGCCACAAAAAGTTTTACCCCAAACCCAGCAAAGGGTTTAATCAAGCAAAATGCCCAATGTCAGGCTCTGCAGAAATAAATCAGACCCAGAACTGGTGCAGAGGAGGACAGACAGCACCACAGGCCCCTGCTCTGAGCTCAACTTTCTGCACTTGGTTCAAAGGCAGGACACTCGCTTGATCAGGCATCTCTCTCCGGGTGGATGTGGCTGGACTCTGGCTGGACCATTGTCCCTCTCCCATCACCAGTTACTTCTTCAGAAGGTTCAGGATAGCTTTCAATGATTCCTCTGATGATGCTCTTCCCTTCCTGTGCCTCTGCAAGCCCCTGCCACCTTCTAAGAGATCTTCTAAAACTGTAAATCAGATTGTGTTTCTCACCTATGTAAAGCCCTCCAGAAGCATGGACCACACACCTCTCCAGCTCCCAGCCCTGACCTCAGAGGGACTCCATCCTCTGGCTCCTCTGTGGACCTGGTCTTGTCCTGTCCCCCCCTTACTCACTCTGCTCCCTGCACTTCCCCCGATTCTAGAAACACGCTCCATATTACCCTGCCTTGGGGCCTTTGCACTTGGGGTGCCCTCTTCCTAGAAAGTTCTTCCCTCACATCTTCAAATCTTGTCACTCAGGTAATCTTCACAGAGAAGACTTCCCTGTTCACCCAGTCTTACGAGTCTCTCCCTCTCCTCCCAAGACACTCTCTCTCTCTGGGAATTATTATTTTCATGGCATTTATCACTATCTGAAATCACCTTTTCCATTTTTACAGAAACCTCTGTTTCATTTATTTATTCATTCACCGTTGGTCCTTCACCACTAGGCTATAACAGCCTTGAGCTCCGGAACCTAGTCTGTTTCATTCGCTGACGAATCCGGTGGGCCCAGGACACAGCTTAATGCAAACCAGGCACCTTGGCAGACATCTGTTGAACAAAAGACTGAATCCGGATGTGCACCAACAGCAGTTCAGGAGCCTCAGAAGAGCCTGCTTATTTCTCCTTAATTCGCTCATTCCTATTAGGAGCCATGAGCCATAATTGCTGTACCCCCAAGTGCTGTGTCTTGCTCAAAGACACCTAGTTCAGGGTCCTCATTATCAGTGAATTGATTATCCAAATCCTGCGCACGCGAGGCTGCATGGATGAGCCAGCAAACTCTGTCTTACTGTGAATATGTGACCTGACCATTCATAAAATCAATCTCTGCTCAAACACACCCCTAGCCCCATCCCACCGCACCCCTGTTGATTACCCTGCAGTTCATGGTCGCGGCCAGGCAGCCTCTCTCTCTGATTGCTAGCTCATGTCAACACGAGACCAAACAACGCAAATAGGAGGCAAAAATGACTGCAAAGTGAAAATGGGTATCTTGTAGCATTGTCAGGACTTCACGAGATGGATGTGAAGGTTGTTGGGGATTTGGTGGCATGGGGTGACATGCCAGCCAAGGGCAACCAAGAGCCCAGCAGGAGGGCACCGGTTAACAATGAGAGAAGAGGAAATTGACAAGAGTGATGATGTGATAGGCGCATCCCAGCCATTTGAATATCAAAGGATTAAGAGGAGCCCTTGAGAAAATGATGACATGCTCAAACATTTTTCACAAAAATGACCCACTTTATGATCCAGCTCTGAAAGTCAGACTTTATAATCCAGCTGGGAAAGCGAAGGATTTCGTATCGCACCATCATGCGATTGTATCAGACAAAGGGTGCCCCCTCCCACCAAAAATCCACATGACTGACTGGGCACTGAGGCTGGGCTGGGTGGGGCTGGCTAGGAGCGTCCACCCTCAACCTGAGCACATGGTCACTGTCCAGAGACTGCTCAGAAGTGATCCTTTGTCAGGTTGGATGGTGCCACAGCCACCAAACTCTGCCCCAGGACTATCAACATGGGCTGCTCACAGTCCACAGGAGGTGGATGGTGGGGGACCCACCTGAAGACCACTGAGGAGCTCTGCCAGTCTGATCTCCTCCCTTCAGAGGATGGACATCCTGTGGACAACTGCCCTCCATTCAGGGTCTCCCTTCAGGACTGCACACTTGAAAAAAGGAAGGTTGATTTGAATGACTCTCTCACTTCCCCTGGTCTTTCTGCTCTGAGTCTGATATTTCCCATCTTGAAGCCAAAACCACTGAAATCAGAGCTGTCTTTAGCTGACCCAGAAAAGCTCTGTCGGGCCCTTGCCCAAACGTGGTACAGCCGGCAGTCTAGGCCTGTTCCTGCTGGGGTGTGGCGGCTCCTCAGGCTTCCTGCCTGGCTCATCTCTCTGTGGGATCACACGTGTGCACACGCCCACACACAGGTCTGTGCATGTATAGACACGTCCATATGAGGGTGGCAGGGAGAAGAAACAATCTCCAGCTTCCCCATGGCTTCCTCTCCCCCTGTGCCCCAAATAGTTAGTAACAACATTAATAGCTGTCCCTTGGTTTGGGTCTTTTTTTTTTTTTTGCGGGGGGTGGGATGCAATGGGAGTCACACCACGTGGCATGCAGGGTCTTAGTTCCCCAGCCAGGGATTGAACCTGTGTCGCCTGCATTGGAAGCTTCAAGCCTGAACCACTGGACTGCCAAGGAAGTCCCAGTAACTGTCCTTTGTTAACACCCTTCTTGGGACTCAGCACTATGTTAGTACCATTTAGGGGACTTTGCTAAGACCTCAGGCTCTGAAGTTAGATCTTGGTTTTAGGCCTCAGGTTTCCTGTCTATAAATGGATTGATTGGATTAACACACACATAATAGTAACCATCGATCTAAAGCTCTAGACAAATATTAACTCTTAATCCTCATTAAACCCCACAAGCTATATACCACCAGTATTCTCAGTTTACAGACAGGAAACTGAGATACACGTAAGTTCAGTGACTTGCAACACAGCCAGCACTCACAGTCAGGCAGTTTGGCTCCAGAATCCATGCTCCTCGCTCGAGGCTCCAACCAGCAGGAGTGCCTGCTTCATAGGGTTGCAAGCACTCCCCAAAGGTCCCTTAACTTGATGCGTGGCACAGGGGACGTCTAAACAAACATCAGGTAACATACTTATTTCTTTGAGAAGTTATTTGCAGATTATTGTTTTCTTACAGGAGACCGAGGCTCAGTGGAATAAATAAGTCATCCAAGGTCACTCAACCAATGAGTTAGTCAGTGGTGGAACAGAGATTTGAACTCGGGCCTGAGGGCTCCAAAGCTTTGTTCTTATGACTGTGCCACTGGAAAACCTCTTTCTAAGTCAAATATATACGTGCTGAAGAGGTTGTTGTTCAGTGTCGTGTCTGACTCTATGTGACCCCATGGATGCCAGGCTTTCCTGTCGTTCACTATCTCCCGGGGTTTGCTCAAACTCATGTCCACCGGTGACGCCATCCAACCATCTCATTTTCTGTCGCCCTCTTCTCCTCCTGCCCCCAATCTTTCCCAGAATCAGGATCTTTTCTGGTGAGTCAGTTCTTCATATCAGGTGATCCAAAGTATTGGAGCTTTAGCATCAGTCCCTTCAATAAATATTCAGGACTCATCTCCTTTAGGATTGACCGGTTGGATCTCCTTGCAGTCCAAGGGACTCTCAAGAGTCTTCTCCAGCACCACAATTTGAAAGCATCAATTCTTTGGTGCTCAGCCTTCTTTATGGTCCAACTCTCACATCCATACATGACTATTGGAAAAACCATAACTTTGACTATGTGGACCTTTGTTGGCACAGTGATGTCTCTGCTTTTTAATATGCAAAGTTCATCATTTTTTTTTTTCCTAAGGAGCAAGTGACTTTTAATTTCATGGTTGCAGTTACCGTCCATAGTGATTTTGGAGTGCAAGAACATAAAGTCTGTCACCGTTTTCATTGTTTCCCCATCTATTTGCCATGAAGTGACGGGATCGGATGCTATGATCTTTGTTGTTTGAATGTTGAGTTTTAAGTCAACTTTTTCACTCTTTTCTTTCAATTTCATCAAGAGGTTCTTTAGTTTCTCTTCACTTTGTGCCAATCTCATGTGCATAGCTGAGATTATTGATATTTCTCCCAACAATCTTGATTCCAGCTTGTGTTTCCTCCATCGCAGCAATTAACATGGTGTACACTGCATATAAGTTAAATAAGCAGGGTGACAATATAGAGCCTTGATGTACTGACATCAAGGGAGTAATCTGGAATTAGTCCATTGTTCCATGTCCAGTTCTAACTATTGTTTCTTGACCTGCATACAGGTTTCTCAGGAGGAAGGTAAGGTGGTCTGGTATTCCCATCTCTTAAAGGGTACAGCCTTCATTTCTCCAAATTATAAGAATCTGACTTGTTTGTAAAAATTCCAGAAAAGTATATTCAATATTTTATAATAACCTATAAGGGAAAAGAAGCTGAGAAAAATGGATGTGTGTGTGTGTGTAAACTAACACAGTGCTGTAAATCAACTATGCTTCAGTTTAAAAAAACTTGAAAAAAAAAAGGAATTCCAAGCAAAGCAGCCTAATCCCCACTGCACGATTGTTGATGGCCATTTCCCAAGATCAGGCTGGGTGCCCACAGTACTCAGATCTGAAAGGAAATACTCAGGATGGAGACTGAGCCAGGGAACGTGGAAACACCACTTTCCCTGGAGATATGTGACAAGGCCTTTATGAGTTAAAAACACAAACATCCCATTTTCTGGGCTCCCTCCCCAGCCTGGCTGCCTCCCTTGCATGTCTGGAAGCCCATCAAGGCCATGTAGATCCTTTAGGTTACCTCGACCCTAAGGAAGAGATGGAGGCGACCTTGGTCCTTGTGCAACCCAGCCTCCGAGATATTCCATAGACCTCGGTGCTCAAAGGACAGCTTGAAGGGCAGCTGATGGACCCAGTAACACCCCCACAAGAAGCCTTCTTCCACCCATTGGCCTCCTTTCTGTTCCCCAAGCTCATTCCCAACCCCAGAGCCTTGGCACTTGCACTGCCCTTGGCCTGGAAAGCCCTTTCTCGGGCTCTTCACACCACTGACTCCTTCTCTGCACTCAGGTCTGAGCTCATATGTTCCCCTGGACCACCCTGCCCCAAGTTGCCAACCATCTCCCCCACCATCACATCATCCTGTAGGTTTCTTTACAGCAAAGTTATCTTATTCTTTTATTGAATAGTCTATAGACTCTCTTTTCCAGCGAGGATATAAATTCTGAGGACCAGAATCTTCTCTGTCTTGGCCACTAGTCAATTCCTAGGACTTAAAACAGCTCTGGTACACCGTGGGTGTTTGATAAATTTGGGGGAAGGATGGAAAGAAGGAAAGGAAGGAAGGAGGGAGGGAGGGAGGGAGCGGGAGGTTGAAGCAATCAATCTTCACAGCCCAGTTCTCATGCCTGCCCTACCCCAGGTATCCATCACCTTATCACCTGTCACCAGTGGCTACTGGATCTGTCTCCCAGACCAGCCACCATCGATCCCCTTAACACCCTGAATTACTCAGAGGACCCAAATGAGTTTTTCTTTCACTCATTCCCTCTCATCATCTCACAAGTTATTCTACTCTGCCTGGAGCCACACACCTCCCTTACTCTGATTAACTTTTAATTAACCTTCAGATCTCAGTTTAGACATGATTTCATTCAACATTCAGTTAACACAAATCACTCTACGAAGTTATCAAGTGAGAGAATTTTTGGGTGATGAAGGAAGCGCTTTTACTTTAATCTTATGCCTTTTCTATATATTACTGTTTGAATTTTCTAACTATGTACATATATATTCTTTTAGTTTAACAGGGGTTATCTGAATACGGAATAATGGATTGCTTCTTATTTTCTTTGCAACATTTCTCTGCTTTGAAAAAATATCCTAATAAATGTACTTTGTCAATGTCAGTACCACAATGACTTAATTATTACAGCTTTGTTTTATGGTTTAATATCTTACCAGGAGCCACCTTCCTGACTTCTTTCATTCATCTACGATTTTTTTCGTAGTGAATTGCCTCCAGCTTTCATTACCAAATAGACTATTCGATCACCTGGAAAGAAATGATCATTCTACCCTATTTTTTTTTATTGTGTATAACTCTTAATTCTCTTTTATTTCTTCTTGTACCGGAGCTTGTAGAATCATGGTACATAATAGAGGCAATTGTGGCCATTCATATCTCGTTCTTGATTGTAATGGGACTATTTCTAGGGTTTGACCTTTGAAAAGGATTGTTGGTTTAAAGGAGGTGCCTTCCTCATAGGAAAGAAGTATTCTTCTATTGTCAGAGCCAGAGATGAGCCATGAGTGTAAACTTCTCTGCAGGATGAGGCTTGTTGTCACCCCAAATCCAGTCCTTGTAATTACACTTCAACACTTCAGGAAATCTCTCTTGGGTCTCCCTGTCATTCCAAAGCTCTTTTGGGGGTCCTGAGGTCTGTGAGTTCTCACAGCCTAGCTGCCTATGTGCTCTACTTGGGGTTCCCATCACCTCTCACCTGTAACTGCTAGTCTGTCTCCTAGACCACCCACTACCGAGCCCTCTCCTGGTGAACCACATTCCTGGTTTCTGCTTCTCTCAGCCCCAGTGTCTTAGCCTCAGCTGTACTAAGACAGTGCTTATCTCTGTATCCTGACTTCATCCTTGCAGGATACCTGTTTTCAGCATCTCTCTTGGCTCCACCCTCAGCAATTCATGGGCAAGTCCAATCCCATCCTTTGTTTTCCTTAGATTTTACTGATGTGGGGAAATACTGATGAGAAAATATAAGTGAGAATAAGAACAGCAAAATCTTGATTTTTAAAAAAAAACTATTTGTGTGTTACAGCCTGGGGGCTGCGGGGAGAAGGCTGGAAGGAAACATACAGAAATGCTAAACAGTGGTTATTTCTGGGAGCTGGCAATATGCTACTTGTATGAATGGCCAAGTTCACTTTTTGATGAGTGTATGACTTATGGTGCCAGCAGCTTCATTTTGAGTGTGGAGTCTTCCTCAGGGAAAGTCTTGATTCCCTTTCCTTTTGTATTGCTTTTTAAAATCTCATCATGGCACCAATGTGTCTCTTCTGGTTCTAAAATACCTCCCCAAGCCAATGGTAGGACTAGTTATAATTTATTGAGTTCTTACTATGTGCCAGGAACTATACTAAGTGCCTTACATCATTGCCTGATTAAGAGTTCTGTAGGAACTGCTGAGTACAGCGCTACTATTACAGCCTCGATTAATTCTCATGACAACCTCATGAAGTTATTATTGTTATTATCTTCATTCTGTAGGAGAAGAAGAAATTGAGATTTGGAGAGGTAATTCGCCACAGGTAGCTCAAGTGACGTAGAGCCGGGTGGGGACTTTGGCCAACTATAGAAACTCACATCCAGTCCAAAGCTGGGGAGGGGTTACTGATCCCTAGGTGCTGGGGATTGTTTTCACATGGACACGTGGGACAGAGCACCCCATTGCTCAAGAGAAGCTGCTAATCAGATTTTCCTGGGACATATCCTGAATTTTAAATTGCAGCAATATACTTATAAAAATATACAGGACTTCCCTGGTGGTCCAGTGATAAAGAATCCACCTGACAGTGCAGGGGACATGGGTTCGATCCCTACTCTGGGAAGATTCCACATGTTTAGGAGCAACTAAGCCCATGAGTCACAGCTATTGAACCTGCACCCTAGAGCCTGGGAGCTGCAACTACTGAAGCCCACGTGCCCTAGAGCCCATGCTCTGCAACAAGAGGAGCTGCCGCAAAGAGAGATGCCACCTACCCCCAAGCCTCCCCAGCTAGAGCAAGCCCACGAGCAAGCCCACATGCAGCGAATACGACCCAGCACAGCCAAGCGTAATTAATTTAAAAATATTATTAAAATGTAAAATCAAAATACAATAAAATACAAGTGGGAAACAGAACATAAACAAACACACCAAACAGAACATTCTGCAGTCCAAATTTGCCCTAGATGAACATTATCTGCTTCAGAAGCTCCAGCTTGGATTAAGTTCTCCAGCCCCAAGAAGGCCCATTTGTTTCCCATTTTTGCCCCCATCGCAGTTTGTACAGAGTCCGTGTCTCACTCTTTGTAACCTCATGGACTGTAACATACCAGGCTTCTCTGTCCATAGGATTCTTCAGGTGAGAATACTGGAGTGGGTTGCCATGCCCTCCTCTAGGGGATCTTCCCAACTCAGGGATCAAACCTACATCTCTTACGTCCCCCGCATCGGCAGGTGGCTTCTTTACCACCAGAGCCACCTGGGAAGCCTCCTTAGGCAAACAGTCAATAATTTCGGCTTTGCTGTCTCTACCACAACTTCTCAGCTCTGCCATTTTGGCACAAAAACCGTAAACAAACGGGCATGGCTGGGTTTCAATACGATTTTATTTACAGACTCCGAAAGTTGAATTTCGTCGTTTTTTTTCTCTTAATGTGTCATGAACAACATTCTTCTTTTGATTTTTCCAACCATCTACATATGCAAAAACCAGCCTCAGCTAGTAGGCTGTACAAAACTGGTGGTGTGATGCTTTAGACAACTTAAAATTCTTGACCGTTTCTCCAGGAGCCACTGGTGTTTGCTGGCTCTGTGTCCTAGTTTCAAGCTGCCTTAAGCCACCTTAGGTAAGGTGCATTTCACAAGCAGATGCAGGCATGTGTGTAGCTCTCTAGTCCCTTGTGGTTCTGACTGGTCTGATTCAGTAGTTTTCACATTTAATCTTCAGCTGAACTTTTCCTTCCTATGAAATCTCTTGTTGAGAATGTGAAATAGCTATTAATAGGTGGTCCTACAACCACGCTTCTTGCCCTGCCCAGTGGCCTCTGATGTAAATCCTGGAAAAAGCATGCTGCTGCTAAGTCGCTTCAGTCGTGACCGACTCTGTGCGACCCCATAGATGGCAGCCCACTATGCTCCTCCATCCCTGGGATTCTCTAGGCAAGAATACTGGAGTGGGTTGCCATTTCCTTCTCCAATGCATGAAAGTAAAAAGTGAAAGTGAAGTCGCTCAGTCGTGTCCCACTCCCAGCGACCCCATGGACTGCAGCCCACCAGGTTCCTCTGTCCATGGGATTTTCCAGGCAAGAGTACTGGAGTAGCATGCCATTGCCTTCTCCAATAGTGGATGGAAAAACCACCATCCTGTGGTCTGGTTTATAACAGTGGATGAACCATGAAATGGTCATAGAGCCATCTGGCAAAGGACTTTGCTTACGACTCTAAAATGTGTTGAAGACAGTGCAGTTCTGAGTAGTGATTATGACCTTGGCTTGGGAGTCTGAAAGACTTACATTTGAGTGTGTCACTTGTACCTGTGTCCTTGGGGAAATCGCCTGCTTTATAGATTTCCTCACCTGTGAAATAGGGCTCATAATACCAGGTGCCTCACCAGGCTGTCTTGAGTGCTAGAGAGGATAAAACCTGTAAAGCATTTAGAATGTTATCCAGCCAGGTGGAAGGCGGTGGGGCTTACAAACAAACAGGAATCTGTGGCTGAAAGTCTCAAATCCAAACAAGAAAAAGGAAGGCCTTTTCTCAATATCAGGGAAGGAGTTCTGAGTTTGTCCTTCTTCCAAGAATTTCTTTGAGTCTTCAAGCCTTCTCTCCAAGACTCCCCTTCTTGGTTCTGAGTCCCTTCTCTACCTGGTAAGTGGAGAATCAGAACCGAGAGAATGGGCTCATATCGCATGGCATTTTCTGTGAAATGCCTCTGGTTTGGGGCATACTTGTAGTGTGGGTTAAATACACAGCACTTCTCAAGACAAGGAAGCAACCTAAATGTCCATCAGCAGAGGAACGGATAAAGAGGATGTGGTACGTATACACATTGGGACGCTACTTAGCCATTTAGGATGAAATAATGCTGTTTGCAGTAACACGGATGAACCTAGAGATTATCATAGTCAGTGAAGTAAGTCAGAAAGAGAAAGGCAAATACCATATGATACTACTTATATGTGGAACCTGAAATATAACGTAAATGAATCTCCACAAAGCAGAAATGGATGCACAGAATAGACTTGCGGTTGCCCAGGGTCAGGGCCAGGGGAGAGGTAGGAAGAGGGATGGATTGGGAGTTTGGGATTAGCAGATGCGAACTGTGACATATACGATGGATAAGCAACAAGGTCCTACTGTATAGCAAAGGGACCTATATTTAATATTCTGTAATAAGACATCAGGGGAAAAAATATGAAAATTATATATATATATATATATATATACACGTATAACTGAATAATTTTGGTGAACAGCAGAAACTAACAGAACACTGTAAATCAACTACACTTCAATAAAGCAAAACTTTAAGAATATACATGGCACGGGACTTCCCTGGTGGTCCAGTGGCTAAGACTCTGTGCTCCCAATGCAGGGGGCCCAGGTTCGATCCCTGGTCGGGGAACTAGATCCTGCATGCCACAGCTAAGATCCTGTGGGGCCAAATAAATAAATAAAATGTTTTTTTTTAATGCATAGCGCTCCTATTATTATCAAATAATGATAGACATAGTGTAAAGGTAAAGCCAAATGCGAATATTGACTCTTCCCTTCTCCAGCTGTGACAACCCTCTCTCCTCTGCAATCCTGCATTGGCTCATCATCGCATGTCAGTGTGAATAGTCCCTCTCTCCTAGGGTGGTGGATGAGAGTAAATGAGAAGAATGTAGTTTTCAGCTCTATGCCTTGCCCGCTGGAAGCACTTCAAAGGCGCTAGCCATTATAATGATGCGCCTAGAGCTTTGCAAAAATTATCTTACTTCATATATGATCTTATTTAATTCTTACAGTAACTACTCTGAAAATATAAGCCCAGCTGTGTGTGAATGTAAGCCTTGTCTGTGGTCCTCGACACCACCTGGCCCCTCACCTCCGCGGCATCTCTACGGGCAGAGACAAGAACAATAGGCATAATTTCACGCTCTGTTGTGGTGAGAGGTTCTGAATTGTTTGTCATTTATGAGAACTGGCAGAGCCATTAACTGCCCTGGGAGACTGGCTAATTGGCTAGTTAACAAACACCCACAACGATTATCAAACACCCGCAATGAGTTAACTCAGGCTGATGGCGAAGGAAGAAAAGGAAAGAGAAGGCTGACAGTCATTTCCCCAGGATATACCACGCAATTCGGTCCTCCTGAAGGAGTAAGCCACACAGCAGAGCCCAGCAAGCTGTGGTTCCAGGCAAGGGGATCATCAAAAGGGGCTATCCTATGTTATCTATCAGGGAGAGTGGGTTACTCCGAATCCGTGCCTGGAATCCACACTGAGGAGTCAGCAGACCTTGACTGTGTTCTGGCTCACCATTTATGCATTTGAGCGCAAGCACAGTTTTGTTTTGTTTTGTTTTTTAATTGGAAGATTATTGCTTTACAATGTTGTGCTGGTTTCTGCCATACAACAACTCGAATCAGTCATAACTATATATTAATATATATCCCTTCCCTCACGAGCCTCTCTCCCACTCCCCGCAAAAATATTTATTTGGCTCCTTGGGGCTTTGTTGCAGCATGAGGGGGTCTTAGTTCCCCTGACCAGGGATCAAACCCAAGTCTTCTGCATTGCAAGGTGGATCCTTACCCGCTGGACCACCAGGGAAGTCCCTAAGCACAATGCTACTGGCCAGTTGTTTCATCTGTAAAATGGGATGGTAAGTTTTTATATATAAATATATATATACACACATATATGCCTACCCACTGTGTTTCCCCTGGTGGCTCAGCAGTAAAGAATCTACCTACAATGCAGGAGCCACAGGAGACACATGCTCGATCCCTGGGTTGGGAAGATCGCCTGGAGGAGGAAATGGCAACCCACTTCAGTATTCTTGCCTGGAGAATCCCATGGACAGAGGAGCCTGGCGGGCTACAGTCCATGGGATTGCAAAGAGTTGGACACAATGAAGCAACTTAGAATGCACATGCACACACACACATGTGTATTCCACTTTCTTTTCCCCTTTCCCTTCATTGACTGGGAAAAAATAGCAGCTCTCATGATGAGCGCTTATGCTTCCTAGCTCTTTGCCCTTCTAAATAGATCCCAGGATCATGCAAAATCTAAGCAGAAAGTTTCTGTTTCCAGCTTTATTTATTTTTTTCCTCTACTAATCTCCTTTTTGTGCCCCAAGCAAGATGCTGATTGACCCACCAAGGCAGAACCCACAAGTCTGAAGGATCTTCACTGTGGGAGAGAAGAAGCCCCAGGCTGGGCCCAGGTGCTCTTTCTGCCCCCCTCCCCCGACTCAGGGCCACACTTGTTTCCACAGGGACTTTCCGAGGCGTGTGCAAGAAAATTGATCACTTCCCCGAAGATGCTGACTACGAACAGGATACAGCTGAGTATCTCCTGCGTAAGTTTCCCTGACTTCCAGGGTCCCCCTGGCGGGAGGGTGGTGAGGAGGGGTGCCCTGCAGTCACCCAGCTGCCTCTGAGTTTGAGGCTCCCAATACCTAGCCTCAGAAAAGGATATGTGCAATGAAGCTTCAGGAAAATCTTTGCTATTAGACAGAGACATTCAGGCAGTTCTGATATCTGAGTCTCCTTCATTTCCATGAACTAGAAACAGGAAAAGAAAAAAAAAGAAAGGTGAATCAAACCTCAAAGTTCTTTTTAGTCCACTTACAAGAAAATCTAAGGGTTTTCTTCAACTTGAATACAAGTTTTCGCTTGCCCCAGAGGGTGGATTTGAGGTGCTAATGGGCAAAGTGCTAATGGGTGAGGTGCTAATGGATGAAGTGCTAATGGGCGACGTCCTAAAGGGCAAGGCCTGGGAGAATAAATGTAAACCAAGGTTCACCCTTCTTCCGTTTCAACAGCACTGGGGCAGGGCCAGTGTCTCCCCGGTAGACTGTCCCAAAGTCAGTGGCCCTGATATGATGTGAACTGTCATGAACACAGAATGCAGGAGACAGTAGGGTATGCTGAGCAAGGGCTCTGGATTCTGTTAACCAGGGCTTTTATTCCACTACACCCTACTAGCTGGGTTAGATCTGGACCAAGTTGCTTTGCCTCTCATTGTAAGACCAAACACTATAGAACTCTTAGAGGAAAACAGAGGCAGGACACTCTTTGCCATAAATCGCAGCAAGATCTTTTTTGACCACCTTCTAGAATAATGAAAATAAGAATAAACAAATGGGACCTACTTAAACTTAAAAGCTTTTGCACAGTAAAGGAAACCATAAACAAAACAAAAAGACCGTCCTCAGAGTGTGAGAAAATATTTGCAAACAGAGCAATTGACAAGGAATTAATCTCCAAAACATACAAAGAGCTCATGTAGCTCAATATCACAAAACAAAAACAAATGACACAATCAAAAAATGGGTGGAAGACCTAAAATAAACCTCTCTCTAAAGAAGACACACAGATAGCCAACCAACACACGAAAAGATGCTCAACATCACTAATAATTAGAGAAATGCAAATCAAAACTACATCATCAAAAAGTCTCTCACCTTTCTTTATAGTCAGGAATGAAGACTATAACGTCATCTATTTAACAGGGTCGCAAAAATTAAATAAGCTGATGCACATTACACGCCACCTGAAACCATACGTGTTGGCTCTTTTTTGTGGCATGGGATGAACAACAGCCAAGGGCCTGACATTGATCCTGGCACAGAGAGAATTGGAAACAATGTAATTTAAATAGAATTTCTTCAACAGGGAGCCTGAGTTTCCTCAAAAGGAAAATCTTAAGGCACTGACTAATTTACTATTAGAGAGTGTTAAATGTAACATTTTTTGAAAAACTACTACAGTAATATCAATAAAAACTTCAAGAAATTGTGGTATTCTGATTATGCCTGTAACTCATAACTCAAGCGGAGTGTTTTACAATTAAAATCAGTTTTCACTCTACTCATGCTTGCTAGTCCGCAGAGGGGCTGTGGGTATTCATATGAGCCTTTAATCACATAACAATACAAGTGGTGCTGGGGGATCAGTTTGAAAGAAACAGACACTTCTAAGCTAAATTTTAAAACATAAACATATTATTTCTCTTTTTTCAGCTACTTGGATTTGTCCAATGCTGCCTAGGGTTTATATGAGCAGCTCAAAAAGAACTGATGTGGGAATAGAAGCCACATTTAGAGAGGGAGCTTGACCACAGTCTGGGGGATGACATAGATTATTATTACTTGGACTTCCTCAAAAAAGGATTATTCTAAAGCCATCACAAGTGGGGTTTTACCAGAGTGCCTAAGTTTTTACTTTTCTTCCCTACTTTGATGTTTGCCCTGCTGGGGATGAAACAGAACTGTGAGTTCTATTTCATAACTTGCAAAACTGATTTTAAATTCTTCCAAGAGATGTACCTCTTTTCCAACAAAATATATATCTCCCCTCTTGGAAGGTGAAGGTCCTCACCATCAGCCACCAAACCAGGTTAAGGAGGGACCGTCCCAAGCACATGAATTTCCTGCTGGAATTTTGGAACCCCTGACCCAGTCACGTGGAGCCAGGGTCCCGTTCCTGCAGGGGTCTCCAGCCCGTACAGTCCACATGCTGCTAGCTCCTGCTGCGACCACACCCCAGGAGGATGGGATTCCGCACACCGATTTGCTTTTTCTTCTTTCTTATATGTGGTTGGGGAGGTTACAGCTTAAACCTACAGCAGAAGGTTTAATCGTCCACAGGTCCTGTTGACTTGAGCACTGGTCCCCAGCCTTTTTGGCTCCAGGGACTGGTTTCATGGAAGACAATTTTTCCATGGGCAGCAGAGGTGGGGGTGGAGGGGATGGAAGATTCAAGCACAGTAGGGTTCCAGCTCCTATGAGAGTCTAATGACACTGATCTGACAGGAGGTGGAGTTTAGGCAGTAACATGAGTGATGGGGAGCGGCAGTAAATACAGATGAAGCTTTACCCACTGGCCCGCCGCTCACCTCCTGCTGCGCAGCCTGGTTCTTAACAGACCACAGATGGGAAGCGGTCCAGGGCCTGAAGGTTGGGGATCCCTGGACTAGAGAAATCCCTAACATAGCACTGGACCTGGCCAAGCCCTGCTCAGACACCGAAGGTGAAATTACCCTGCAACAAGCTTCCCTCCCCACTCCTAGGACCACAGCTTAGCCCCATTTAGATTAGGAAGGAGAAACAGGGAAAGAAGACAGTAAGACCTCTTTAATTGTCCGGAAGCCAGACAAAAACCTTCTTGTTCATCTAGATAAACCAAATCCAAGGTTGGGAATTCCCTGGCGGTTCATTGGTTAGGACTTGGTGCTTTCACTGTTGAAGCTGGAGTTTGATCCCTGGTGAGGGAACTAAGATCCCACAGGCCATGCATCACAACCAAAAAAAAAAAAAAGAATGAATCGAGGGTAGACTCCACCTGACTTAGGAGAAAGTGGCGGCAGAGCACAGCCTGTGTGAGGCTGGCACCTGTAGCCAAGAGTCTTTAGAACCTGCTCTGATCCCACCCGTGGGGCAGAGATGGGATCTGGCCACCGCCTGGTTTCCAGATGGTTCCCACACTACATAGGAAGCAACCACGTTCCCACGTCACACAGCCACACATTGCAAATACACACAACCAACGCAATTCAGTAGCTTCCAACGTTCAGATCATCTCCTTCGGGCATAATCACACTGTAATCATACTTTGAAATTTTTTTTAAAAGATTGTTTTTAAGGTGCTCTCCTTTAATCAGTTGAATTCATCACATTGAATATTCCAGCAATTCCCATCGAGGACACAATGCAAACGATTGCTTCAGAGATCTGTGCAAGAGTTCCTAACAAGTCCTTGATATCACTGGGGGTAGAACCACTCCTAATATTTGTGGGGCCCAGGGCCAAGGTTCATATGGAAACTCATAGGCTGTATGGGTAAATATTTAGATGCTATAAATAAGCTATGCCCACCAAAGACCCGAGAGCTTACTTCCCAGGATACCTCTTGACATGGGCACTAGAGGAACCAGGGGGCCTGCCCTGCCTCCTGCAAGCCTGTGTGGGACCCCAGATGTGCAGGGCAAGACAGGCCTAGGCCAGGACTCCTGGACAGTGACTGACTGGCCTGAAGCCAGGATGGGGACTGAGCTAATCACCCTCCCAGGGGTCAGGACAGCCAGGACCCCTCCCTTCATGCTTCAGGTCTCCTATCGAGGTTTCTAGTTAGTTTGAAGCCCCTCCCAAAACTTTCCCATCACAACGGGGACAGTTACTGGGATCCTGGTGTGCCCAGACGCCAACACTGAGTGACTTGGGGTGGTCATCCCTAAACAAAAGCTAGAATTTTTTTCATTTTCTTCTTTTCATGAAGAGAATCTCACCCCAGTTCTCCTCCATCAGCCCTCCCAGGCAGATCCCAAATCAGCTACCAAACTTGCAGAAAACTTTTTCCGTGAAAAAGACAAAACAACAGCAACAAGAAAAGCAGAGCCCAGCCCTGTGCATTTGGAGCGTGAGTACCGCCACGCTGTAGCAATAGGAAGGGCTGCAGCTGAATCCCGGAGAGGCAATGGCACCCCACTCCAGTACTCTTGCCTGGAAAATCCCATGGACGGAGGAGCCTGGTAGGCTGCAGTCCATGGGGTAACTGGGAGTTGGACACGACTCAGTGACTTCACTTTCACTTTTCACTTTCATGCATTGGAGAAGGAAATGGCAACCCACTCCAGTGTTCTTGCCTGGAGAATCCCAGGGATGGGGGAGCCTGGTGGGCTGCCATCTATGGGGTCGCACATGACTGAAGTGACTTAGCAGCAGCAGCAGCAGCTGAATCTGTGAGAAAACCCACAGGGCCGTGAAGTTCCGAACACTGAGCTTGACCTTCAACGCCAAAAATGCACTGACCACCTTTTCCCGCTGCCCTATTGCTCCTGCACACACGCCATGATTGTAAAGATCCTACCGTCTGCTCAGCCGCTAAGCACCAGGCCCTCGAGTCATTGTCAACACCTCTTTCTCTCACATCCCACTGCCAGATCTTTAGGATTTACCTTTTAAATACATCCTGAGTCTCTCACCACCCATCTACAACCGAGTCCATGCCACGGTCAGCTCAAGTCTGGGTTCTTACAGCCGTTGCAGCCCCACCAGCCCCACCCTTCAAGGGCCCACACCTGGGTCCATGCTCTCTGCTCTCACAATCTTGAAGTCTTCTTTTTTTATATATGCCTTTGACAGTCACCTTTATTTCATTTTTTCTTCCAGTTTTATTGATATATAACATATAACAGTGCTGTATAGATTTAAGGTGTACAGCATCATGGTTTGACTTACATACATCATGAAATGATGACCGCAGTATGTTTAGTGAACATCCACCATCTCATATAGACGCAAAATTAAAGAAGCAGAAAAAATTTGTTTCCTTGTGATGAGAACTCTCAGGAGTTACTCTCTTTTTATGTATAATGTCCAGCTGTGTTAATTTTATTTACCATGCTGCACATTAAATCCCTAGTACTTATTTTTCTTATAACCTGGAAGTCTGTACCTTTTGACCACCTTCATTTCATCCCCCCTCCCTCTAGTCCCCGCCTCTAGTAACCACGAATCTGGTCTCTTTTTCTGAGTTTGTTTTTGAAGTAGATCTGACCTACAATTGGGGCTTCCCTGGTAGCTCAGCTGGTTAAGAACCTGCCTGCAATGCGGGAGACTCCAGTTAGATCCCTGCTTCAGGAAGATCTGCTGGAGAAGGGAAAGGCTACCCACTCCAGGATTCTGGCCTGGAGAACTCTGTGGACTGGGGTCCATGGGGTCACAAAGAGCTGGACATGACTGAATGATTTTCACTTTCACTTTCTGACCTACAACATGATGTTGGTTCCTGTTACACAACAAAATGATTTGATATTTTCAAAATGATCGCCATGATAAGTCTAGTCACCGTGCCATCTTGAAATTCTTAATAATTTTAGAACAAGAGGCCTTGCATTTTCATCCTGCATAGAGCCCTAGCAATTGGGTAATAGCTCCTACCTGTCATCTCTGTTACAATGTAAGCCCCGTAAGGGTGGGACCTTGGCTCTTTTGTACCTCAATGAAGGCAGAATTTATCCAACTGATATTCTGGCCCAAGTAGTCCAGGAAATACTCTAATAGTGGTTGGGTAAATACTGGGATCCCCACCTGAAGGCCCCTTCCCCCAAAACCTTAGGGCCTCTCTGTGATCCAGCAACAAGAGTTAACACACTTGTTTCAAAGACTTGCCCTGGGCCTCAGCTAGCATCCCTTTTTTCCCCTTTGAAGGGCCATGCCTGTATCCCTTGGGGAGGTTAAACATTTGTGCCAGTATGCCAGGACCCAGCAGAGCCCCTGGCATTTTGTAGGTGCCCAAGAAGCCTTGATGAATGATTAACTAAATTCATGTGTGTATCCAATGGCTAAATAGATATTGCATGGTCATTGACAGACTCAGTACTAAATGAATGTTTGTGTGTTTTGGGAAAGACAGCTTGTGATCTAATGGGAATCCCAGGATGCCCCACCAGCTACCTACATTGCACGACCCAGGGCAAAATGAAAATCTGGGGTTTCTGGTTCAAAACGCAGGCCCAAAATGCTGTTTCCCTTCTTCTGCCTTCTCTCTCTCCCCCTGTCATGGTGTCTTTTACTTGCTATGTAATGTCACACTCCCTCAGGCATAAGGACCCTCAAGGGTGCCCAGGGCTTGCACTCAATCCTGATTCTCCCTGTGTCCATGCCCAGGAGCCAAGGGTGGCAGCGGTCACTGGTTGGGGTCGGGGAGGGGCAGCTAGGAATCACCGCAAGGAGAACGGGAGGTAGCAATGTGGTGGGGCATGGGATGCCACCTGAGTCGAGGTTCAAAGCCCATGGCGCATGCTCCATTGGCCCATCAGACTTATTTGAAAAACACATTCAAAGATAAAGTTATTATGCATTTCAGGATGATGACTACAGACCGTTAACCCCAAGCCCAGGGTGTTAGATGTAGACTCTCTCCTCCTGCTCACGTGCTGTCCTCCAACCAGTCACCCCCATATCTGTGGAGCAGGATCCCAGGGCTGGCTGGGTGCAGGCAGAACCCTCTCTCCTTCTCTCCACAGGGGCTGTGAGGGCCTCCAGCGTCTTCCCCATCCTCAGCGTCACGCTGCTCTTCTTCGGCGGGCTCTGCGTGGCAGCCAGCGAGTTCCACCGCAGCAGACACAACGTCATCCTCAGCGCGGGGATCTTTTTTGTCTCTGCAGGTGAGCATCTTCGCCTCCGGCCGGAGAGCATCACAGACACCAAACCCGAGCCAGGGCCAGAAGGACAAAGCCATGCTATTCAGGGTTCCCTCCAGGGAAGGAGCAAGAAAATGTTCGACCTGTGTGTTAAGAATGAGAACCAAAGGCTTTAATAAGAACCAAAGATGCTGACAATCTAGCTGGAGAGTGGATGGAGTGAAGATGAGGAGGAGATGGGGTACTTAGGTCGGCTCAGAGACGGGAGAATGATTAATAAGAGTGTGCCTGTGTATGTCTGCTCAGGGTGGGCAGGGAGCATGTACGGTGTGTGTAAGGTGTGATCTGAGAGATGAGTCCAGTGTATTTTAAAGGGGTCCAACTTCTGGATACGATCATACACTATTTCTGGCCCCGTGAGACCTGGGTTTACTGGTGAACTATTGGTCACAGCTCTTCAAGCACTCAAATCCTCAGGCTGTCCAGAGCATCTCTGGGAACAACAGAAAACTCAGCAGCCTCAGATGCCCTCAGGGAAGATCTTATCAATAGCAGCCCTGACCGGAAGGTGGCAGAGGGTGGTAAGGAGGATGAGCAATCTCGAGAAGGGTTCCTGTTTCTGCCTCCTCTCTCCTACTTTATCTCCATCCCTCCTCCACCCTCTCATTTCCCTCCCTTTTGGGTTTCCATGCCTTCATTGCTTTGCAGTCTCTTCGCACCTCACCCTTCAGTCAGTGCCAATGAATGAAATGCTTTAGAGGTGAACAGAGGGAAGAGAGCTTGACTCTTTGATGATGGCCTCCAAACTTTGACCCATAATGGCAGAATATTTACTGGGGTAGAAACAGAGGGGCAAAAAAAATAAAAATAAAAAAGAAAGAAACAGAGGGGCAGCTTCCCAGGTGGTGATAGTGCTAAAGAATCTGCCCGCCAATGCAGGAGATGCGAGAGATGGGGGTTTCTATCCCTGGGTGGGGAAGATCCCCTGGAGGAGGAAATGGCAACCCACTCCAGTATTCTTGCCTGGGAAATCCCGTGGACAGAGGAGCCTGGCAGGCTACAGCCTATGGAGTTGCAAAAGAGACAGACGTGACTTAGCAACGAAACAACCACCACAAAAAAAAAATAGCTTACCTGCCTGGATTTGAATTTTGGCTAAACTTATGGGGCCCTGGAAATGTTACCAACTCCCTGTGACTTGATTTCCTCAACTGTAAAATGAGGGGAAGGGGAAGTACCAGTATTTATTTCATAGGGTTGTTGGAAGGAGGTTGGACGTAAAAGCACAATATTATTTTCTAGCAAGGTAAAAGCAACACAGTAGTTCTGAAGTTGGAAGCCCAGCCCCCTCTAGGATCTTTCTCAGTTTCCTCCCTACTCTTTTCCCTTCTCGGAAATGGGGAAGGTGGACGGAATCCAGGGCTGAGTGTCTGGGAACCAACTCGAGCCACAGACCATCTTGTCAGGAGAATAAGATCAGCCTATGATCTTATTAAAGGTGACACTCTGCGTGGACAGACGCTAACAGCTGGCAAACCCAGGGACTTGCATCGCTTTGAGGCACATTCTAGTTGTTGAGGGCCCCTCCAGACCTCCCGGTCTCTGACTGACACAGAGGATGCTGTGTTGTGCTGACATGAGGGTTTCCTAAACAGGAGAAGATCATTATTTTGTCCCCCAAGGGGACTGTGAAGGGAGAGTGTGTCACCAGCAAACGTCTTGTTACAAGGGGTGTTGTGAGAGACAGCAGGTAGAGTAGACACACGAGAACCGGGGAACACAGGAGCAGCAACAAGGCCCTGAGGGGGAGCCAGAAGCTGGGGGTCTAATCCTAGCTATCCCCCCACCACTGACCTCCCTGAGGACCCTAAAAAGCCTCAGTTTTTCCACCTACAAAATGAAAGTAGGATTCAGCACTCCCTAAGGCTCTTTTTGCTCAGTTATTATAAGGTGATTTCTGGCAAGCAGTCAACAACCCTTTATTGAGTACCTACTATGCGCCAGAGACTGGGCATTATACTCAAGACCGTGGGCTCTGAAGTCAGGCTGCCTGGGGCAAATCGTGGCTCTACCACTTCCTTGTGCAGTAACCGCAGGCAAGTCTCTTACCCAATCAGTGCCTCCGTTTCCTCATCTGAAAAACGGGGTAATAATGGCTCTACCTCAAAAAAAATAATAATAATAATGGCTCTACCTCTTAAGCCTGCTCAGAGGATTAGATAGTTGGTATATGGAAAATGCCTAGAACTGCATCTAGCTGGCAGTAACTGTGGGATGCATAGTGCGTGCTAAGTCACTACAGTCATGTCCAACTCTGTGACCGCTTGGACTGTAGCCCGCCAGGCTCCTCTGTCCTTGGGATTCTCCAGGCCACAATACTGGAGTGGGTCACCATGTCCTTCTCCAGGAGGTCTTCCCAACCCAGGGATAAACCTGCATCTCTTATGTCTCCTGCATTGGCAGGTGGGTTCTTTACCACTAACTCCACCTAGGATGCATAATAGCTGGTATTATATATGTTGTACCATTTAATTCTCGTGTTGATTCAATTCAACAAATATGCACTGTGCTCTTGCTTTGGGTCAGGCTCTGGGCAAGGAGATAAGACCATAGCAGTGACCAAACCTAGCTAGATCTGAGCTCAGGGAACAAGAGACAATCTTGGGTTCAAACCCCACCTTTGCCATTTCCCGGGACTTCCCAGGTGGTAAAGAACGCACCTGTCCATGGAGGAGATTTAAGAGACACCAGCTCACTCCCTGGGTCAGGAAGATCTCCTGGAGGAGGGCATGGCAACCCACTCCAGTATTTCTGCCTGGAGAATCCCATAGACAGAGGAGCCCGGTGGGTTACAGTCCATGGGGTTGCAAAGAGTCAGACATGACTGAAGCAGCTTAGCAGAAGCACACAGGCCATTTCCCAGCTGTGTTGACTTAGGGAAGTTATTTTCTCTGTGTCCCAGTTTCCTCATCTGTAAAAAAAAAGGTTTTTTGTTTTTTTGTTTTTTTAAAGCAGGACTGTTGCAATGATTAATTGAGACCATGCACGTAAAGACTTTGCACAGTGCCTGGCATATCATCAGTGTCCTAGAAACAAGTGGCAACTCACTCGGCTTGTCACCTCCTTTAACCTGCGCTGATATCCGAGTATCTCTTTGAGCTTCTTTTTTTTTTTTTTCAGCAAGACTTCTTTCCGGGGCTTCTCAAACTTTGCCACCAAAATTTCCCTGCAGGCAAAGGAGAGTGAAAAATGTGACCCTGGGGAGTCAGGGGGCATCACCAGAAGCTGCCTTCCATGAGCTGAAATGTCTTTGAAGTCTGTCTCCCATTTATACTTAAAAATTCATGTGAATTCTGCTCTCTTCTCCTTATTATATCCATGTTCATTTTAATATAAAAGAATGTGTCTTCCCTACTCATCTTCAAGCCAAACTGACACTCTAGAAACAGGAGCCGGTTTTTTTCACCCTGTGGTTTTCTGCAGCTTGACACAGGGCTGGCCGTGTCAACTCCCATATGATGAAATAGCTCCGTGATTAGAACCCGCTGCCTACCTGCTGAGTGCCTGTGCTGGGTAAAGCCAAGAGGAGACAGGGAGGAAGCAGACCCTGGCCCTGCTTTCTAGGGGAGAGTCCTAGATGGAGTGGCCAGAGAATCACATTCAAAACATGAATCCCTTTAATGCTTAAGCACCAGTCAGTCAGAACGGCAGCACTGGAGTAGAATGGAGTGGCCCTGGCTATGCCAAGCTTTCACCCTTTGTACAGATGAACCTATTTGCAGGGGAGAAGTAGCGATGCAGAGGTAGGGAGTGGACGTGCGGATCTGAGGTGGGGGGATGAATTGGGAAATCGGGACTGACATATGTGTACTGCCATGCGTGAAACAGATAGCTAGCAGGAACCTCCTGTAGGTTCCTACTAGCTCAGTTCGGTGCTCGGTGGTGACCTAGATGGGTGGTAGGGATAGAGGGTGGAGAGGTCCAAGAGGGAGGGGATATATGTATGCCTATAGGTGATTCATGTTATACAGCAGAAACTAACACAACATTGTAAAGCAACTATGTTGCTCAGTCGCTCAGTCACGTCTGACTCTTTGCAACTCCATAGACTATAGTCTGCCAGGCTCCTCTGTCCATGGAATTTTCCAGGCAGAAATACTGGAGTGGGTTGCCACTTCCTACACCAGGGGATCAAACCCACATCTCTTGGGTCTCCTGCATTGGCAGGCAGATTCTTTACCACTAGTGGGAAGTTCCAAAGCAACTATACCCCAATTAAAAAGAACAACAACAAACAAACAAACAAAAACCAACACTTTAATTCTTTTGTTGCTGGACTCTGGAGAAATCTTGAGGATCCCCAGGAAGAGTATGAGGTGTTCAATGGCGGGGATACTCAGCAGGCCAGTGGAGATGGTTATTTACCAACTAGTACTGGGAACTGTGGGCTTCCCAGGTGGCACTAGTGGTAAAGAAGCAGCCTGCCAATTCAGGCGACGTAAGAGACCTGGGTTGGATCCCTAGGTCCGGAAGATCCCCTGGAGGATGGCACAGCAACCCACTCCAGTATTCTTGCCTGGAGAATCCCATGGGCAGAGGAGCTTTGTGGGCTACGGTCCATAGGGTTACAAAGAGTCGGACACGACTGAAGTGACTTGGCACGTATGCCCTGGGAACTGTAACAAGGGGCAACTTCCATTTAGAGGCAGCCTGGGTTTGTAGGCTAGGAGACTCCAGCTGATGTACAAGCCTCCCTGAGTCATTAGTGGTATAAGTCTCGGATGAGGCCCCTAAAGCAAAGAGACACAAAAAGATATCGTCAGCTTTGGACAGTCATGTGAGAGAAGCAGCCACAGACCCTCAGGTTTTCATTCCTTCTTCCTGCTCCCTAGAGAATCAATTTCTCTCCAAGCGACTGGGCAGCTCTTTCCAAAACTATTCTATTGGCACCTGGGGACACCAAGTCTGCAGACCTTGCCTACTGGGGACAACAGCTTCACATTCCCCAATTCCTGATGTTTGAACAATAGCTAATTTAAAACATAATTGTATCCCCCGTGCAGATAAAAAGATATAGTTAGTTACTGTCCCTTACCCATGGGTCATTCTTTCTCCAGGCTTCATTCCAGACCCAGAAATACCCACTGGGCAGCCATATCTGGACTCTCAATAAGCACTTCTAACCCCATTCTTCTTCTGTAAGCCTCCTCTCTCTGCTGCCTCTTATTGAGGCTCAAGATGCCATCAACTTTCCCACCATCCAGGCAAGACCGCTACTATAAGTTATTCTCAACTCTGGTGGCAATAGCCTTTCATTTCCTGGTGAGCCAGGAGCTGCTCAGGACCTGCTCAAACGTCACCTTGTCTTCAGGACGAAGTGGCTTAGTCATCCTCTCTTTTTGCTCCTGAACCATTTTATACGTGTCTCTGGTGGAGCCCTTACTGTATTTTGCTGTATTTACCTGTCAGTTTCTGCTACTAATGGTGACGAACTCAAGGGCAAGGATCTGTATCTTGTTCATTTCACCATCCTCATGGCTTAGTGCTGAAGACTAAGTTTTGATGGAATGAACTATTTCTAAGGGAAAATACATGCACTTTGATTTCTGCTGCACTTGCTGGAGGAGTAAGGTGTATTCTTTAGCTGAATGCTTCCCACCAGGGATGGATCAGCAGAATTTTTCATTTCCCGAGAGACAGACCCTGCAAGAAGAGTTCAGCAGCTGGATTTCCGGCCATAAATCCATTCTCCTCTCTCCCTGTCATCTCCACATTTTCAAAATAAATAGTTCAAGCCTAAAAGTGACCGTTACCTCTGTGGTTTATAAAGGTTGTATTTTTCTTTCCCCTTCTCTTAGGGTTAAGCAACATCATCGGCATCATAGTTTATATATCAGCCAATGCTGGAGACCCTGGGCAGCGTGACTCCAAAAAGAGCTACTCCTATGGCTGGTCCTTTTACTTCGGAGCCTTCTCTTTCATCATCGCGGAAATTGTGGGGGTCGTCGCTGTGCACATCTATATCGAAAAGCATCAGCAGTTACGTGCCAAATCCCACTCGGAGCTCCTGAAGAAATCGACCTTCGCTCGCCTTCCACCCTACAGGTATAGATTTCGGAGGCGGTCGAGTTCCCGCTCCACGGAACCCAGATCCCGAGACCTGTCCCCCATCAGCAAAGGCTTCCACACCATCCCTTCTACTGACATCTCAATGTTCACCCTGTCCCGGGACCCCTCAAAGATCACCATGGGGACTCTCCTCAACTCTGACCGGGACCACGCTTTTCTACAGTTCCACAACTCCACGCCCAAAGAGTTCAAAGAGTCGTTGCATAATAATCCGGCCAACAGGCGCACCACGCCCGTCTGAACTGACCTCGGCCCTCTGCCCTCCGCCCCAGCACAGCCCGAGGGGAAGTGGACAGAGGAGCCTCTGAGGTTGCATGGCATGGTCCTCGTGATGGTATTACTTTTTACAAAGAATGAAACCAAATGGACTCAGCCCTCTCCCACACTTCGCCCCTCCCTCTCCAGGTCCTAACCGGTCCATCCCTTCCCCCACTTTTCAAGCCAATCCCATGATGTCGTTTCTCTCTGTGTGTATCTGTGACGGATGTTTTCCTCTCTTCCTTCTTTACTGGAAGGACCTCCTCATTCTTCCCTCCTTGGAAGAGGACTTTACTCAAAGTCACGGGTGGTGGCTGGGTTGGGGGGTGTCGGGGTCTCCAAATCCCCAGGTGTGTGCACAGGTGTCCCCATTGTCCACTCATGCACATCCTCAGGCCACTTAACCGCCCAGGTGGCCCAGAGGGAGGCATTCACCTTTCCGTGTTAGAATAACATGACCAGAAATCAAAGATGTCAGAGCCCCGAAGCAGCTAATGTAATAAGCACTCATGTATTAAAGGTTTTGCCTTGTTGTAACTCACAGAGCTGGGGTGCTTTGTTTCTTCTGGGTAATTCCTGCACAAATTCACTGCCCTGCCCTCAAGCGGACTCATGTCCATGTTGAAAGCTGAGCTTTGCTCATCCACACTCCAATCACTAGGAAGGATCCTCCTTCCCCTCTTGAGGACAGCAAGGTGCTCTCACCAATGGCAGAGTCTGTAACCCTCGCCTGAATCCCCAGAAGCTACTGGGGGCAAACATGTGTTCAGAAATCTAGCTCTGGTGGTAGCCAGTAGCTCTAGGAACTGGGGAAAGTCCAACTGACCTTCAAGCCTCAGCCTTCTCATCTGTAAAATGGAGCATGGTACAGTATTCTCCTCGACAGAGTTGTGAGGCTTAAATAGGACATCTTGTGTAAAATGATTAGGTTCAGTTCAGTTGCTCAGTCGTGTCCGACTCTTTGCAACCCCATGAATCACAGCACACCAGGCCTCCCTGTCCATCACCAACTCCCGGAGTTCACCCAAACTCATGTCCATCGAGTCAGTAATGCCATCCAGCCATCTCATCCTCTGTCGTCCCCTTCTCCTCCTGCCCCCAATCCTTCCCAGCATCAGGGTCTTTTCCAATGAGTCAACTCTTCGCATCAGGTGGCCAAAGTATTGGAGTTTCAGCTTCAACATCAGTCTTTCCAGTGAACATCCAGGAATGATCTCCTTTAAGATGAACTGGTTGGATCTCCTTGCAGTCCAAGGGACTCTCAAGAGTCTTCTCCAACACCACAGTTCAAAAGCATCGATTCTTCAGCACTCAGCTTTCTTCACAGTCCAACTCTCACATCCATACATGACCGCTGGAAAAACCATAGCCTTGACTAGATGGACCTTTGTTGGCAAAGTAATGTCTCTGCTTTTCAATATGCTATCTAGGTCGGTCATAACTTTCCGTCCGAGGAGTAAGCGTCTTTTAAATTCATGGCTACAATCACCATCTACAGTGATTTTGGAGCCCCAAAAAACAAAGTCTGCCACTGTTTCCACTGTTTCCCCATCTATTTGCCATGAAGTGATAAGACCAGATGCCATGATCTTAGTTTTCTGAATGTTGAGCTTTAAGCCAACTTTTTCACTCTCCTCCTTCACTTTCATCAACAGGCTTTTTAGTTCCTCTTCACTTTCTGCCATAAGGGTGGTATCATCCACATATCTGAGGTTATTGATATTTCTCCCGCCAATCTTGATTCCAGCTTGTGCTTCTTCCAGCCCAGCATTTCTCATGATGTACTCTGCATAGAAGTTAAATGAGCAGGGTGACAATATACAGCCTTGACGTACTCCTTTTCCTATTTGGAACCAGTCTGTTGTTCCATGTCCAGTTCTAACTGTTGCTTCCTGACCTGCATACAGGTTTCTCAAGAGGCAGGTTAGGTGGTCTGGTATTCCCATCTCTCTCAGAATCTTCCACAGTTTATTGTGATCCATACAGTCAAAGGCTTTGGCATAGTCAATAAAGCAGAAATAGATGTTTTTCTGGAACTCTCTTGCTTTTTCGATGATCCAATGGATGTTGGCAATTTGATCTCTGGCTCCTCTACCTTCTCTAAAACCAGCTTGAACATCTGGAAGTTCACAGTTCACGTATTGCTGAAGCCTGGCTTGGAGAATTGTGAGCATTACTTTACTAGCGTGTGAGATGAGTGCAATTGTGCAGTAGTTTGAGCAGTCTTTGCATTGCCTTTCTTTGGGATTGGAATGAAAAGTGACCTTTTCCAGTCCTGTGGCCACTGCTGAGTTTTCCAAATTTGCTGGCATATTGAGTGCAGCACTTTCATAGCATCATCTTATGCTTTTTACCTTATGGATGACTTCTGGGTAGACTGACCTTTATCTGAGTTTGGGCTTCCATAGCAAATACTATAGATCAGGGTGCTTAACAGCAGACATTTATTTCCTAAAGTTATGGAGGCTGGGCAGTTCCAGATCAGGGTGACAGTAGATTCTGTTCTTGGTGAGGGCTCTCCTCCTAGCTTGAAGACAGCCACATTCTCACTGTGTCCTCACATGACAGAGCCACTAACTCCATCACAAGGGTCCACCCTCATTAAGGGTTTTCCCGATTTCTCAGTGGTAAAGAACATCTGCCTGCGATGAAGGAGATGTAGGAGGTGTGAGTTTGATCTTGGATCAGGAAGATCCCCTGGAGAGAACCCACTCCAGTATTCTTGCCTAGACAATCCCACAGACGGAGAAGCCTGATGGGCTGCAATCCATGGGGTGACAAAGGGTTGGGCATGACTGAGCATGCACACTTGAGCTTGAGCTTGATCCCTAATTACCTCCCAAATGCCTCTTCTCCAGATGTCATCATTTTGAAGCTTAGGGCTTCAGTGTGTGGATTTAGATGGTGGGGAGGGATCCCATTCAGTCCACAGCAAGCATGACTGCAGGAAGACAGATGCCAAATGGAAGCTAGTCTCTTTTGGGGGTAACGGTGTACTTTGCACAGTCTCTGAGGGGCTCAGGGGAGTGAAAGTGGAAGGACATTTGAATATTTTGAATACTGATACCAGAAAGCATGAGAGACAGATAGTCCCTGCCTGCAGTGACTCCTGGGG
Source organism: Capra hircus (assembly GCF_001704415.2). Lineage (NCBI taxonomy): Eukaryota > Metazoa > Chordata > Mammalia > Artiodactyla > Bovidae > Capra > Capra hircus. The sequence continues at coordinate 21,964,640 of NC_030832.1, forward strand.
TGAGTGTGGCACACACCAACTCATCACGCCTCCACCCCACTTCCAGCTCCAGCCACTCAAGGGGGCAGAGTTATGGTCATAGGAGCTCACACTTACCTGACTCTGCTAGGTACCAGGCTGTGTTGTAGAACCTTATACATATTGCATCATTTAATCCTCCCAGAAATATCCCCATTTTACCAAGGAGGAAACTGAGGCCAGAGAGGGTGTGTGATTGTCCAGACTTCATTCCTGCTGCAGGCGCCAAATCCTGGGAAGCCAGTCACGTGCCCACACTCACACCCACGGTGAATTTTATTGTAGAGCACAGACTAGTAACAATTTGTTTTGTTTGACACTTGAGAGACATTGCTTGCAAATTACACACATACATCAGATTATCTCACTGAATCCTTAAGACAACCCACGTGTAGGAAGAATTATCATCCGCATTTCAGCAGGTAAGGAAACAGAGGATCAAGGAGAGTGTCTTAGGTGCCGATAACAGAGCCAGCATTGAGAGCCAAGACTCTGCATCCTAATTTGACCAATTTCCTCCCTCTGCCCGCATTTCCCAACCTCAGTCATTTGAATTCAACCCTTGCAAAGATGTTTCATATCCACGTACTGCATCGGCCATTATTTATTTAGTGTTTCTCTTTAAATTGACTCACTTTTTACTTTAATAAACATATCTTGAAAGTGAACTTTATAACACTACTGTAAAAAAGAAAACTGGAATTGCTCACCATAAGCAAATGGTAACAAGGAGAATAACTACAGTAAAAAGCAACACAATCCTGCCATATTCTAGCTGCAGCCTGTTGTAAGCCAAAGAGCAATGCCTGCTCTTTGTAAAAAAGAACATAATCAAAATGTTAGAAAGATGTTAAGATACTCCAGCAACAAAGAAGATGCTTCCCTTGGCTTAATCAGGAAAAATGGCAAGGGGGAAACCTCCTCACTAACACTGCTCTCTAGTACTGCGGCCATGTGTCAGGTCAAATTATCTCATCCAACACTTCGGGAGGAGTGGCTCCAGGCACTCTTGGAGAGGGAAAGATCTAAGAGATGGAGCAGGTAGGTGATGGATACCGTGAAGGGAAGATGCAGTAACCTCCCTGAGAACCAGGAGTTTGCCAAAAACAGGGCATCTGGGGAGCTGAGCAGGGATGGAGAGAAAAGACCAAGGGGCTTAACTAACTGGGCGTCTGCTCAGGAGACCCAGTACGAAGCCCTCTGCCAAGCGTGCTGGAGGAGAGAAGCAGGCACCTGACCCCTGGAAGGACCCCCTTGCTCCCTGCAAGGTTTCGGTGTGTGAGACTTCAGAGTGCCTTTGTGTGAAGACTGCTCAGATGCACCCGGCTGGCTGGCATCAAGTACATATTCATATCAACACTTCCAGTTCACAGCCAGGACCCCGGGCAATCCTGGTCATCCAAAGTCCTGTGAAGAGCATTCACATTCACTAGGCACCTACTGCGTGTGCCAAGCAATGTGTCAGGAGCTTCTCTTAATTTGTGTTTTTTAATCCTAACATTTGGGTATGTACTATCATTAAACCCATTGGATAGATGTTGAAACTTGCAAAGAAACAGCAAAGCAGGTACTCGGACTGGCACCTACCTGACTCTAAACCTTATGCCATAGCCACTCACTAAGCCTCCTGGGTCACACTTTTCAAATCTCTTGCTCCACCGCCGAGTTCCACCCCCCCCCCCCCCCATTTCCTTCACCACAGTGCAGCTCCTTTCCCAGTCCTCTCATTTATGGACCAGCAACATCCTATGGCCAATGTCAAGAGCAGAACACTGGGGCTTCTCTGTCTCATATCTCTATTCTGCAGCCCCGAAGTGTTGTCTCTATTTTGCAGCCCTCAGGGCCAAGTTCTGTCTCTACCTTTCAAGCAAGCAGATGCTGTAGCTGCACTGCCCAGATTTGAATCCCAGCTCTGCATTCATCAGCCATGATGACTTTAACAAGATGATCTCTCTGTGCCTCAGCATTCCCTGCTGTAAAAGGGACACAAAAATAGTCCTTACTCCATAGGTTTGTAGTGAGGATTCAATGAGCTTATTTTCATAAAGCACTTAGAAATATACTTGAAACAAAATATGTACTGTATAAATGTTGCTATTTTGTGTTAGTTGCTTAGTCATGTCTGTCTCTTTCTGACCCTATGCACAGTAGCCCACCAGGCTCCTCTGTCCATGGGGATTCTCCAGGCAAGAATACTGGAGTGGGTTGCCACACCCTCCTCCAGGGGATCTTCCCAACCTAGGAATCAAACCAGAGTCTCCTGCATTGTAGGCAGATTCTTTACCAGCTGAGCTATCAGGTTGCTGCTGCTGGTGCTGCTAAGTCACTTCAGTCATGTCCAACTCTGTGCAACCCCATAGACAGCAGCCCACGAGGCTCCCCCGTCCCTGGGATTCTCCAGGCAAGAACACTGGAGTGGGTTGCCATTTCTTTCTCCAATCCATGAAAGTGAAAAGTGGAAATGAAGTCACTCAGTGGTGTCCGACTCTTAGTGGCCCCATGGACTGCAGCCTACCAGGCTCCTCTGTCCATGGGATTTTCCAGGCAAGAGTACTGGAGTGGGGTGCCATTGCCTTCTTCAGAGCTATCAGATTAGCTAATATTTAATATTGTTCTCAGATCATTTCCTACTGGATCATTTCCCACCCATCCAATCTTATTTTCCAGACTGTGTCAACACACACCTCTAATCAAGCCAGCATCTACATGCAAGCCTGCATGCTAAGTCGCTTCAGTTGTGTCTGACTCTGTGTGACCCCATGGACTATAGCCCCCCAGGCTCCTCTGTTCACGGGGATTCTCCAGGCAAGACTACTGGAGTAGGTTGCCATGCCCTCCTCCGGGGGATCTTCCCGAGTCGAAGGTCAAACCTCTTATGTCTCCTACACTGGCAGGTGGGTTCTTTACCACTGGCGCCACCTGGGAAGCCCCCACACCTACATTCTTATTCCCAGTTCTCTGCCGTTGCTGATGAGTGTCATTCCTGCCTACAATGTTTCCCCTTGCCCTCTTCAAGGGGCAAGGGTTTTGTCCATTCTTCAAGAGCAAAATCAAGCCTCGTCCGCCTCCATGAAGTCTTTAGTGGCTTCTTGGGCTACATAATCTCTCACTTCATAACATTCATTCTTCATTCATTCATCTAGCGCTTATTACCAAGTACCTACTATGCTACTATGTGTCAGAAACAATTACAGTCCCCGCAGATACAACCACTGTCCTCATGCAACTCTCAGTCCAGTGTGGGAGACGAGTACTGAACAAGTAGACACACAAATCAGCACCGTTTACAACTGTGACCCATGTCATAAAGGGAAAACAGAGAGCAGAAAGTACAAAGGCACGTAAACAGGGAGCTCTGATTTTGTTGGAGGGTCAAGTATCAGGAGCTGGCATTTACAATTATACCTAAAAGTAGAGTTTGTGTTATCCAAGTGAAAGAAGGACACAGGGAGGGAAAAAACCTCAGCATGTGCAAAGGCCCTGAGACTGGAGAGACCCCCTCAACCACCACTCCAAAAAAGTCAGTAAAACTGGAGCACACACAGGTTACAGGAAGGGCAGCAACAGACAAAACCAAGGGAAAAGCTGGATCCAGAGGATATAGAATTACAGCCATGTGAAAGATTTGGAATTTTGACCCTAAGTACATTCAGAAGCCACTTATCTGCCATAAAAAAAAAAAAAAAATGAAATAAGGCAATTCGCAGCAACATGGATGCAACTGGAGATTATCATCCTAAGTGAAGGAATTCAGAAAAAGAAAGACAAATACCATATGATACCACTTATATGTGGAATCTAAAATATGGCACAAACGAACCTATTTACAAAACAGAAACAGATTCACAGACATAGAGAACAGATTTGTAGTTGCCAAGGGGAAGGGGGGTGGGAGTGGGGAAGGGCTGGGAGTTTGGGATTCATAGATTCATAGATTCAAACTATTATATTTAGGATGGACAAACGAAAAGGTCCTACAGTACAACCAAGGGAATTATATTCAATATCCTGTGATTAAACCATAATGGAAAAGAATATGAAAAAAAGTAATGTCTATATGTGTACAATTGAGTCACTTTGCTATGCAGCAGCGATAGGCACAATGTTGTAAATCAATTATACTGCAATTTAAAAACCAAAAAAAATGTAGAAAAAATTTTAAAGACTTTGAAACATAAAAAAAGGACTCAATTTTAAGTATACGTTAGAGATAATCTATTTGTCTTTTCAGAAATTTTACATGTTAGGCACCTAGTGAAATATTAGTTTCCTAAATCTCATCTTTAGAAATAAATACTTCTTTAATAGTTTTTGCATTACTTGCTTTATCCACAGTCTCTGGTGGATGGGGGCTTCGCAGGCAGTGTAGTTAATAAAGAATCCACCTGCCATTGCCGGAGATACAGAGGAGCTTAGCAGGCTATACAGTCCATGGGGTGGCAAAGAGTTAGACATGACTGAGTGACTCACACACACACACACACACACACACACACACACACACACACACTTACACACTTGCTGCCAGACACAGCTGATTGGATCCCAGTTTGTACCTGATTGAAGGCTAGCCAACTCATTCATAGGGAGGCCAGTAACCTGGGACTTGTGGCTTGACCTTAAAAGGTAAACTGAGCCAATCAGATGATCTCTGCTGAAAATTTTAACTAACAGCCACAGAAATCAGTTGCCAGTTGGCTAGGGACAGCAAAACGGAAAAGATACAAGGAAACCTCAGGACTAGGGTGGCAACAATGGGGAAAGGCAAGCTGAAGTTATTTTTAAAAATAAGACAAAACTGTTTGGTCATGAGGAGACAACCCTGCAAAGCGTTCCCATTATGATTAAATAAAACCCAAATTTTTGCCATGATCTCCAAAGTCTTGCATTATTAAGACCATACTAACCTATCCATCTTTATTCCATGCCACCCTTCATGCAGCCTACACTCCAGTCACATGTCCTCCCTTTTCAGTCCCTTGGTCCAGCTGAACATATGTCTGCCTCAGGGCCTTCACAGCCAGTGTTCCCACTGCTTGAAATCTCTCTCTTTACATGGTTGTCTTCTTCTCATTCTTCAGGTCTGAGATGACAAGTCACCTCTCAAAAGCAGATCCCCTGTTATTCTCTATTATAGTCCATACTTAGTCCCTTGATCACTCAGAAGGGTGTAATATTTTATCTTCTGTGTATTTGTTTACTTACTAGAAGATAAGTTCTGCGAGACCAGTGTCCTTGACTGTCTTGTTCTAGCTTTCCATCTGGTAAGTGCTCAACTATGTAAAGGGAAGAAAGAGAATGCCTGGGGTATTATTCAGGGGAAAGCAAGTAGCACAGGGGGAGGAAAAGCGTGGCTTTCTTGGATTCCAGTGACTGCTCTGTCCCATTTCCTTCTAGCCCAGTCGTATTGCAGGTGTAGTCCTCCAATCTCTGGGAGACTTTTTCCAAATTCCTTCAACAATCTCCTTTTTCCTCGAGCAAGCTTGAGTGGGTCTCTGTTCCTAATCACCAAGTGAACATTGAGGAGAACTTCTGAAGCTTCCAGAGCTGGAGAACACCCAGCCATATGGGAGCAGCTGAGAGTCCCTCTTGGGGCAGCAGGATAGCTGGGCCAGAATAGTATTTAGCCAGGATGTTTCTAGAAGGGGGGTGGTTCAGAACTTCAAAGCCAGTTCAGTTCAGAAAGAGCCAAGACTGAGACAGAACTGGGGACTGAAAACCAAAGGGGAGTGTCTGAGGGCCAGTAAATCGTGAGCCTAAAATCAAAGCCACCATGAAGGCAATGGCAAGGCCATGTTATTGGCTGCAAGCAAGCACCTCCTGGGTGTTAGGTAAAATCTGTAGACTGCTGATTAACAAACAATAGCAAAACCAACCAAACAAAAACCAGTTTTAAGATGGTGGTCTGTGGGGACTTCCCTTGTGCTCCAGCAGTTAGGACCCAGCACATTCACTGCCACAGGTTTGCTTCCTGATCGGGGAACTAAGAACCTGCAAGCCTCATGGCGCAGCAAACAAACAAACAAAAAAAGAGATGGTGATCTGGACTTTAGAGTTCCTACTCTGATGCTTTAAGTAAAAACCTCTTGGCTGCAAGTAATACTCAGTTCTAACTTAACTAGATTGTTTTGATCAGGTAAACTAAGTTATCATAATAACCTCCCAAGTTTCTAGGGTTTAACCAAATGAGCCTTTACTGCCTGCTCACACAAAGTCCAATGCAGGTGTTTTTGGCTGAGCCACGCTCCTGGATGACTCTACTCAAGTTGCAACTCAGGGGACAAAGCTGCTTCTGTCCTGCATTGTGCCATCTTGTGGCTTCAGGGCGGCCTGATCTCCTCCACCTGGGTGCATGAGGGAGGGGAGAGGGGCAGTGGTGAGAAAGTGAAGGATCATGCCCCTAAACTCAATCACCTTGATCCAGAAGCAACCCATTCATTTCATTAGTAAGAAGAGTCACGTGGCTCCATCTAGATTCCAGGGGAAGTGATGTTGAAAACATCATCCACGGCTGGAGAGTTGCTTCCTAGTAATAACTCTACATGACATAAGGTAGGCATTGATCTTTTGCAAGTGCCTGCTCATCTCTATCATTCAACTTAAATAAGAAGAAATGTTGCCTTTGTAATAAGAAATCTCAAGATAAAGGGGCCCTCAGATTAGTTAATGGTTTCCCTGGCAGTTCAGCAGTAAAGAATTCGCTTACAACACAGGAGACATAGGAGACGTGGGTTCCATCCCTGGGTCGGAAAGAGCCCCTGGAGGAGGGCATGGCAACCCACTCCAGTATTCTTGCTAGGAAGATCCCACGGTCAGAGGAACCTAGCAGGCCACCGTCCATGTGGTCACAAAGAGTCAGAGATGACTGCAGCTATTGAGCACACACACACACAGGTTATTAATTCAGCAGCTCAAAGATAAATCCAAGGACCCAAAGACTTTCCATCTTTCCACTCTTCCATCCTTGGGCCAGTATCCATCATACCCAGGTACAATATCCCATCATAGACAGATGCAACATCTGTGCATCAAGATGCTGCCTCTTCACTGTGTGTCTTTAAGAGGGAAGAAATCTTAGAAGCTACTCCATTAGATGTTCCCCTTATTCTCTTTGGCCAGAATTGGGCCACATGTCCACCCATAAGCCAGTCACCAATAAAGGGAATAAAATTACCATGAGGGACCCAGACCAGTGGTTCTTAGCCTTGGATGCCCATTAGCACCATCTGCAGGACGTTTTTTATTTTTATTTATTTATTTATTTTTAAAGAAAGGAAGACTTTAATTTTTTTTTTTATTTTTTTTTCTCGTCAAAAGACCAAATTTATTTATTTTAATTGGAGGTTAATTACTTTAAAATACAAATGTTCAGACACCCTAGCAGCTGACTCTCGACTTAATTGATCGAAAGGGGGCCTGAGCTTCATGAGTCGCCAACGACAGATAAAGGAACAAAGTCTATTTACATTCTTGTTTAGCTTGATCCATGAGATGCTTGTAAAATTTGGGAACTTGAAGTGATAAAGCAAATGGGGAAAATGATAGCAACCGGTACATCTGGATGAAGGATAGAGAAAGAAGCTCTTTTTTCATTCTTGTGGGTTTTTTTCTTTTTTTTTCTGTAGGCTTGAGATTATATCAAAATTTAAAGTTACAAAAAAGGGGGGTAATGGGAACTTACGTATAAAAGCCAGGATTTTGAAATTCTCTTGAAAATCAGAAAATCTGGAGAAGTGGAGTCTGTGTTCCTGCAGAAACTAAAAAGTAGATCTGATAACAGAGCCCAGAACTCTGAGCAAATACATCCAAGGCAAGGGCCTTGGCATCAGTATCATTATCTGGAGCTCAGGTGAGTCTTAGAATCAGTCTGGGGACTCGGTGTCTGGAATCCTTTCCATTTCTATTCATTTTCTTCTATCCTGCTCCATCCTCTTCCAGCCGCTAAGTATAGCTTGGATTATTTTCTGCCAAATGCAACACCTTGCACTTGCCCACACTGAAAGCTCATCCCTGGCAACTCCTCTGCCCACTCGCGCAGCCTGGTGAGCTCTTCCTGCGACGACGTGTCGCCAGCGGCTTGGCATTTCACTCCCTGGCACAGCGAAGTGTCACCGGCGCATGTGGCGCTCACCACTCACTCCTCCGGATCAGTCGGGCAAATGTCAGCGAAGACGCAGCCCAGCACTGACACCCCGCTGTTTTCGATTCATTGATTAACGAACTCATCACAACCCAACCAAGCCTCTGGTGGCAAGCAAAAGCGGCCAGCTGCGGTTAATGTAAGCAACAGGAATTTTGTGTAAGGCAGCACTTCTCAAAGGTGGTGCAAGGGACACTGGGGTCTGGATAACTCCACTCTGGGGCTGCACTGAGCACTGTAGAGTGTTTAGCGGCAGCCGTGGCTTCCACCCGCCAGATGCCAGTAGCACAGCTGCCCTGCCTCACCCCCCATGTTGTGACAACCAAAAATGTCTCCAGACAACAGCAGAAGTTTTTGGTGGGGATAGGGGAATTAAAAGCTGCTCCCAACGGAAAGGGTTAAGGATTAAGCCTAAGAAAAGATGGCAGTCTTAAAACAGAGCAGGACCCTGTGGGGCTCCTGGGCCTGGAAGCACTTCTGTGCCCCCCATTCCTTCCTTGTTTATAGGGAGCAGACTCCAGTCTGCATGATCTTCCTTGAGTTCCAGAGGGCAGATTCAAATTGTTGCTACTCAGGGAATGGAGGGGGGCTGCAGAGATAAGGGAGGAAGAGTGTGGAAACAGTGGTGAAGCGTTGGAGCAGGGTCCTTGTTCCCCCTCGAGCGGTACCCATAACAATATCTTTGAGCTCTTTATAGAACTAAAGCCCCCAACAAATGGAAGATATTAGCATTCGTCATTCCAGAGAAGACCACCTGAAGCCAGCTTAAAGAAGTTCCAGCTCCGCACACACCTAATCCTTATCAGCAACCCCAGGCTTGAACCACTGCTATAAAACTCCCCACCAAATCCTCCCAGGTTGGGATACACAGTTCTTTAGGGCACAAGCCCACTGGGTTCCCCTTTGCCTGGCAAAGAAATAAAGCTCTTCTTTTCTACTTCACTCAAAGCTTTGTCTCTGTTCTATTCAGCACCAGTGCGTAGGGGCTGAGTTTTTGTCATCATACTGAGACACTGTAGGGTTCTAGACAGCAAGGACTGTTAGATGGTTGGATGTGAATCCTGGCTCCATCATTTTTATTTGTGTGACTTAAGCTCTCCATACCTCAGTTCCCTTATCTTTAAAGGGAGATAATCAGGATTAATTAGGTTATATGGTGGAAACAAATAAGCTCCAAATATTAATAGTTTAAAATACAGGCTGTGTGTCCACTGCAGATCAGCTGGGGTTTTGTTCATCTTGCTCAGTAGAGGGTCCACCATCTGGATATTGCTGGTCGAAATGACAAGGAGAAAACAAAGAGATGCTAAACTGGCTCTTAAAAGTTTCTACCTGGAAATGATACATATCATTCCTGTTCATAATTCATTGATCAAATAAGTTATGTGGCTATACTGAATTCAAAGGGGACAACGAAGTGAAAACCTACCACAAGCCTGGAGAAGGAAGAAGAGGAAATATTGATTGACAAACAGCACTAAAGTCGAACATGAGTAACAATAATACTGACCTTATAAGTTTGCTAGGAATAGTAAACAAGTTAATCGTACAAAGTTCCCAGAACAGTGCCTGGCATCTATTAACTACTCTATAAATATTGGCTTATTATTACTGATTAATTCAGCCAGTGTTTATTGAGTACTGTGGTGGTCCATTTTATGTGAATATCCCGGCAGTCTCATCAAACACTCATCTTGGTGTTGCTCTGAAGGATTTTACAGATGTGATTAACATCTGTAGTTGACATTACATAAAAGGAATTATTTTCAACAATCTGGGCCGCCTGACGCAATCAGTTGAAGGGCCTTAAGAGCAGAGCCAAGGTTACCCTAAAGAAGAAGAAATTCTGGGGAATCTCCTGGTGGTCCAGCGGTCAGGACTCAGTGATTTCACTGCCAGGGATTGGGTTCACTGGGTTCACTCCCTGATCAGGGAACTAAGATAATGCAGGATGTGTGGCATGGCCAAAAAAAAAAAGAAATTCTTCCTGAGGACAGTAGCATCAGCTCCTGCCCAAGTTTCCAGGCTGCCCTTCCTAACAGCCTGTGCTACAGATTTCAGATTTGCCCAGCCTGCCCCAAAATCACATAAGCCAATTCCAGGCAATAAATCTCTTTACAAGAACTTTCCTGGTGGTCCAATTGTTAAGACTCTGCACTTTCAATGCAGGGATCTCAGGTTTGATCCCTGCTTGGGGAACTAAGATCCCATATGCTGTGCTGTGTGGCCAAGAATAAAATAATAATGATAATAATAAAATTTTAAAGGAATAATAAAAGTAATAACTGATAATAAAAACTCTTTACTGCCTTACCTGTCAATATCTTCCCCCTCCCTGCTTCCCCTCTTCTTCCTACCTCTTGTTAAAGACATAAATTCTAGGTTTTATTCCCTGCTTCTGTGATGACAAATTTCTGATTTCTGACCCTTTAGTCCTGACCCCCGCCCCCGACCCCCTGGTGGACGTTTCCTGGTTTGTCCGCATTCCCCTGGATCTTTCTGTTTTCAGCCACCACCTACCTCCTTAGACATCTCGCAGTTTCTTCCCCCGTGTTGGGCATCCTTAAGGCTAAAGAGCTTGGGAGAGCAGAAATTTTGAGCCACATGACATCGGGACCAACTGCGCCCAAAGTAGGCCTCAATTATATACTGATTATGTTGAATTAAAGTTAAGAAACAATCGATGTAAGAGGACACTTTGACCCTCCTCTGTGTCTCTCTGGAAGCAGGAAATAAACTTCCCATGTGATACATGCTACCATATATGAAATAAATAACCAACAAGGGCCTACTGTAGAGAACAGGGAGCTATACTCAGTGTTATGTATTAACCAGTAAGGGAAAAGAATCTGGAAAAAACGGATATTTATGTATATATGTATAGCTGAATGACTTTGCTATACACTTGAAACTAATATAACACTGTAGATCAACTATACTTCATTAAAAATAAATAAATGAATCTTTTTTAAAAAGAAAGAAGAGGGCAGAGAATCCCCAAGTCAAAGAAAATCAGTCAATCAGTAAGTAATCAATCATAAAATTTCTCATGGGAAGGTCCATTCTCTGTATCTGGAGGTAAAAAAGACACCCTTCTCATCTGAGGTGAGAAAACTGTATAAACACGTCTTGTTACCTCTTTAATTTACTTTCCCCAAGCCCAAACTCTGTTTAGGTAATTCACTGATTAAGAAAGTGTCATATCTGACTCTTTGCAACCCCATGAACTGTGGTCCACCAGGCTCCTCTGTCCATGGGATTCTCCAGGCAAGAAGACTGGAGTGGGTTGCCATTCCCTTCTCCAGGGGACCTTCCCAACCCAGGGATTGAAGCCAGGTCTTCCCCATTGCAGGCAGATTCTTTACCACTGAGCCACCAGGGAAGCCCCCAAAGCCTAATTTTCTTTGTCTCATCAATTCCTCATACCTTCATTTCTTTGTCTAAAAAGTATACAAACTGCCTCATTTGGCCACTTCTTAAATTCCATTTCTATAAGACCTCTGTCCAGACAAATTAAAATTTGTCTCTTTTTCTCCAGTTAATCTGTCTTGTGTCCATTTTATTATGAGTCCAGCTGCAAGAACTCAAGAGGGGAAGGAGCTAAATTTGCCCCTCCTCAACAATGACCATGACTGCTATGCCTTGAGAAGCTCCATCTTCTGCCCCGACCCCACCTTCCCTATCAAGTTCAAGTTTGTGCTCTGTGACTTTAGGTAAGTGACTTTCCATGCTTCAGTTTAACTCAGCTGCTGGAGGGGATCAGGATATACCATCTTGAAATATGCCACTTCGGCAGAGGATTATTTTGAGCTGAAGGCAAGCAAGAAACAGCAAATGCAGAGAAAGCTCTTTATCCTCCTCTTTACTGCCTCAAGGCAAAGCATAAATTTCCCTCCGTGAAGGTGTGCCCCCTCCTCAATCCTGTACCAAAAAGAGGAAACAACTCTTGTCACACTGGCGATGGCGCCAACTTGAATTTGCACAAAGAAATTGAATTGAAATAACCCTTATCGTCCATCATTTCTCCCATATATTTGCCTTCCCACAATCTACTGCCCCTAGAAGACCAAACCCTTTTCCTTCCCCTTGTCACCTCTCTAACTAAATGTATTGCACTCTGTTAAAATGGTATATAACCTCTCAGACTAAACCATGCAACTCAGATTGGGACTTGAACCCATGGTCTTTTAGCTGAGACCACACTCTTGGTCTCAGGATTCTTGCAGTCTCTTCCCAGAAAGAATTCAGTGAGAGACTAAGTAATAGGTAAGAAGTAGATTTATTTAGGGAGAAATACAGTCCACAGACAGAGTATAGGCCATCTTAGAAAGCAAGAGTCCCCAAAATATGGGATATTAGCTTTAATGTCCTGGGGAATTTCATAGGCTAATGAGTGGGAGGGTTATCCAACGGTTTTGAGGAAGTGGTAGGGATTTTCAGGAATTGGGCCACCGGTCACTTTTGGCCTTTTATGATTAGCCTCAGAACTATCATGGTGTATCATTTGGCTAATGTATTTCAATGAGTAATTAGACACATGAGTGTCTAATGAGGCTCAAGTTCTACTGGAAGTTGAATCTTCTGCCATCTTGGGCTTCGTTGGTTCTAACCAGTTTTTGTCGTGTCTTGTGGCTATGTCATTCTTTTAAAGGTTATTTCCTGTCCCCTTCCCTCCCATTTCAGAAACACTTCTTTGAGCTTTCACTTCCTCTTCCATGAGATCCCCTTCTTTGTATAAAATAAATAAATAAATAAAATATCAATGTCAAATACAATTTGTATACCTTATAGGGGAACAAAATTTGCCACGCCAAAATCTGTCTTTGGGACATGAGGAACATGATTGATTATTTAGGTTGGTTATTTTTAAGAAACAGAAGATTCAGCAAGAAACTTTGACCTCCTCCTTAGCTGCCTAAAGAATGTGTATAGAGGACATGTTATAGCAAGGGAGCAAGGGAACATCACCCAAGACTATAGGAAGACATTAGGCGTGTAGACCCAGAGGAGCCTAAAAAGGCCTGTTTGTTAAAACTCCTCTGTGTCCCACCACTGCCTCTGCCTGGACCAGCAAACATTTATTTACCAAATATTTGCTTTTCCATATCCATGTGAATTGCCTTCCTTACCTTTGAAGTCCCAGATGCCTATCCCTAACATCTTCTTCTATGTTAAGCTGAAGATGGCATTTAAGGTGAAGGTCTCAGTCATTTCAGTAAATTACTCCATTTTCCTGGGCTCTCCCATGTATACTTGTTATTAAACTTTTGCTTGGTTTTCTCCTGTTAATCTGTCTCGTGTCAATTTAATCCTTAGGCCAACCAGAAGAACCTACAAGGGAAGAGGAAATTGTCTTCCTCCCTGACAGCCTCTTTTTCTGTTACCTAGCTTTTCTTAGTTTAATTTGCATGGCCCCATCCACTCAGTTAAAAAGTGAAAGAGGAAAAGCATTCTCCTCCCCTATACTGCAAAGTGGGAATCACAAGAGAACCCATCTTCTATTTGTGCAGTGAGGACTAACTGAGGCAAATGCTTAGTAACCGAGAACTTGTTAGATATTTACCAATACTACGATTGGTGAAAAATTAATCAAGCTAGGAAAGAAATGGAATATTTTATTCAAGCCAAATGGAGAATTTAAGCATGGTCACATAATCTTTTGAGACACAGGGAGGGCAGAATCCAGATATACAAGTACAAAGTGAGTAGTGGGTCATGAGTCATTAAGGCCCCTTACAAGATTCAGTTCAGTTCAGTTCAGTCACTCAGTCGTGTCTGACTCTTTGCGACCCCATGAATTGCAGCATGCCAGGCCTCCCTGTCCATCACCAACTCCCGGAGTTCAAAGTTATCTCCTAAGGAGTAATGAATCCTGATGAGATTAAAGAGGATTAATCAGATCTCCTAAGGAGGTCTGATTAAGGCAGATACCTGCTAAGTCGCTTCAGTCATGTCTGACTCTTTGCAACCCTGTGGACTGTAGCCCACCAGGCTCCTCTGTCCATGAGATTCTCCAAGCAAGAATACTGGAGTGGGTTGCCATGCCCTTCTCCAGGGGATCTTCTCAACCCAGGGATCAAAGCCACATCTCAGCATCTCCTGCACTGGCCGGAGGGTGCTTTACCACTTGCGCCACCTGGGAAGTCCCCATGCAGACGCTCACAATGCACTAAAGGGACTTCCCTGGTAGTCCAGGGGCTGAGACTCTGTACTTTCACTGCAGGAGCATGGGTTCGATCCCTGGGTGGGGAACTAAGATCCCACAAGCTACATGGTCAAAAAACAAAACCAAGAAACAAAAGATACAATAAATACTAAATGGGGAGGGAGGAAGCCCAAACAGGCAAAGAAACACTTTATCAAAAATGTTCCCATCTTGCCATAAATTATGAATTTTATTTCATCACTAGCCCTCTCCATCTTCATCCCCAGCCCTGGTATTTTTGCCCCTTGTGGTCTGAGGACAATTTTGAGAAAGGTGAACAGCTGAGTCACAGAAACATAACCAGTTTTGTTAACCACAACCAAGCTGGTGTTGACAAAAAAATTAATCGGTTCATCTAAGAAAGCAATAGAAAATTTTATTTGAGTCTAGTCAAGGCTATGGTTTTTCCTGTGGTCATGTATGGATGTGAGAGTTGGACTGTGAAGAAGGCTGAGCGCTGAAGAATTGATACTTTTGAACTGTGATGTTGGAGAAGACTCTTGAGAGTCCCTTGGACTGCAAGGAGATCCAACCGGTCCATCCTAAAGGAAATCAGTCCTGGGATTTCTTTGGAAGGAATGATGTTGAAGCTGAAACTCCAGTACTTTGGCCACCTCATGCAAAGAGTTGACTCATTGGAAAAGACTCTGATGCTGGGAAGGATTGGGGGCAGGAGGAGAAGGGGACGACAGAGGAGGAGATGGCTGGATGGCATCACTGACTCGATGGACGTGAGTCTGAGTGAACTCTGGGAGTTGGTGATGGACAGGGAGGCCTGGCGTGCTGCGATTCATGGGGTCGCAAAGAGTCAGACACGACTGAGCGACTGAACTGAACTGAACTGAAGGATTATAACCCGGGAAGAGCATCTCAGAAAACTCCAAGAACTGTTTCACCCATTAGAAGTCAAGGCATAGTTTTATAAGTTTTTTTGAGATATGTATGTTAAATGACATATTATTGACAGTTTATACAATCCAGACCTGTAGGTACAAGGTGGTGGATCATCGTGACCCCTTACAAGATCAAGAAGGAATGTTAGTCACCTTTTAAGGTTTCGTGTTCTTGGTGCTAGGAGAACGCTGCTATTTTTGCTGATGGAGAAGTTTGGTCGATGCATAACGCAGGCACACAGGGCACAGGGAGGGGGGAGAGGGGACCAAAGTGTTAGGCAGGTAGACTAGGGAAAAGGAGTCCAAAATGGCGGTGGCTAAAAGACAAGGAAGCGAAAAGCCTGCGAAAATAGAGCAAAAGGTCCAAGGACTGGAGTGAGGGCTTCAGGTAAAACAAACAACACTCCTGGCTGGCCCAATTTACATAGGACAGGCCCAGGGAGAGATAAACATATAAATAGAGGAGCCAAAGCCAGCTCTCTCTCTCTCTCCCTCCCACCCCCCGCGTCCCCCCCCACCCCCCGCCACACGTTAGGGTGCCTTCTCCTCGTGTCTTTGGATCGACATGCCCTCATGCCTCGAAGATGGATTTCCCTGCTATCTTCTAAATAAAATAGAGCTGTAACACTGAGCTATAACACTGATTTGTCTAAGAGCTATGACATGGTGCATTCGAGACCTGAGAGCTGTAACACGGTCTATCCAAGACCTGAGAGCTGTGACACGCCGAGGGGGCTTTAACGTCCATCACTCCAAATCTTTGTTGTGACGAGACAAAGAACCGAGGAACATACACTCGTGTCACAAAAGGGCAGAGGACATGCTCTATGTTTACTTTTTTCTAATCTTGCCATAAAATATGAATTTTGTATCACACTGGCATCCCCACTATAAGTCTCTCTTTAGAAGGAGAACTTATACAATCTAAATCTATTCATCTTTTCTTCAAACCCACCCTCTCCCATAACAAGAGATGCTTCCTTTTAGCAGAGAACCCCAGGGAGCTGGTTTCTGTCTCCCTACTTCTATCCATGCTCAGGCACCCCATGGTCAATGTGTCCATATTGCCATCTCAGCTGTAGGGGACTCACAAGAAGTCTTGTGCTTTGAAGTATCACACTTACCTACATTTTGCATATCAAGAGGGAAGAGGATGGCAAATCATTATTGGCAAGAAAGATAGGGGAAATAGCAGAGGTCATGTATTCAAAAGCAATTAGTTGGGACAACAGAAGGAACAAAAGGAAAGACATTATGCAAATGGAGGCCATTCCATCCCTCAGAAGATAATGTCCTCTTTGAACACAAAAGGAAGGCTTTTAAAGCAGCCCAGTTCTTTCCAGTTCTGTTCAAATATTAAGCTTCCTCATGATTAATATTAGGCCTGGGTAGCGTCAGGGCTCTGAAACATTAACACTTTCATATTCTTCAGTAATGATGTTAGTATTCACTGTATTAGATTTTAAATATTTCACAACATTGGGCAGAAGTCAGTACAGTCATAAATCTTTTATTTCTACCAAATAACTCAAAACTGGCATGAGCCCATACCGCTCTTCCTTTTCTAACATTTCCTCTATGTAGTCTTTTGAGGGCTACTAAATTGGGGGTGGTCCATTCTCTGCGAAGCAAGTAATGTTTGATTTCAGTTACTTTCTCTCAGGAGGAGAAAGCAAGGTGTTACCAAACTCTGAGCCAAACTCAAAAGCCAAATTCAAATATTGAGAGTCAATTGGAAAGGAAAAGCTACATTTTTTCAGGAGGCTAGCAACCTGGGGAGAAGGCTGACTTGCGTCCAAAGACCAATTCCGGAGATTCTGCTCAACCATGAAGTCTTCCCGGATGTCTCAGATGATAAAGAATCTGCCCGCAGTGCAAGAGACCCAGGTTTGACTCCTAGGTTAGGAAGATACCCTGGAGAAGGAGATGAAAACCCACTGCAGTATTCTTGCCTGGAGAATTCCATGAACAGAGGAGCCTGGTGGGCTACAGTCCATGGGTGTCGCAAAGGGTCAGATATGGCTGAGTGACTAACACAACACACACAAGCTTTTAAAGGGAGAATCATTTGGGGAGCAGGTCAAGGTCTTCATATCTTCTACTGTGTGCTGGCTTTCTTCTGATTGGTTGGTGGTGAGGTAACAGGGCAGTGCTCCAGGAATCTCAAGCTCAGCCTGAAGTCACCATCCTCCACCTGGGTGGGGGCCTTAGTTCCAGTAGAAGAACTAAAAGGTATTTTGCTGTGCATATTCCATGAGGAGGAACCAGGACTCTGAAATGTTGTTTCAGTGAAAGTCGCTCAGTCAGAGCCAGAGCAGTTATTCTCAATCCTAGCTAAGCATTGAAAAAGTGAAAGTCACTCAGTCAAAGAGTCAGACATGACTGAGTGACTTTCACTTTTCCAATGCTTAGCCAGGATTGAGAATGACTGCTCTGGAGGGTAAGTAGAGGCATTTTCAGTAAACATGGGTCTTCATTGTAATAAAACCCAAGACAAAAGAGGGCCAGGTTTGTTACTTCTCAAGGGATAAGGTCAAGGTCAATTCTTAAGAGACAAGTACATTTCTCAGGTAGCCTAAATGGGAGTGGTTTACAAAAAGGAAATTAACCTCAGACCTGATTTCAATTACCTTAGGCCAGTTTAAGAGCTTAAAACAAACAAACAAACAAATAAAAAACCCTATTCCCCATGTATAAATTCTAAACATACACCTGCCCTATGTCCCAACAATTCTACTCCTAATTATAGGCTTAAGAAAAATGAGTGCACTGATGGAAATTTTTGGTGTGTACACCAAAAATATGTATAAAATGTTCATCATATTTCATTATGTTAGCCAAAAATTGAAAACAACCAAATTTCTATCAGAAATAAGACAGATGCGCACATTGTGGCATAGTCATTCGATGGAATAAATAACTGCTGACCCTCACAACGTGGATGAATCTCACAGACCTGTTAAGGGAAAGAAGCTAAGCTCCAAAAGACTGCATGCTACATGGCCTCATTTCTATGAAGTTCAAGAAAAGGCAAAATGAATCTCAGGCGATAGAAGTCAGAATAGTAGCACCCTATCCTAGGACAGGGAGCTTCCAGGTTGCTCAGTGGGGAAGAATCCACCAGCCAATGCAGGAGGTGCAAGAGATGCTGGTTCAACCCCTGGGTCAGGAAGATCCCTTGGCGTAGGACATGGCAAAGCACTCCAGTATTCTTGCCTGGAGAATCCCACAACTGAGCACACACAGACATCCTGGGGTGGTGGGAGGAATTACTGCCTGGAAGGAGCATGATGGAGTTTTCAGCAGTAGCCAGAAAGTTCTACGGCTTCATCGAGGTGTTAGTATAATACATGGGTATCAGTTCAGCTCAGTCGCTCAGTCGTGTCTGACTCTTTGAGACCCCATGAATTGCAGCACGCCAGACCTCCCTGTCCATCACCAACTCCCGGAGTTCACTCAGACTCATGTCCATCGAGTCCGTGATGCCATCTAGCCATCTCATCCTCTGTCATCCCCTTCTCCTCCTGCCCCCAATCCCTCCCAGCATCAGAGTCTTTTCCAAAGAGTCAACTCTTATCATGAGGTGACCAAAGTACTGGAGTTTCAGCTTCAGCATCATTCCTTCCAAAGAAATCCCAGGGTTGATCTCCTTCAGAATGATGTTGGACCTCCTTGCAGTCCAAGGAACTCTCAAGAGTCTTCTCCAACACCACACTTCAAAAGTATCAATTCTTCAGCGCTCAGCCTTCTTCACAGTCCAACTCTCACATCCATACATGACCACTGGAAAAACCATAGCCTTGACTAGATGGACCTTAGTCGGCAAAGTAATGTCTCTGCTTTTGAATATACTGTCTAGGTTGGTCATAACTTTTCTTCCAAGGAGTAAGCGTCTTTTAATTTCATGGCTGCAGTCACCATCTGCAGTGATTTTGGAGCCCCCCAAAATAAAGTCTGACACTGTTTCTACTGTTTCCCCATCTATTTCCCATGAAGTGATGGGACCAGATGCCATGATCTTCATTTTCTGAATGTTGAGCTTTAAGCCAAGTTTTCCCTCTCCTCTTTCACTTTCATCAAGAGACTTTATAGCTCCTCTTCACTTTCTGCCATAAGGGTGGTGTCATCTGCATATCTGAGGCTATTGATATTTCTCCCGGCAATCTTGATTCCAGCTTGTGTTTCTTCCAGTCCAGCGTTTCTCATGATGTACTCTGCATAGAAGCTAAATAAGCAGGGAGACAATATACAGCCTTGATGTACTCCTTTTCCTATTTGGAACCAGTCTGTTGTTTCATGTCCAGTTCTAACTGTTGCTTCCTGACCTGCATACAGATTTCTCAAGAGGCAGGTCAGGTGGTCTGTATTCCCATCTCTTTCAGAATTTTCCACAGTTTATTGTGATCCACACAATCAAAGGCTTTGGCATAGTCAATAAAGCAGAACTAGATGTTTTTCTGGAACTCTCTTGCTTTTTCCATGATCCAGCAGATGTTGGCAATTTGATCTCTGGTTCCTCTGCCTTTTCTAAAACCAGCTTGAACGTCAGGGAGTTCACGGTTCACATATTGCTGAAGCCTGGCTTGGAGAATTTTGAGCATTACTTTACTAGCATGTGAGATGAGTGCAATTGTGCGGTAGTTTGAGCATTCTTTGGCATTGCCTTTCTTTGGAATTGGAATGAAAACGGACCTTTTCCAGTCCTGTGGCCACTGCTGAGTTTTCCAAATTTGCTGGCATATTGAGTGCAGCACTTTCACAGCATCATCTTTCAGGATTTGAAAGAGCTCCACTGGAATTCCATCACCTCCACTAGCTTTGTTCATAGTGATGCTTTCTAAGGCCCACTTGACTTCGCATTCCAAGATGTCTGGTTCTAGATGAGTGATCACATCATTGTGATTATCTGGGTCGTGAAGATCTTTTTTGTACAGTTCTTCCATGTATTCTTGCCACCTCTTCTTAATATCTTCTGCTGCTGTTAGGTCCAGACCATTTCTGTCCTTTATCGAGCCCATCTTTGCATGAAATGTTCCCTTGGTATCTCTAATTTTTTGAAGACATCTCTAGTCTTTCCCATCCTGTTGTTTTCCTCTATTTCTTTGCAATGATCGCTGAGGAAGGCTTTCTTATCTCTCCTTGCTATTCTTTGGAACTCTGCATTTAGAAGCCTATATCTTTCCTTTTCTCTTTTGCTTTTCACCTCTCTTCTCTTCACAGCTATTTGTAAGGCCTCCCCAGACAGCCATTTTGCTTTTTTGCATTTCTTTTCCACGGGGATGGTCTTGATTCCTGTCTCCTGTACAATGTCACGAACTTCATTCCATAGTTCATCAGGCACTCTGTCTATCAGATCTAGGCCCTTAAATCTATTTCTCACTTCCATCGTATAATCATAAGGGATTTGATTTAGGTCATACCTGAATGGTCTAGCGATTTTCCCTACTTTCTTCAATTTAAGTCTGAATTTGGTAATAAGCGGTTCATGATCTGAGCCACAGTCAGCTCCTGGTCTTGTTTTTGTTGACTGTATACAGCTTCTCCATCTTTGGCTGCATAGAATATAATCAATCCGATTTCAGTGTTGACCATCTGGTGATGTCCATGTGTAGAGTCTTCTCTTGTGTTGTTGGAAGAGGGTGTTTTCTATGACCAGTGCATCTTCTTGGCAAAACTCCATTAGTCTTTGCCCTGCTTCATTCCGCAGTCCAAGGCCAAATTTGCCTGTTACTCCAGGTGTTTCTTGAATTCCTACTTTGCATTCCAGTCCCCGTCCCCTATAATGAAAAGGACATCTTTTTGGGGTGTTAGTTATAAGAGGTCTTGTAGGTCTTCATAAAACTGTTCAACTTCAGCTTCTTCAGCATTACTGGTTGGAGCATAGACTTGGATAACTGTGATATTGATATTGATGGTTTGCCTTGGAGACGAACAGAGATCATTCTGTCATTTTTGAGATTGCAAGTACTGCATTTCGGACTCTTTTGTTGACCATGATGGCTACTCCATTTCTTCTGAGGGATTCCTGCCCGCAGTAGTAGATATAATGGTCATCTGAGTTAAATTCACCCATATTTATGTAAAAATTCATTGGGCTGAAAACAAGATTTATAAATTCTACTGTAATATACTATATGTATATAAGTTAGTCACTCAGTAGTGTCTGTGTCTTTGCAATCCCATGGACTGTAGCCCACCAGGCTCCTCTCTGTCCATGATGTTTTCCAGGCAAGAATACTGGAGTGGGTTGCCATTCCATTTTTCAAGGGGATATTCCTGACCCAAGAATGGAACCTGGGTGCATTTCAGGCAGATTCTTTGCCATCTGAGCCACCAGGGGAAGCCTTGTGATATACCGTAACTCAATAGAAAATTTTATAAAATAAGCAAATTTACATAAAATACAAAATACCTAAGCCAGTACCCACTTTCCCTGAGAGTCTGATTCAGTTGAATTTTTGAGTAGGACCAAGACAAGGGGATATTTTAAGAGTCCCATGGGGATTATTTTTCTAGCTTTATTAGGATTAACCAGCACAGAATATTGTATAAGTTTAAGGCTTACACCCTTATGGCAGAAAGTGAAGAGGGACTAAAAAGCCTCTTGATGAAAATGAAAGAGGAAAGTAAAAAGCTGGCTTAAAGCTCAACATTCAGAAAACTAAGATCATGGCATCTGGTCCTATCACTTCATGGGAAATAGGTGGGGAAACAGTGGAAACAGTGGCAGACTTTATTTTTGGGGGCTCCAAAATCACTGCAGATGGTGACTGCAACCATGAAATTAAAAGACGCTTACTCCTTGGAAGGAAAGTTATGACCAACCTAGATAGCATATTGAAAAGCAGAGACATTACTTTGCCAACAAAGGTCCATCTAGTCAAGGCTATGGTTTTTCCAGTGGTCATGTATGGATGTGAGAGTTGGACTGTGTAGAAAGCTGAGCGCCAAAGAATTGATGCTTTTGAACTGTGGTGTTGGAGAAGAGATCTCGAGAGTCCCATGGACTACAAGGAGATCCAACAAGTCCATCTTAAAGGAGACCAATCCTGGGTGTTCATGGAAGAACTGGTGTTAAACCTGAAACTCCAATACTTTGGTCACCTCGTGCAAAGAGTTAACTCATTGGAAAAGACTCTGATGCTGGGAGGGATTGGAGGCAGGAGGAGAAGGGGACGACCGAGGATGAGATGGCTGGATGGCATCACTGACTCGATGGACGTGAGAGTGAGTGAACTCCGGGAGTTGGTGATGGACAGGGAGGCCTGGCGTGCTGCGATTCATGGGGTCGCAAAGAGTCGGACACGACTGAGCAAATGAACTGAACTGAACTGAAGGCTTACATAATGTTTATATATATTTATATATGCATATATATATGTTGCAAAATGATTGCCTCAATAAGGTTAATGAACACATCCATCACCTTGTGAAATAAAATTCATATTTTACGGCAAGACAAGAAAAATTTGAATGTAAAAAATGTTCTCTGCCCTTTGATTTCCTCTCTACTCCCCAACTGGGCACTGTGCGCCTGCATTACACATCGATCAAAATTTGCCATCAACAGAAATCCCTGCTCAACCATAAAGATCTCTTCCAGCACCAACGAGACAACTCCTTAAAAGATAGCATTCCTTCCCAATCTTGTAAGGAGTCACATGATGCTTAGATTGTGTAAACCGCCAATAATATGTCATTTAACACACAGCCTTCTGTCTCAAAAAACCTATATAACTCTGCTTTGACTTCTAACAGGGAGAATAAAACCTCCTGAGAAGTTTTAATCCTCAGTTTGACTTGAATAAGATTTCCCATTTCTTTCCTAGATTGATTAATTTTTCACCAACAACCTCATGCAGTTACAATTGTGTAATAGGGAACAGCCTTTGTATTCCATTACAAGGTAATCACTAACTTGTTGCCCATAAGCTTAAATTATACATAATAGCCCACCTCTGGGAACCCTGCATCTCAGACAATGAGCATTAAGCTAAAATATCTTTATTTACCTCACAGGAAACATCCTGGCAAGGTTCACCTGTGAATGACTGCAGAAAGGAGGAAATGAACGCATTCCTTCTGAAGGCTGGTTGGAACCAGGAAAAGCTTGACTTCACTCCTTCCCCTTTTGAGGCAGGAGTTAGATGCTCCTCCCTGCCCTGCCCCGCACTCCCCCTCCAACAGAGTAGATGCTGCAAGAGGAGAAGAGCAGGACAATCAAGGGAGGAGGCAGGGTCCTGCCCAGATGGAAAAAAAGAGACCACATATTTCTCATTCTCAGAGTTAGGAAACCTCCCCAACTACACAAGCAAAGGAAGATGCCTTGGAGGCAAAAAGGGAGAGTGATGCTAAGTGATGCTAACTTCCCATAGGCCTGTTCAGTAGAATTCATCTTGGCTAAGAGGTGTGTGCACATGCCTGGGAGCATCCTGAGATATACCAAACACAGACTCTGAACCAGGCAAATCAAAACAATTGGCCAAAGGAAACCAGGAAGGAATGCCCCATATAAGTGATTTCAACTGCCATGAAAGCATGACTCTACCTCTCTGAGTATGCCCACACATGTGTCTGTCCACACATACTGTACTCTTTTTTCCTCCTAATAAACACTTTTCTTATTTCACTACTTTCTGTCATTGTGGGAATTCTTTTCTGCAAAGCTGAAGAGCCGGGGCCTTGTCACTGACCATCAGTCGAGTGGCTAGGACTCAGCGCTCTCTCTGCTGTGACCTGGCCTCATTCTCTGGTCAGGAATCAAGCCCTGCTTCAAGCTGCTGCTGGCCAAGGCCACCTGAGATCAACTTTTAGAATAAAAGAAACCTGAATTCTAACTGAGGCGAGATGGTTCTTTGGGACATAATCTACCATCTTCTCAGTCTGCTGGCTTTCTGAATAAAGTTGCTATTCTTCACCCCAGCAACTCGAATTTCAATTCACTGACCTGTTCTTCATTGAACAGTATGAACTTGGACTCAGTAAGACAGGCGTGTGTGGGTTTGAGAATTATTAAGATCTCGCTTAGCATCTTTCAAATAGACAATACAGCGTTGTTAACCATAGTGACATACTGAACATTATGCCAGTCTTTTATACAAAGACTGCTTTGAGAATATTGTTCCAGAAGAGTGGACCTGTGCTCCTCTAGCTTCTCTCTGACCCTGTGGATAACCCTCACAATTATGGGGAAAAGGGGAGAATATACTGGCACAAGAAATCTGGTTTACTGGACTGAAGCAGATGACAAGGCCGTAAGGCCTAAGGAGAACCTCTTACTCCTCCGTGTTCCAAATCTAATTATTTAGGCAATGCAACGCATGCAGAGGAAACCTATCCCAGGAGGCCAACCCCAGAGCTGAAATTGTGTATCTCAGATTGAACCCAGACAAAGCCCATGTGGGGTCTGGAACCCACAGTCTTTTAGCTTGAGATCACATACCTGGTCTCAGGACTTAATGAAGCTCAGGTTCTTGATGTTGCATCACAAAAAGATATCAGTGAGACACACAGTGGTAGGTAAGAAGCGGATTTATTTAAAAGGAAACACCCTCCACAGACAGAGAGTAGGCCATTTTAGAAGGCAAGAACAGCCTTGAAACATGGCATGGTTCATTTTTATGGGCTGGGTAATTTCATAGGCTAATAAAGGGAGGATTATTCCAATGATTTGGGGGAAGGAACAGAGATTCCCAGGAATTGGGCCACTGCCTATCTTTTGGTCTTTGATGGTCAGCTTTGTAACTGTCATGGTGGGTGTGTCACTTAGATTAGGCTAATATATTACAGTGAGTGTATAATGAGGCTTGAAGTCCACTGGAAGTTGAATATTTCACCATCTTGGATTCTAGTTGATTCTAACCAATTTTTGTCATGTCCTATGCCTATGTTGAAGATGGCGAAGGAGAGGGAAGCCTGGCATGCTGCAGTCCACGGGCTTGCAAAGGGTCAGGCAGAAGTGAGCAACTGAACAACAAGATGGCTATGTTGGGCTTCCCAGGTGACGCTAGCAGGAACGAACCCGCCTGCCAAGGCAGGAGGCATAAGAGATTCAGGCTCAATCCTTGGGTCAGGGTGATCCCTGGAGAAGGACAAGGCAACCCACTCCAGGATTCTTGCCTGAAGAATCCCATGGACACAGGAGCTTGGCAGGCTACAGTCCACTGGGTCACAAAGAGCTGGACAGGACTGAAGCAACTTGGCACGCGTGCACGCTTGGCTATATCATTCTTTTAAAGACTGTGCTGTGCCCCCTTCCCTTGTTCTGGAGTTATTTAATCTTATTGTTGCATGGGAAAGTAGAAAGGCCCTGAAAGAGAAGAACCAGCCTACCAGGCTGTAGTTCTTGCTTCTCTGGTGGTTCCCAACCTTGACTGTCCAATCAAATCATCTGGGGAGCTTTTTAAAATCCCAATGCCAATGCTACATTCCAGATTCTCTGGGGGTAGCCCAGGCATCAGTATTTTATAAGGCTTCCCAGATGATTCCATTGGGAAGCCAAGGTTGAGAACCACTATTCGTAGCCATAGGCCACACCCAGGCACTGAAGCACAGTGATCTTGGCCACTATCCAAGAATCTGACCCAATTCCGTTAACACTGCCTTCTCCTAAAGGGAGACGGGGGCTGGGAGAAGGAGGGATTGGAGACCTCCTCCCCTCACCAGTTCTGGGGAAGGCACTATTCTGGGTGTTCTGCAGCTTGAATATAAAGACTTTGTCAAGGACCTGCAATCTCTCAGCTGGAGGACACAAACCCCACCAGCCACTTAGTGGACACGAAACTTCTTCCTCTGTGCCTGATTGTTCTAATAGTCAGCCTGGTTGTGCTGGGATCCACGTTTTCCAGAATCGCCTTCCCTGAATGGTTCCAGGTTAGAGCTGCCCATTTTTTCGAATGTTCACCGTGGTGAGAGAGAGATGTCGCCAGGTTTCATTTTGCCCCGGCTCTGCTCTGTACGCTGCATCCAGCCCTTCTCCTGAATGCCCCCGGGACCTGCTGACCCACAGTGACCCCATCACCGCCACATGCTTCACTGAGCACGTGCAGAGGCTGCAGCTAAAGAACCAACAGCTTCCCTCGGGTTTCTGCACCAGCTCTTCTGTGGTCTTGCTACTACAGCTGGACGTGGCCAGCTTCCGGGCTTTCTGACAATCTCTGACTCATTCACCCGTGTCCTTGCTTCGAGTGAGTGCCTTTGCTGGTTCCCCCATGCCCTTTATTGAACTCTTAATTCCCGAGTTCCTTCCACAGTTGGGTAAAGTCAAATTCTTTTAATCCCTGGTAACCTAACATTCATTATGGTTCTGCTTTTCTGATTTGACCCTGATGGATACAGCACAGAAGGGCAGGGGGAGCTCTCCAGGATGTTGGAAATGTTCTATATCTTGATCTGGGCAGTGATTACATGAATACTGTACATATATATGTTTTTAATTAATTAAACCTTATTCTTAAGACATTCACATTTTACCATTCAAATGTGCATCTAAATGGAGAAGACAATGGCACCCCACTCCAGTACTCTTGCCTGGAAAATCCCATGGATGGAGGAGCCTGGTAGGCTGCAGTCCATGGAGTCACTGAGAGTCGGACACGACTGGGTGACTTCACTTTCACTTTTCACTTTCATGCATTGGAGAAGGACATGGCAGCCCACTCCAGTGTTCTTGCTTGGAGAATCCCAGGGATGGGGGAGCCTGGGGGCTGCCGTCTATGGGGTCACGCAGAGTCGGATACGACTGGAGCAACTTAGCAGCGGCAGCAGCAGTGCATCTAAACGCGTGCGTGCGTATGTGCTCAGTCGAGTCCGACTGTTTTTGACTCCATGGACTGTAGCCCGCCAGGGATTTCCCAAGGAAGAATTCCGGAGTGGGTTGCCATTTCCTCCTCCAGGGGATCTTCCTGGCCCAGCGGTCAAACTCAAGTCTCCTGCGTCGCCTGCATTGACAGGCAGATTCTTCACCACTGAGCCACTTTGGGAAGCTATGCATCTCAATAATTTTTTTTAAAGAGTGGCTTAAGACAGTAATCCCCAACCTTTTGGGGCACCAGAGACAAGTTTCACGGAAGATAATTTTTCCATGGGCCAGTGGAGGAGGGATGGTTTCAAGATGATTTGAGCACATTACATTTATTGTGCCTTTGTTTCTATCTTTATTACAATAGCTCCTCCTGAGGTCATCAGGCATTTAATCCCGGAGGTTGGGGACCCTTGGCTTATGAGACTTTATCAGCCAAACAAAGCAATTAAAGTAGAAACATAGATTGAGGGCAAACCCATTCGGACACCCGCCTGGGCCACAGACCCCCAGCCCCAAGCTTGCCTGCTCACCTCCTCCCAGGCCCC
This sequence comes from Capra hircus, assembly GCF_001704415.2. Lineage (NCBI taxonomy): Eukaryota > Metazoa > Chordata > Mammalia > Artiodactyla > Bovidae > Capra > Capra hircus. The sequence continues at coordinate 21,992,244 of NC_030832.1, forward strand.
AGCACATCTCTCTCTCTGCTGCCACTGCTGAATATGCAACAGTCCTTCTAAGGACTCCTCTGCCTGCTGGCTTTGACAATAACAGATCGTGATTACAAACGGCTTTAGACTGAAGAAAGATCTTTGGTCTTCATTAAGGTTTATTTGTGACTGTTCCAATGGTGGTTTCTGAGGCAGAGAAAGAATGCCGATGTAATTAGGCCCTCCTAATTGCAGCCGTCGCTGATTGCCTGTATTAAAAACATTTGAGGAAGTGTAGCAATTAGAGCTTTGGGAAATATTGTAAAACAAAGTGAAAAGAGGCCTCCAAGTGAAAGGACACAGAGAGGCAGCCATGAGCCCCCTGCCCAGCTGAAGTGGGCCCCGAGTGACCCTGGATGGCTGAGCCCATCACCCCCAGGCAATGGCTGCAAGAGTCTCCGGAGATAAAGGCATGTTTCCTCCAGTCACCCTCCAGACATGACTGAATTAACCCGTGGAGTCTTGCAAACAGGATAATAATGACAGGCACACATTAATATACATATATATGCATTTGCTGGCTAAATCCACACAAGAAGCTACAGGATTGTTTCCATTAAAGCTGAAGAAACCCAGGTCCCAGGGACTTGCCTGGTGACCCAGCGGTTACGGGCTTCCCAGGCGGCTCGGCGGTAAAGAATCCGCTGCCAGTGCGGTAGACACAGGAGGCACGGCTTGGATCTCTGGGTCAGGAAGATGGCCCCGAGAAGGAAACAGCAGTCCGCTCCAGTATTCCTGCCTGGGAAATCGCATGGACAGAGGAGCCTGGCAGGCTACAGGCCATAGGGTTGCAAAGAGTTGGACATGACTGAGTGACTGAGCAGGCACGCACACCAGTGGTTAAGACTCTGTGCTTCCGCCGCCAGGGCTGTGAGTTCAATCCCTGCTCAAGGAATTAAGATCCCACACGCCGCTCAATACAGCCAGTAGAAAAAACACCACCAAAAACAAACCAAAAATCACTCCTGAGGTCGTCACTGAAGAAGAAAATAGAAAACTTTTCAAGGTCATGTACACAGGAGTCAGACCCCAATTCAATGCACATGTCCATAGCTAATACATAATTCTGTGTCTTTCTCATTCCCAATGAACTGGTTCCTCTCACCATTGGCACCCCAGCAAGGCAGGCTTGCTCATGAGTTCACACTATCCCCTCCCAACAACCCTTTGTCATGTCCCCTTAAAGAATCTCTTCCAGCCATCAAACCAGCTAACAAGTCCTCTTGCTCTGCTAGCCCTCCTTCACGCTCCCTGAGAATGAGCTCTCGGAATTTTGTAAACTACTCCTCCCAGGAAGATGAGAGGTCCAAGGTCTTTCATCTGTCCCTGCATTTCTACCTCAGAGAATTCAAATCATGCCCGTAGATCATCTCCAAAAGTCTCCAGTCACCAAAGTTTCCTTTTGCTCTGGCCCCAGGGTGCCCCACTATGCTTTAACGGGAATGTAAGTAACATGAGGGAAGAGATTTGGGGCCTATTTTCTTTCCTGCTGTAAACCTGGCACTTAGAAGAGTAACTAGCACATAGTAGGTGCTTAATGCATATATGCATGCCTGCTGAGTTGCTGCAGTGGTGTCTGACTCTTTGCAACCCTATGGACTGTAGCCTACCAGGCTCCTCTGTCTATGGGATTCTCCAGGCAAGAATACTGGTGTGGTTTGCCATGCCCTCTTCCAGGGGGTCTTCCCGACCCAGGGATCAAACCCACATCTCAGCATCTCCTGCACTGGCAGGTGGATTCTTTACCACTAGCGCCACCTGGGAAGCCCAATAAACAATCACCAAATGAATGGACACTTTCTTTTATCCAACCAGAAATACATCCTCTACATGTCTAAGCAGCCCTTGGCACGTGGTACTGTCTCAATTGCAAGAAATGCCTTCTCTGTGTTCCTTTGTATCCAACACTTTTCCTAGAATCATACCTTCATGCCTTTCAGCCTAGCCCAGATGGATTCATATGGCCACTCCTTTAGCCCAGAAAGCATTTTTATTTCTGAAGCCTGACGTATAAGAAGATTACCTCTACGTCACGGGTCCAGTGCCACCCCAGACAAAGTTGTTCTCAAGCTCACTTGTGTGGAGCCTTGAAGAGGAGGCATTTCACCTCACTTTGTACTATGTCCATCAGGAAACAAGATTAAAACTTTACATCCATCTCCTAACTGGACTGTCACCACCCCCCCCCCACCCTCCGCAAGAAATACTGGTCCATTAAGTAAGGAATGCTAATTGCTTACCTCCTACTGACACTGATGACAGACTTAGTTAAGGGTTTTTATTAAGGCGCATTAAAGGGAAGCCTGTGTGGCAGGCTTCTGCGTTGCTTGGAAAGGAGAGACTGCACGTAGATGCTAAGGGGGTGGAATAGGGTGAAAAGCAGAAGAAGATGCAGGTGAATGAGGACACAGATGATTCGGAGAGAGGGGTGGGCTGCTGATAAAAGTGCAAGCAACAGAGACCATGTAACTCAGAGACGGTTTCGCTTTTTAAATCTCCCACTAATTATTTATCTATTTATTTAAAGATTTTTTTCACATGGGCCATTTTTAAAGCCTTTATTGAATTTGTTACAGTATATTAATTTATTTTTAATTGGAGGATAATTGCTTTACACTATTGTGTTGGTTTGTGCCATATATCAACATGAATCAGCCAGATGTAGAGAACACATCCAGCTTATGGACAGAGTGGGGCGGGGGGAAGGAGGGGGTACAATGAATTGGGAGAGTAACATTGAAACACATACATTAACATATGCAAAACAGATAGCCAGTGGGATTTGCTGTGTGACGCAGGCAGCTCAAAGCCAGTGCTCTTGCACTACAGTGTTGTTTCTGTTTATGTTCTGAGTTTTTGGCTGTGAGGCGTGTGGGATCTTGGTTCCCCAATCAGGAATCCAATTCGCATCCCCTGGGAGCCTAAGTGCTCAGTTCAGTTCAGTTCAGTTCAGTCCCTCAGTCGTGTCCGACTCTTTGCGACCCCATGAATAGCAGCACGCCAGGCCTCCCTCTCCATCACCAGCTCCCAGAGTTCACCCAAACTCATGTGCATCGAGTCAATGATGCCATCCAGCCATCTCATCCTCTGTCGTCCCCTTCTCCTCTTGCCCCTAATCCCTCCCAGCATCACAGTTTTTTCCAGTGAGTCAACTCTTCGCATCAGGTGGCCAAAGTATTGGAGTTTCAGCCTCAGCATCAGTTCTTCCAATGAACACCCAGGACTGATCTCCTTTAGGATGGACTGGTTGGATCTCCTTGCAGTCCAAGGGACTCTCAAGAGTCTTCTCCAACACCACAGTTCAAACCATCAATTCTTTGGTGCTCAGCTTTCTTCACAGCCCAACTCTCACATCCATACATGACCACTGGAAAAACCATAGCCTTGACTAGATGGACCTTTGTTGGCAAAGTAATGTCTCTGCTTTTCAATATGCTCTCTAGGTTGGTCATAACTTTCCTTCCAAGGACTAAGCATCTTTTAATTTCATGGCTGCAATCACCATCTGCAGCGATTTTGGAGCCCAAAAACATAAAGTCTGCCACTGTTTCCACTGTTTCCCCATCTATTTCCCATGAAGTGATGGGACCTGTCCAACACTTTGGACCCTGTGGACTGTAGCCCACCTGGCTCCTCTGTCCATGGGATTCTCTAGGCAAAAATGCTGGCATGGGTAGCGTTCCCCTCTCCAAAGGATCTTCCTGACCCAGGGATCAAACCCACATCTCCTGCATGATAGGAGGATTCTTTATCCCCTGAGTCACCTGGGAAGCCCCAGCATCCTTTGCATTGGAAGGCAGTCTTAACCACTGGACAGGGACGTCCCTCAGAAATGCTTTTGAAATGAAATATTTCATCAATAATTTAAAAGAAATTCGATCTTTATTGATTACTATGTACCAGGTACCACTCAAAACACTTCATGTGCATTGCTGCATTTATCCTCATGGGAAGGAGAGGCCTAAAGATTCAAAGTAACTTGTTCAAAGTCCCCCGGCTAGTCCATCTATTTCTACAGTATATATTCCAGAACACTATATGTGGAGGGCAGGAGTGGGAGGCTGGTGGGCTTTACCATGTCTGGAAACTTCTCTACCACATACCTATCCTTTGATTCATTCTGCAAATAACTGGCTGACTGCCTACAGTAAACTAATAACACACTCTGTATTCAGTATATAAGTTCAGTTCAGTTCAGTCAGTTCAGTTCAGTTGCTCAGTCATGTCTGACTCTTTGCAACCCCATGGACTGAAGCATGACAGGCTTCGCTGTCCATCACCAACTCCTGGAGCTTGCTCAGACTCAGGTCAATCGAGTTGGTGATGTCATCCAACCATCTCATCCTCTGTCATTTCCTTCTCCTCCTGCCTTCAATCTTTCCCAGCATCAGGGGCTTTTCGAATGATTTGGCTCTTTCCATTCAGGTGGCCAAAGTATCGGAGCTTCAGCTTCAGCATCAGTCCTTCCAATGAATATTCAGGACTGATTTCTTTTATGATTGATTGGTTTGATCTCCTTGCAGACTTCTCTCAAGAGTCTTCTCCAACATAACAGTTGAAAGCATCAATTCTTTGGTGCTCAACTTTATGGTTCAACTCTCACATCCATACATGACTACTGGAAAAACCAACTGAATGGACCTTTGTCAACAACATAATTTCTCTGCTTTTTAATATGCTGTCTAGGTTGGTCACAGCTTTTCTTCCAAGGACTAAGCATCTTTTGATTTCATGGCTGAAGTCACCATCTGCAGCGATTTTGGAGCCCAAGAAAATAAAGTCTGTCACTGTTTCCATTGTTTCCCTATCTATTTGCCATGAAGTGATGGCACTTATATACTCATTATATAAGTAGCATATTAGAAAACTCCTTTGGAGATGGGCTATTATGACATATGGAATATAAACACTTCTATCTGTTACCCCTAAGCCCATGAAACAAATTCATAACAGCACAGGAAAGCAAGAAAGTTATCATCATCAGATGGTCAGAAATTTTAAGTCAAAGATAAAGCTTAGGAGGGGCTTCCCTGGTGGTCCAGTGGTTAAGACTCCACACTTCCAAAGCAGGGGGTGCAGTTTTGATCCCTGGTCAGAGAACTAAGATCCCATATGCAGCATGGTACAGCCAATAAATAAATACATTTTTTAAAAAAGCAGAAGTTGGGAAATAGACAACATATACACTACAGATAAACAAAACTAGAGGATCATCATCACAAAATTTGCAAGAGAATTGCTGGAGAAGGAAGGAATATATGGAGATAAACTCCAAGCTCAGAGGCAAGGGAAAGAAGGGTGGCCCCAGGAGTACTTGTCAAGATGATTAACTGGGGAGATACAACAACTATGTCAGGTCTCTGAGAAGATAACCAGGTAAGAGCACTGAGAAGTAAGATGAATTTTAAAAGTCCCATGCTGCTGCTGCTGCTGCTAAGTCACTTCAGTCGTGTCCAACTCTCTGCGACCCCATAGACAGCAGCCCCCCAGGCTCCTCTGTCCCTGGGATTCTCCAGGCAAGGACACTGGAGTGGGTTGCCATTTCCTTCTCCAATGCATGAAAGGAAAAGGGAAAGTGAAGTCGCTCAGTCGTGTCCGACTCTTGGCGACTTCATGGACTGCAGCCTACCAGGCTCCTCCGTCCATGGGATTTTCCAGGCAAGAGTACTGGAGTGGGGTGCCATTGCCTTCTCCGAAAAGTCCCATACATGGATGTAAAGCATCAAGAATAAAGAGAAAAATCCTAAAATTTTCCAGAAAGAAGAAAAAGGTCACTTAAAATCACTGTCCTTTGTCTTCCTCCCACCTGTTTTTATTTTTAAATGAAGAAACTTTAGATTTTTGAATATGTATGAGTACAGGATGAAGGTGTAACAGACATGGGAGGGCATAATTCATATAGCAAGAACCTGCTGGTGGATTACATTGAGAAATTCTTCTTGCCCTCTAAAATAAGGAATAAAATCCTAAGGATGGGTGGAGAAGAACTCAGTTTCAGGGTAGATGGTCAGAAAATTGAGAAAGCTTATGCTCTGGTAGCCTCTGTTTTTTCTGTTTTGAATAGTTACTATGTGTCAACCACTGTTCTTAACGTATCATTCCTCATTTGAATCTCAAAACAATCTGCACACAGATTGGGGAAAACCATAGTATATATGTCAAAGGAAGAGTATACAAAATACAGTTTAAACGTCTATCAATTAACAATAAAAATCAAACAACTCAACTTTTTAATTTATTTATTTTATTTATTTTCGCCGTCTTGGATCTTTGTTGCTGCGTGTGGGCTTCCTCTAGTTGTGGCGAGCAGGGGCTGCTCTCTAGTTGCTGTGCACAGGCTTCTCACTGCAGTGGCCTCTCTTGTTGCAGAACATGGGCTCTAGGCACACAGGCTTCAATAGCTGTGCTGCATGGATTTAGTTACTCCCTGGCACGTGGGATCTTCCTGGACCAGGGATTGAACCCCTGTCCCCAGCATTGGCAGGCAGATTCTCAACCACTGGACAGCAGGGAAGCCCTTCTTTTCCTTTTTCTTTTTTTGGCTGTGGTGGATCTTCATTGCACACGGGCTTTATCTAGCTGTGGCGAGCCGGGGCTGCCCTCTAGTTGCCTGCACAGGTTACTCACGGTGGTGACTTCTCTTGTGAAGCACAGGCTCTAGGCGCATGCACTTAAGTAAATGCAGCTCGTGGGCTCTAGAGAGCAGGCTTAGTAGTTGAGGCACACAGGCTTAGTTGCCCTGAGGCACGTGGATCCTCCCAGACCAGGGACTGAACTGGTGTCTCTTATATTGCAAAGCAGTTTCTTAACCAGTGGACCACCAGGGAAGCCCCTAAACAACTCAGTTTTTTTAAGTGAGCAAAAGTCAGGAACAAAATTCACAGGAGGAAATAAATAATAGCCAACAAGCACACGAAATGATGCTCAGGACTGTTAGCCATCAGGCGAATGCCAATGCACAGTGAGAGACCGCCTCCAACCCATGAGAATGGTAAAAATCAGATGCTGACAAGAATATGGAGCAGCTGGAATTCTCATTCATGGCTGTGAGAATGCAGAGCCATGCAACCATCTTGAACTATTTGGAAATTTTTTATGAAGTTAAAGATACATTTACGCATACATGTGTGTTCGGTTGTGTCCAACTCTTTGGTAACCCCATGGACTGTAGCCCACCAAGTTCCTCCGTCCATGGAATTTTCCAGGCAAGAATACTTTCTTGCCATTTCATTCTCCAGGGGATCCTCCCAATCCAGGCACGGAACCCACATCTCCTACATTGGCAGGCAGATTCTTTGCCACTGAGCCACCTGGGAAGACCAAAGATACATCTATATGACCCAGAAATTCCATGCCTAGGTATTTATCCATGACAAATGAAAACAGACTTCTATTAAAAGGCAGGTACACAATTGTTCAGAGTAACCTGGGTCATAATAGTGGCCCAAACTGGAGACAATTCAAAATGCCCATCAAGTGGAGGACATATTACAAATTGTAGTATGTTCACACAATGGGATACTACCCAACAATACAAAGTAATAAACCATTGACATCCACAATAGCATGGGTGAATCTCAAAAACACTGTGCTGAATACAAAAAAGTAGTTACAAAAGAAAACATACTGCATGGTTGTGCTTACATGAAATCTAAGAACAGGCTAAACAAATATATAATGACAGAAAAAAACAGATTCACTTAGAAAGAGGTACAAGTGAGTTTTCTGGGGTGATGGTAATGCTTCATTTCTTATTTTCAGATGGTTGTTACACAAACATATACAATAGTCAAAATTCATCAAAGTAAACACTTGATGTGTACATCTTAGTTTATATATATTGTGCTTTACTCTAAAAATAAATATTTTAAAACCCTGCAAGTTGGGTTTTACAGGTGAAACACAAAAGTTCAAAGAAATCAAGATACCAGCCTACAATCACAAAGTAAGTGAGCGGAATGGTGGAGTTATAATTCAAAGACATATCTGACTGATTCCAAAGGCCATGAACCATCCTAAAACCACTATATTAAACCATTCCAAAACTCTTCTGCTAAGGCAATTAGGCAAGAAAAAATAAAAGGAATCCAACTTGGTAAGGAAAATGTGCAGCTATTTTTATTTGCAGAAAATGTAGAAAATTCTTAGGAACACACACAAACAAACTATTAGAACTAACAGATAGAGCAGCACTGTGTAATATAACAGTAAAACATAAAAAAATCAGCTGTATTTCCATATAGTAGCAATGAGCAACACAAAAATGAAATTAAGAAAAATCACAAAAATTAAAATCGCCTCAAAAAGAACAAAGTACTTAGAAATAAACTGAACAAAAGAAGTGCAAAACTTGTACACGGTAGAACATTGCTCAAAAAAAGAAGACCTAAAGAAAAGGAGAGACATCCTATATTCACAGATCAAAACACTTAATATAGTTAAGATGGCAATATTCACCAAACTGATCTATGGATTTGGCAGAATCCCTATCAAAATCCCAGCAGTCTTTTTGCAGAAATTGTCAGAATGACCTTAAAATTCATATAGAAATTCAAGGAACTCAGACTAGCCAAACAATCTAGAAAAAGAAGAACAAGGCTAGAAGACTCAGAACTCCTGGTTTCAGACCTGCAACAAGGTTACACTGTGAAGACAGTATGGTACAGGCAAGAGGGTAAGTAGATCAATGGGACAGAATTGAAAGGCTAGAGAAAAATCCTTACATGCGTAATGACTGATTTTCAACAAGACTGCCAACACAATTCAGTGAGGAAAGAAGTCTTTCAACATACGATGCTGTGATAAATGGATATCTACATGCAAAAGAATCAGGTTGGACCCAATTCACACCACATATGAAAGTAAACTCAAAATGGATCATACCTAAATGCAGGAGCTGAAACTATAAAACTTATAAAGAAAACACTGGAGTTAATCTTCAATACCTCAGCTTAGGCAGTGGTTTCTTAGCTATGACACGAAAAGCCAAAGTGATAGGAAAGAAGTAGATACATTAGACATCATCAAAATCAAAGACTCTGTGCTTCAAAGGACACCAAAAAGAAAACAAAAGGACAGGAATTCCCTAGTGCTCCAGTGGTTAGGACTCGGCACTTTCACTGTCAAGGGCCCAGGTTCAGTTCCTCGTCAGGGAACTAAGATCCTACAAGCTACACGGTACGGACAAAAACAAACAACAAAAAAGAAAACACGCACACGAAGACAACCCTTAGATTGGGAGATACTTGGAAACATCTGATAAGAAAAAACTTGTACCCAGATGATACAAAAAACTATTCAGTTCAGTTCAGTTCAGTCGCTCAGTCATGTCCTACTCTTTTCGACCCCATGAATTGCCCCATGCCACGCCTCCCTGTCCATCACCAACTCCTGGAGTTCACTCGGACTCATGTCCATCGAGTCCGTAATGCCATCCAGCCATCTCATCCTCGGTCGTCCCTTTCTTCTCCTGCCCCCAATCCCTCCCAGCATCAAAGTCTTTTCCAATGAGTCAACTCTTATCATGAGGTGGCCAAACTACTGGAGTTTCAGCTTCAGCATCATTCCTTCCAAAGAAATCCCAGGGTTGATCTCCTTCAAAATGGACTGGTTGGATCTCCTTGCAGTCCAAGGGACTCTCAAGAGTCTTCTCCAACACCACAGTTCAAAAGCATCAATTCTTCGGCACTCAGCCTTCTTCACAGTCCAACTCTCACATCCATACATGACCACAGGAAAAACCATAGCCTTGACTAGACGGACCTTAGTTGGCAAAGTAATGTCTCTGCTTTTGAATATACTGTCTAGGTTGGTCATAACTTTTCTTCCAAGGAGCAAGCGTCTTTTAATTTCATGGCTGCAGTCACCATCTGCAGTGATTTTGGAGCCCCCCAAAATAAAGTCTGACACTGTTTCCACTGTTTCCCCATCTATTTCCCATGAAGTGATGGGACCAGATGCCATGATCTTCGTTTTCTGAATGTTGAGCTTTAAGCCAAGTTTTCCCTCTCCTCTTTCACTTTTATCAACAGGCTCTTTAGCTCCTCTTCACTTTCTGCCATAAGAGTGGTGTCATCTGCATATCTGAGGTTATGGATATTTCTCCCGGCAATCTTGATTCCAGCTTGTGTTTCTTCCAGTCCAGCGTTTCTCATGATGTACTCTGCATAGAAGCTAAATAAGCAGGGTGACAATATACAGCCTTGATGTACTCCTTTTCCTATTTGGAACCAGTCTGTTGTTCCATGTCCAGTTCTAACTGTTGCTTCCTGACCTGCATGCAGATTTCTCAAGAGGCAGGTCAGGTGGTCTGGTATTCCCATCTCTTTCAGAATTTTCCACAGTTTATTGTGATCCATACAGTCAAAGGCTTTGGCATAGTCAACAAAGAAGAAATAGATGTTTTTCTGGAACTCTCTTGCTTTTTCCATGATCCAGCAGATGTTGGCAATTTGATCTCTGGTTCCTCTGCCTTTTCTAAAACCAGCTTGAACGTCAGGGAGTTCATGGTTCACGTATTGCTGAAGCCTGGCTTGGAGAATTTTGAGCATTACTATACTAGCATGTGAGATGAGTGCAATTGTGCGGTAGTTTGAGCATTCTTTGGCATTGCCTTTCTTTGGAATTGGAATGAAAACTGACCTTTTCCAGTCCTGTGGCCACTGCTGAGTTTTCCAAATTTGCTGGCATATTGAGTGCAGCACTTTCACAGCATCATCTTTCAGGATTTGAAAGAGCTCCACTGGAATTCCATCACCTCCACTAGCTTTGTTCGTAGTGATGCTTTCTAAGGCCCACTTGACTTCACATTCCAGGATGTCTGGCTCTAGGTGAGTGATCACACCATTGTGATTATCTGGGTCGTGAAGATCTTTTTTGTACAGTTCTCCTGTGTATTCTTGCCACCTCTTCTTAATATCTTCTGCTTCTGTTAGGTCCAGACCATTTCTTTCCTATATCGAGCCCATATTTGCATGAAATGTTCCCTTGGTATCTCTAGTTTTCTTGAAGAGATCTCTAGTCTTTCCCATTCTGTTCTTTTCCTCTATTTTTTGCATTGATTGCTGAGGAAGGCTTTCTTATCTCTCCTTGCTATTCTTTGGAACTCTGCATTCAGATGTCTATATCTTTCCTTTTCTCTTTTGCTTTTCGCCTCCCTTCTTTTCACAGCTATTTGTAAGGCCTCCCCAGACAGCCATTTTGCTTTTTTGCATTTCTTTTCCATGGGGATGGTCTTGATCCCTGTCTCTTGTACAATGTCACGAACCTCATTCCATAGTTCATCAGGCACTCTGTCTATCAGATCTAGGCCCTTAAATCTATTTCTCACTTCCACTATATAATTGTAAGGGATTTGATTTAAGTCATACCTGAATGGTCTAGCGGTTTTCCCTACTTTCTTCAATTTAAGTCTGAATTTGGTAATAAGGGGTTCATGATCTGAGCCACAGTCAGCTCCTGGTCTTGTTTTTGCTGACTGTATAGAGCTTCTCCATCTTTGGCTGCATAGAATATAATCAATCCGATTTCAGTGTTGACCATCTGGTGATGTCCATGTGTAGAGTCTTCTCTTGTGTTGTTGGAAGAGGGTGTTTGCTATGACCAGTGCATTTTCTTGGCAGAACTCTGTTAGTCTTTGCCCTGCTTCATTCCGCAGTCCAAGGCCAAATTTGCCTGTTACTCCAGGTGTTTCTTGACTTCCTACTTTTGCATTCCAGTCCCCTAAAATGAAAAGAACATCTTTTTTGGGTGTTAGTTCTGAAAGATCTTGTAGGTCTTCATAAAACTGTTCAACTTCAGTTTCTTCAGTGTTACTGGTTGGGGCATAGACTTGGATAACTGTGATATTGAATGGTTTGCCTTGGAGACGAACAGAGATCATTCTGTCATTTTTGAGATTGCATCCAAGTACTGCAGTTCGGACTCTTTTGTTGACCATGATGGCTACTCCATTTCTTCTGAGGGATTCCTGTCTGCAGTAGTAGATATAATGGTCATCTGAGTTAACTTCACCCATTCCAGTCCATTTCAGTTCATTGATTCCTAGAATGTCGACGTTCACCCTTGCCATCTCTTGTTTGACCACTTCCAATTTGCCTTGATTCATGGACCTGACATTCCAGGTTCCTATGCAATATTGCTCTTTACAGCATCCGATCTTGCTTCTATCACCAGTCACATCCACAACTGGGTATTGTTTTTGCTTTGGCTCCATCCCTTCATTCTTTCTGGAGTTATTTCTCCACTGATCTCCAGTAACATACTGGGTACCTACCGACCTGGGGAGTTCCTCTTTTGGTATCCTATCATTTTGCCTTTTCGTACTGTTCATGGGGTTCTCAAGGCAAGAATACTGAAGTGGCGTGCCATTCCCTTCTCCAGTGGACCACATTCTGTCAGACCTCTCCACCATGACCTGCCCGTCTTGGGTTGCCCCGCAGGCATGGCTTGGTTTCATTGAGTTAGACAAGGCTGTGGTCCTAGTGTGATTAGATTGACTAGTTTTCTGTGAGTATGGTTTCAGTGTGTCTGCCCTCTGATGCCCTCTTGCACTTAAAAATAAAAACCCAAATATCCTAATTTTATAGTGGACAAGGGTATAAGTTTGACAGGAAAAGATCAGTCCTTAGGTTTTGCCAATCAAAAACCATAGTGAAATATCACCAAAATATAAAAGACAGACAATCACAAATGTTAGCAAGAATGTGGAAAACCTGGAACACTTATACATTGCTGATACGATTGCAAAATGGAGCAGCCACTTTGAAGAACTGTCAGTTTCTCAAAAGTGACCATATGACCTAGCAATTCAATCGCTGTTCAGTCACTCAGTCGTGTCCAACTCTTTGCTACCCCCATGGACTGCAGCACCCCAGGCTTCCCTGCGCTTCACCATCTCCCGGAGCTTGCTCAAACTCATGTCCACTGAGTCGGTAATGCCATCCAACCATCTCATCCTCTGTCATCCCCTTCTCCTTCTGCCTTCAATCTTTCCCAGCTTCAGGGACTTCTCTAATCAGTCGACTCTTTGCATCAGGTGGCCAAAATATTGGAGCTTCGACTTCAGCATCAGTCCTTCTGATGTATATTCAGGACTGATTTCCTTTAGGATGAACTGGTTGGATCTCCTTGCAGTCCAAGGGACTCTCCAGAGTCTTCTCCAACACCACAGTTCAAAAGCATCAAATTTTTCAGCACTCAGCCTTCTTTATGGTCCAATTCTCATATCCATACACAACTACTGGAAAAACCATAGCTTTGACCACATGGACTTTGTTGGCAAAGTAATGTCTCTGCTTTCAATATGCTGTCTAGATTTGCCACAGCTTTTCTTCCAAGGAGCAAACGTCTTTTAATTTCATGGCTGCAGTCACCACCTGCAGTGATTTTGGAGCCCAAGAAAATAAAGTCTCTCGCTGTTTCCATTGTTTCCCCATCTATTTGTCATGAAATGATGGGACCAGACGCCATGATCTTAGTTTTTTCAAGTTGAGTTTTGAGCCAGCTTTTTCACTCTCCTCTTTCACCTTCATTAAGAAGTCCCTCTTCGCTTTCTGCCATAAGGGTGTTGTCATCTGCTTATCTGAGGTTATTGATATTTCTCGTGGCAATCTTGATTCCAGCTTGTGCTTCTTCCAGCCCAGCATTTTACATGATGTACTCTGCATAGAAGTTACATAAGCTGGATGACAATATACAGCCTTGATGTACTCCTTTCCCAATTTTGAACCAGTCTGTTGTTCCATGTCTGGTTCTAACTGTTGCTTCTTGACCTGCATACAGGTTTCATAAGTGGCAGGTAAGGTGGTCTGGTATTCCCATCTCTTTAAGAAGAGACTCTTAAGAGAGTCCTTTCCACAGTTTGTTGTAGTAGTCATGTCTCCAGTAGTCATGAATGGATGTGAGAGTTGGACCGTAAAGAAAGCTGAGCATGGAAGAACTGATGATTTTGAACTGTGGTGTTGGAGAAGACTCTGGAGAGTCCCTTGGACTGCAAGGAGATCCAACCAGTCTATCCTAAAGGAAATCATTCGTGAATATTCATTGGAAGGGCTGATGCTTAAGCTGAAACTCCAATGCTTTGGCCACCTGATGTGAAGAACTGACTCACTAGAAAAGACCCTGATGCTGGGAAAGATAGAAGGTGGGAGGAGAAGGGGATAACAGAGGAAGAGATGGTTGGATGGCATCACTGACTCGACGGACATGAGTTTGAGTAATCTCTGGGAGTTGGTGATGGACAGGGAAGCCTGGCGTGCTGCAGTCCATGGGGTCACAAAGAGCTGGACACGACTGAGCTACTGAACTGAACTGAACTTTATTTGGCTGTGCTGGGTCTTAGTTGTGGCACATGGGATCTTTAACTGTAGCATGTGACATCTAGTTCCGGGACCAGGGATCGAACCTTCATGCTACATTAGGAGCATGAAGTCTTAGCCATTGGGCCACCAGGGAAGTCCCTGGGATTTCTTTTTGGAGTTATAAAAACATTCCAAAGTTAGATAGTGGTGATGATTATGCAACTTTGTGGATACATAAAAAATCATTGGGAACTTCCCTGATGGTCCAATGGCTAAGACTACACACTCCCAATGCAGGGGGCCAGGGTTCGACCGCTGATCAGAAAACCAGATCCCATATGCCGCAACTAAGATCCAGTGCAGCCAAATAAAAAATAAGCAAATACTTTTAAAAAGTCATTGAACTGTATACTTTAAAGGGGTGAATTTTATGGTATATGAATTATATCTCAATAGAGCTTTTATTTTAAAAATTCATCTTCTGGAGAGGAGGGGAGAGTTGGGCATGGGATAGAGTACAGAGGGCTCCAAGTGAGTAATGGGGTTTGAAATTAATGGCAATAGGCGTGTAATGGGATTTCTGAGCAGTGATGAGGCCGGGTCTGTGATGCAATACCACAAAATTGTCATGGCACCCATCTGCATGGCTGGGAGAATTTCACACCCATGCTTTCAGCCACAAGCATAGAGGCCCCAGGCATCGGAGCACGACCCCCACAGTGGGTACCATGCCAGGCACCATCCAGTTGGAAGAGGCAGGGGGTACCTGAGACTCCTTCCTGCCCACATCCAAACACCCAGCTTTCACACCCAACAAGGAGAAAGCTGAGGACTTGGCTCACTATTTCTCAAGGAGAATTTCTGGAACGAAAATATCTCCTAAACCTGCTGCCTAAGCATCAGGCAGGAGAAAGAATAAAAGAAGAAAAAGAAAAGGAAGGCATTTTCCTAGTAATTAAATCTGAATTATTCACAACCTGTTAGACACTTTTTTTCCCCCTCTGATTTAGAAGAATACATTTTCATTTTCCCCCTAAGTCCTAAACGCCTTTGCAATTCAGTTGAAATTTTGGCTAAGAGTTTTCATTTTAGATGGGCGCCCAAGGCTACACCCTCACCTGTGTCATCAACCAGTTCAGCCCTCCCCCAATTCAACACCGGCTTTCAAAGGGGCTGGTTTTACCTAATGCCTTAATCCTCCTCCTCGACTAATTCCTCCATGGATTGTGTGTTGTGAACGTTCTTTAAATTGTTTCAAGTGACCTAGTTTCAACTAACTGAGGCTTAGTAGGGGATTTACTGACCAAGGTAACTCTACCTGAGAAAGATGAGGAAGCAGCTGCCCTCATTGATGATAAAACTGGGAACTCAGGTACTTCCTGCTCCCGTGATCTGCCCATCCAGCCCACATCCCCACCACACATACACCACTCCCTGTTGGGTAGACAGTACTTTCTTTTCTTCACGTCTGTTTTCTCCATGAAGCTGAAAGCGTGGCAATCAGTGGTGGCCAAGCTCATACCTCCTGGGCTTCCCCCTACTTCCCCTAGTTTGAATTCAGAAACCTGTAGGGAGGCTTCTGATTTTCTTGTCTCAGGCCTAATGGCCAAAGGAGCAGGGTATGTCGTGGTTGGCAAACCCCACTAAAAACCATCTTTGCTGGGACTTTCCTGGTGGCCCAGTGGTAAAGAATCCGTATGGCAATGCAAGGTAGGTGGGTTCAATCCCTGATGGGGGAACTAAGATCCCACATGCTGTGGAGCAACTAAGCTTGTGCTTCTGAGCAACTACTGAGCCCCCATGCCACAACTAGAGAGTCCACATCAACGTCCCCCAATCGAAAGATCCTCCATGATGCAACAAAGACTCTGTATGCAGCAACTATGGCCCAATGCAGCCAAAATAAGTGAATTTATTCTGTCATGCTAATTCACCAAATCCTATGGTGCAGCTCTTCCCATCAAGAAGTGGGAGTTTTTCTCTGCTTTCTTGAATACTTACCTATAAGGTAAGTACTATGTCCACTTTATAAGGAAACTGAGCCCCAGATCAATAAAGCCATGCCCGCATTTCTTGTCTAGCCTCTAGTCAATTTCTATTGATTAGGGAAGGCCATACTGAACTGTGGTGTTGGAGAAGACTCTTGAGAGTCCCTTGGACTGCAAGGAGATCCAACCAGTCCATTCTGAAGGAGATCAACCCTGGGATTTCTTTGGAAGGAATGATGCTAAAGCTGAAGCTCCAGTGCTTTGGCCACCTCATGCGAAGAGTTGACTCATTGGAAAAGACTCTGATGCTGGGAGGGATTGGGGGCAGGAGGAGAAGGGGACAACAGAGGATGAGATGGCTGGATGGCATCACGGACTCGATGGACGTGAGTTTGAGTGAACTCCAGGAGATGGTGATGAACAGGGAGGCCTGGCGTGCTGCGATTCATGGGGTCGCCAAGAGTCGGACACAACTGAGTGACTGAACTGAACTGACTGAACTGAGGGAGGCCAAGCACCCTGGTGGGCATCAATTTGGGAGACTGCAAACAGGCATTCAAGCTAACGGGGGCGGCCTGAAGCGGGTCAGTGAAAGGAAAGAAGCAGACCCATCCTAGCAACGTTTAGGAGGGAACACAATAGGATTTGGTGAATTAGAGTGAGAGAAAGCCAAGGAGACAAAAGATTTGAGGACTGGTGAGAGTGTCGTTAAGAGTCTGACTGTGCAATCCAGGTGGGAAGGGAAGTTTGGGAAGGACTGAAGAATGGGAAGGTCAAACTGCAGGTCTATTGGGATTGATTGGGTAGAACAGGGGATATCATCAAAACAGACTATTGGAGTTTGAGTTTTCAGAGTTAGAACAGGGTGCAATAGAAGGAAGGTGATGGGAGTTTTCCAAGTGCCAAGGTTCTCTTTATTGATTGATTTTGGACGGTACCGGATCTCCATTGCTGCCTGCGGGCTTTCTGTAGTGGTGAGTGGGAGCTGCTCTCTAATTGTGGTGTGTAGGCTTCTCATTGCAGCGGCTTCTCTTGCTGTGTGCAAGCTCTAGAGCGCGCAGGCTTTGGTAGCTGTGGCACACCAGCTTAGCTGCTCCTCGGCATGTGGACGCTTTCTAGTGTGCACATGCGTGCTCAGTCGCTAGGTCATGTCCAACTCTTTGTGACCCCATGAACTGTAGCACTCCAGGCTCCTCCATCCATGCTATTTTAGGGATCAATACCATATCTGTTACATTGGTAGGCAGATTCTTAACCGCTGGACCACCAGGGGAGTCCCCCTGATCAACTTTTAATTTACGGCGCCTTCTAAGACAGAGTGAGAGTCCTGAGGGTGAATAAGATACCTGGTTCATCTTTGTAAGTATCTCTCCTCCTCCACGTTCATCATCTAGTTCAGTGGATGGATGAGGACAGTATCCACGGTTGGTCTCAAGCTTGACAACTTTACCTGGGGAGCTTTTTAAACTCCGCAGGCCGAACTGCACCCAGACCACTTTACACAGTACCTCTGTGGGTGAGACCCAGGCAGCAAAACTTTTTAAAGCTCCCTGGTTTATTCCAATGTGCAGCCAAGGCTGATGCAGCTCATGTGTCACAGTGGTCCTCAATTCTCCCTGCTTACTAGAAGCACCTGGAAAGCTTTATAAATATGCAGAGGCCTGGGCCTCATCCCCAGAGATCTGGTGTTCCTTGGCCTGGAGTAGGGATCTTATAGATATATTTTTAAAAAGCTCTCCAGACACTTTGAATGTGCAGTCAGTGTTGAGAATCACCAGCTTAGTATGTAGAATGCAGTTTGACAAATGCTTATATTGAATCCAATCACTACTTCCATCCGTACCATCTCTTCTGAGCCAGAGGACAATCAACCCAATGAGCTGCTGTGCGTGGCCTCCTATGTGCATCCCAGATGCCTCAAGCTCAATGTCCAAGAGGAAACTCAATCTCCCAACATCCCTTTCAGGCCAGTGAGGGATCTGAGCCTTTTGCTGGGACAGGGAGGTTCTGGGAGCTGGACCCAGGTTTGGGGAACTAATGTTATCCTGGGGCCACAAGCAGAGAATAAAGGGTAACTGCAGAGTTTGGGAGATGGCAGTAGGCTCGAAACTTAGAGTTCAAGGAACTGAAGAATGAAATCCAGTTGGAGTCAGAGGGTGTTGGATGGATAGGCAAAGACTCCAGAAAATGATTACAAGTGAAGGACTTTCAGCCTCATAAAGCAGGCACTTCATAAGTGCTCAATAAATGTTTAGTGAAAGAAATAAATGGTGGAGAAAGAGTCTGGAAACACCAGTGTGGAGAGGATGACAGACTTCACATGAAAAAGTTAGGGATTTCACTGGAGGTTCAGGGGCTTAGACTTTGTGCTCCCAATGCAGGGGCCCCAGGTTCAATCCCTGTCCAGGGAACTAGATCTCACATGCCACAACCAAGAGCTAACATGTTGCAACTAAATATCTTGCATGCTGCAACAAAGATCAAAGATCTTGGGTGCTGCAACTAAAGGCCTGGCACAGCCAAATAAATAAATATTTTTTTCACAAGCCAAATGCTGTTTTTATTTATTTTTTTAAGGTTGAATAGACAAATATTTTTTAAAAAGAAAGAAAAAGTTAGTGGTATTTGCTCTGCTTGGGAGTTCTCCATTTTTGTGTGCAGAAGAATCTTCTGGAAATTCTCCAACCACACTGGCCTCCTCCTATTCTCTGGTGACTTCAAGCAAATCCCTTCCTCAGGGCTGCTGTATTTGCTGTTCCCTCTGCCTGGAGCACTGTTCCAACCAGACAGTCACATGGCTCGGTATCTTCTTTCAGATCTTTACTCACTCTTCCCCTTCATACTTCCTACCCCCTATCCTGGCTTTATTCTTCTCCCTAGCACTTATGACTAACTAATATACCCTATATTTTCCATACATGTTTATTTGGTGTTTCTTCATTGGTATAGTGTGAAAGGGTTCATGGTAAAAAAAAAAAAAAAAAGAAGAAGAAGAAGAAACAGGGATTCCCTGGTGGTTCAGACGGTAAAGAGTCTGTAATACGGGAGACCCAGGTTCGATCCCTGGGTCAGGAAGATCCCCTGGAGAAGGAAATAGTAACCCACTGTAGTATTCTTGCCTGGGAAATCCCATGGACAGAGGAGCCTGGCCAACTACAGTCCATGGGTCACAAAGAGTCGGACACAACTGAGTGACTACACTCTCTTTTCAAAGTGTTCGTGACTCAGTTGTGTCCAATTCTTGGTGACTCCACGGACTATAGCCCGCCAGGTTCTTCTGTCCATGGAATTCTCCAGGTGAGAATACTATAATGGGTAGCCATGCCCTTCTCTAGGGGGCCTTCTCAACCCAGGGATTGAACCCAAGTCTCCTTCATTTCGGGCAGATTCTTTACCTTCTGAGCCACCAGGCATGCCCTACCTCTGTGCAAACGGGGATTTTTGTCTGCTTTGTTCTCTGGCATATCCAGAGCCTACAACAATGCCTGGCAGCCAGCAGGCACTCAGCAGATGAATGAACGAGTAGAGCAGCTGAAAGCACAGACACTGCCACCGGAGACGATGACCCAGCGGGCCTGGGTAGGGTCCAAGACAGTACATGTGTACCAGGCAGTTCTAAAGGAGACGACTGGAGGCCACACATGGAGTATCTGTGAGAGAAAGAACGCCTTGGGTTTTGTCTGTATACAAGTCCCTTGACATCTGGGTAGAGAGCAGGAGGCTGAGGACCAAGGGGATCAGGATCCCTGCCATCTTTCCTTGTTTCTTCCCTGGGCTGAGCCACATCTCACATCTGGTGATTTGGCAGAGGGAAGCGAGTGTGTGCGCAGAAGGCAGGGATGTGGGTGGCCAGCGCCTCGGAGGACGCCTCACCGTCAGTGCCAAACTGCACTTCTGGGCTGAGTCCCAGGTGGAGGAAGCATGGCTCATGCCGTGGGACAGAGCTGTCAGGATGCGGGAATCTGAGCTTGGCAGGGACTGAGCTGGAACCGCTCAGCGGCACTTCCTTTACCAAAGTCCTGCTTGGACAGCCAGCTTTCCGAGCGCTGGTAAATGTTTAACAATGAGCTCTGGGGGAGTAGAGGGGAGAATGCATGTGTGTCTATACAAACATAAGTTTATTATAAATTTTGCAACTCTAAAGAAAGTGTATCACATAATTTGCAAATAATAAAATATAAAAGACTCTGTTGTAAATTACACAAAGCTGATTAATTCTTCCTCAATATTTTATCGTGCTTAAAAACAGTTAACATGAGACGTATCCTCTTAGATTTTCCAGCTAACACATTGTTATCTATGAACACAATATTGTACAGCTGATCTCTAGAACTTATTCCTCCTGCATAACCGAAATCTTATACTTGATTAAAACCCCCCACCTCCCCTTCCCACCAGCTGCTGGCAGCTACAGTTCTGTGTCTGCATGACTTTACTTTAGATACCTG
Organism: Capra hircus; assembly: GCF_001704415.2. Classification (NCBI taxonomy): domain Eukaryota; kingdom Metazoa; phylum Chordata; class Mammalia; order Artiodactyla; family Bovidae; genus Capra; species Capra hircus. The sequence continues at coordinate 22,013,001 of NC_030832.1, forward strand.
GTATAAATGAGATCGTTTCCCAGGTGTCGCTAGTGGTAAAGAACCTGCATGCCAATGGAGGAGATGAAGATGAGGGATCGATTTCTGGGTCTAGAAGATCCCCCGGAGTAGAAAATGGCAACCTACTCCAGTATTCTTGCCTGGACAATTTCATGGACAGAGGAGCCTGGTGGGCTACAGTTCATGGGGTGGCAAAGAGTCAGACACAATGAGCATGCATGCACACGTGTGTGTGCGCACACACACACACACACACACACAAGTGAGATCATGGGCCATATGGCCCTAGTGGTAAAGAACCAGTCTGCCAATGCAGGAGAGGTAAGTACTCTTGCCTGGAGAATCCCATGCACAGAGAAGCCTGGAAGGCTACGGTCCATAGGGTGACAAAGAGTTGGACACGACTGAAGTGACTTAGCACGCACACGCATGAGATCATGCGGTGATTGTCCTTCTGTGACTGGTTTATTTCACTTAGCATGATGTCCTCCAGGTTTATGTGTGTTATTGCACACAGTGGCATTTGCTTCTTCTTTAAGGCTGAATGATATTCCATTATATGTATATATCGCATTTTTTTATTCATTCATCCACCGATGTACTTTTCGGTTGTTTATGCATCTTGGCTATGGTGACTAGCACTGCAGCGAAATGGGAGTGCAGATAATCTCCTTGAGATCCTGATTTCAGTTCTTTGGGAACTTAATCCATTTTTTAATCGAGTTATTAGTTATTTTCTACTAAGTTGTAAGGGTTCCTTATATATTTTGGATATTTTTCCTAAGCTACATGGTTTGTGAATATTTTCTCCCATTCCATAGGCTACCTTTTCACTCTATTGATTGTTTCCTTTACCGTGCAGTTAATTCTTTCTTTATTCATTTTATTCTATTTTATTTTATTTTGGCTGTGCATGGGTTTCTCATTGCAGTGGCTTCTCTTGTTGTCGACCACAGACTTTAGGGTACTCGGGCTTCAGCAGCTGTGGTTCCCAGGCTCTAGAGCACAGGCTTAATAGTTGCGGCACACAGGCTTAGTTGCTCCTTGGCATGTGGAATCTTCCTGGATCAGAGATTTAACCCTTGTCCCCTGAAGTGCTGTGAAGTTAATTCTTATGAAATGCTTTCGTTGAATTTTGCTGAACTCTTGTTACCTAGAGTCAACCTACAGCTACAATTCAATCATGATTTCACAATATTTTGTAGTATTCACAATGTAACCACTGTAGACACACTTTTATGTTTAGTCTGCATTATTAAAATTTGTATCGCTTTCTAAAGTCTAGACATTTAATCAAGGAAAGAAATCAATCCTTGATTTGAAGCACTGGCTGATTTCCACGGTGTGAATACTCAACAGCAGCTGATTTCAAGCTATCACTATGATGTCACTGAATGCAGAGCTGGGAGTTGGCTGCCTGTTTTGTAGTATTTTCACAATATTTCTGTGACCATAGGCTAAGCACTATATAGCACATAGGTTATAGACAGATATACATATATGTATGTACGCATTTTTATACTCCAAGAGTATAGGAAATGTAAAACTATCTGGAAGCAATGAGCTGTGAATATTTATTACCTTTAAAAATATAATTTAGTTAATCATAAGTTTATGTAACTTAATTTTCTACATTTTTTATTGAGGGACTCAGTCATGTCCAACTCTTTGCGGCCCCATGGACTGTAGTCCACCAGGCTCCTCTGCCCATGGAATTTTCCAGGCAAGAATACTGGAGTGGATAGCTGTTTCCTACTCCACAGGATCTTCCCAACCCAGGGATCAAACCCACATTCTTGTGTCTCCTGCATTGGCAGGCAGATTCTTCCCCACTTGTTCCACCTTGGAAGCCCTGGTGGCTCAAATGGTAAAGAATCCACCTGGCAATGTGGAAGACCTGGGTTTGATCCCTGGGTTGGGAAGATCCCCTGGAGAAGGGAACAGCTACCCACTCCAGCATTCTGGCCTGGAGAATTAGCAAACAGCAGGACACGACCGACACAACTGAGTGACTTTCACACATATCACTTCTTTTATTGAGGTAGCATTGGTTTATTTCACTACGTAATTTTCATGGGTACAACATGATATTTATACTTCGGTATATTGTATCACATGCTCATCAAAAGTTTAGTTTCCATCTGTAACCATACAGCGGATCCCCTATTTACCTATTTTGCCCTCCTTCTCCCCTGCCCCCTGCCCTTTCTCCTCTGGTAACCACTATTAAGTACAACTTCTTTTTTTTTAAATATTTTTTATATTATATATAATTATAACATTTTAACATTTTTAATTATACATAACACTTTATAATTATAACATATAACATTTTTATATAACTGTATAACATTTTAAAGTCTTTATTGAATGTGTTACAATATTGCTTCTGTTTTATGGTTTTGTTTACTTATTTATTTATTTATTTATTTATTTTGGTTGCAAGGCATGCAGAATCTTAGTTCCACAACCAGGGATTGAACCCAGATCTCCTGCATGTGGAAGTCTTAACCACTGGACTGCCAGGGAAGTCCCTAACTTCATTTTTTTTTTTTTTGCTCTTTATTTTTTATTTATTTTTTTTTTTACTTTACAATACTGTATTGGTTTTGCACATAACAGTCAGCTTGCAAAAGTCCTGGAAATGTCACCCTCATGTCTTGTGAGCTCCAGTGCACACTAGACAGATCAAGCACAGGGATGAAACCCCAGTTGCATTGTGAGAGGCTCCAGATCTTACTCACTTATAGGACCAACTGAGGCTCTCCTCAAAGCAGGCTAAGAGCCAGACTGCAGATTTGGGGATTGGGAAATGGTGTGGTGTGCAATATCCATACTCTTTCCATTCTATTTCTCACCCAGAGCTGGCCATTCCTAAGCCAAGATAATGGGCATGGAGTTAGGGACCCTTGGACTGGTTTCAAATATCAATGACATAAGGAAGCAGGGAGATCTTACACTACCAGAGATGTGCTGTTTCCTTCGGGGGGAGTGAAAGGAAAAGGCAATAAAACGGTTGCACACCCACGAGTTTCTTTTAGGGATTTAAAGCACCATTTTGGATGTCCCTGGTGGTCCAGCTGCAGCTGCTGAGACCTGCACGCTCTGGAGCCTGTACTCTGCAACAAGAGAGTAGCCACTGCTCGCCGCAACTAAAGTCCATGTACAGCAACAAAGATCCAGCGCAGCCAAAAATAAATAAATCAATATAAAATAAAAAATAGGAAACCATTTTGTTCTAAAACTCAGGTTTTCTCAGGTTAAGACTTCGCCTTCCAATGCAGGGGGTGCAGTCCTCTCCCTAGTCAAGGACCTAAGATCCCCAGTGGCCAAAACACCAAAACACACAACAGAAGCAATATTGTAGCAAATTCAAAAGAGACTTTTAAAATGATCCACATTCAAAAAAAAAAAATCTTTAAAAGACAACAACAACAACCAAATAGCTAAGGTGGCTTCAGATTGTGGTATCTGGAGAACAAATGATTGCTGGAGATTTGAAAGGGGAATGTCAGAAATTCAAGGATGAATGGAATGACTTTGAAAAACAGGTTTTCATCTTGCAGTCAAGACAGGAATGGTGGGCATGAAAGAGGGAGAAAGATGCACCTTAATCTGCAGAGTATCAGACCTATTCCGGTTAAAGAGAAAGGAACCAATGTACTCACTTGAAAAAGCTTAGTGGGGACTTCCCTTGTTAAGACGCTGTACTTTCTCTGCAGGAGGTGAAGGTTTGATCCTTGGTCAGAGAACTAAGATCCCACATGTGCTGTGCTTAGTCATTCAGTCGTGTCTGACTCTTTGCGACCCCATGGGCCCCAGGTCACCTGGCTGTGGGAATTCTCCAGGCAAGAATACTGGAGTGGGTTGCCATGCCCTCCTCTAGGGGACCTTCCCATCCCAGGGATTGAACCCAGGTCTCCCACAATGCAGGTGGATTCTTTACCATCTGAGATAACAGGGAAACCCCAAAATACTGGAGTAGGTAGTCTATCCCTTCTCCAGGGAAACTTCCCAACCCAGGAAATGAACCAGGATCTCCTGCATTGGTGTCAGATTCTTTACCAGCTGAAATCCCACATGCTGAGGGGCAAATAAGCCTGCTGCAGCTCTAGAGCCTTTGCACCCCAACTAGAGAGAAACCCTCATGCCCCAGCCAAAAGCCCATGGGCCATGACTAAGACCCAATGCAGTCAAATAGATAAATAAATATTTTTTAAAATAAAATTTTAAAAATGTAAAGCTAAGGAAAAGTAGGGTAGAAAGATGCACTGTTCTCCCTGGGCTTCTGAGAGTACAGCAGCTTTAGGCTGGAGAATTGTGCTGGAGGAGAGATAGGTGGGGCGGGGGGCAGAATATCCAGTTTGGACCACTATGGGAATACAAGGTGCCTTTGGAACAGAATGCATAGGCCCAAGGAATTCTAGAATAAGAAACAGCTGCATCAGGCATACTAGGGATCCTGCTGAGGATGGACAAAACCTTTCAAAAGGATGCAGGTTTAAGATTGGGACTTTAGTGAGAGCAGAGCCACGATATTTTATGGAAATATTACCTTTTAGTCAATACAAGGCGTGGAAATTCCCAGGTGGTCCAGTGGTTAGGGAGCTTCCCTGGTGGCTCAGATGGTAAAGAATCTGCCTACAATGTGAGAGACCTGGATTCAATTCCTGGGTTGAGAAGATCCCCTGGAGGAGGAAATGGCAACCCACTCCAGTATTCTTGCTTGGAGAATCCCCACGGGCAGAGGAGCCTGGCGGGCTATAGTCCATGGGGTCACAAAGAGTTGGACAAGAGTTAGCAATTAAGCACCAGTGGTTAGGACTCTGTGCTTTTACTGCTGTGGACACAGTTTCCATCCTTGATCAGGGAAATAAGAGCCTGCAAGCCAGGAGGCATGGCCAAAAAATAAAAATAAAAACGTATAAATGTGAGGGGCTCTGGTTATAAGAGAGGGCGAGGAGTATGTTTCAAGCATCCCCCCAGTGAAGTCAATCACGTGGCTGGGAGATCATTTCTCCCCAAACAATGTCCTCATTACTTTCCTATAGTGCATTTTTCCCTGATAGGATCTTTCTTTTTCCTCTGCTCTGCTTCTTGTCTGCTCCTCTAGGGTGCACAGCTGGTGAAATTCATTGAGTTCTGAAATGTTCTGTGAGTGAGTGGATCAGTGCTTATATTGTGAATTGCCAGGAAGCTCCCATTTGTCTCCAGAATGTTTGCGCTTTGGACCAGAGCAGGGATTGTAATAATCTTATTTGTCTTGTCCATTCTCTCAATCTGAGCTGTGTAGCATAGTAATCAGCAACGATAGGTAGATATTTAAACTGAAATGAATTAAAATTAAATGTAACTTAAAATTCAGTTTCTCAGTCTCATTAGCTACATTCCAAGTGCTTAATAGCATTTATGCTCAGTATATCAGTGTTTCTCCACCTTTTTTTTTCACTATTGCTTCTTCTAGGAGTCTTTTTAGGCATTTTTTCCCCCTAGTTTCCACCCCCCACCATGAAATTTTAGTCGCACAGGTATAGTATACATATATGTCATGGTCTGTGCACTTGTTGGAAAAGAATTTCCAGACAAGAGGCAGAATGAGAGGAGAACAGAGTTTATCAGAGCGGAAGACACTGTTAGAGGGCTTCTCTAGCAGCTTGGAGAGTAAAGAAGCTGCCTGCAATGTAGGAGACCTGGGTTTGATCTCTGGGTCAGGAATATCCCCTGGAGGAGGGCATGACAACCCACTCAAGTATTCTTGCCTGGAGAATTTCATGGACAGAGGAGCCTGGCAGGCTACAGTCCATAGGATCACAAACAGTCAGACACGACTCAGCAACTAACACTTTCACTTTCACACTGTTAGAACAGTGGATGGGCTCCAGGGAGAGCCAGGCCAGATATGGGTCTTTGGTCTGTTTTTATAGCCAGGCGATAGGAATGGGCTTGCCAGTCATTTGCTGATTGGGTGAGGTATATACACATTCCCTACATAGGGTGAGAGAAGAGTAAGCCAAATACATTTCCTTAGGTAGGTAGCAGGGTAGGAGGGGACAGGCCATACTACTCAGGAGGGCTTAAATATTCTGCAACAGTTACAACATGGCAGAAAGGGAGATAAGGGTCTGGCTTTTTCTGTTCCTGCATTCAAGACCCTTCTCGCTCATCTTGTTCTCTTGTCCTCAGGGCACCACAGTATCTTGTGTTTCATACATAAAAACAGCAAGATTTGTTTTGCCTCCACCTCACCCCCCACAACCAGGAACAAATGTTTGCCCCGCCGGAGGCGGTAACATCCTCATCATGCCTGGGCTGGGGCTTCCCTGGTGGCTCAGCGGTGCTGAGCAACTAAGCCCGTGCACCACAACTATTGAGCCCGTGCTCTAGAGCCTGCAAGCCACAACTGCGGAAGCCTGTGCACCCTAGAGCCCCTGCTCCACAACAAGAGAAGCCGGAGCACCGCAGCTAGAGAGTAGACCCTACTCGCCTCAACTAGAGGAAAGCCCGCACAGCAACGAAGACCCAGCACAGCCAAAATAAACAAATAAATTTTTTTTTTTTCAGAAACAAGTGTGATCAGAAGCATGTAGGGTTCCCTGAGACCTGAAAAATAAAGAATGCATGTGCTATACAAACCAGGGCCAAGATTAAGGTGAGTTACCATCTGTTCAAAATTTAAGGAGGCACTGACTCCCAGAATTGTACAACTGAAGTGTCAGCATCTGAAAGCAAGAGCTTCCTTAAATTTTGCACGCTGCATGCCTCACTTGCCTCATTCTAGTTCTGGTCCTTACATGAGCATTTCCCATTGGAAAATTAACGGAGAAAGAAATCTTATTATAGTGGGGTCAGGAGGCCAGAAGGGGGAGCTCTCACGAATGTACCTTTCAGCATCAATACAGATTCCCAACAGGAAGAGACTTACCTTACATCTCCAGCCGGAAGCGATGCTACTTTACTACCACCAGCAGGAGGAAGAGAGATCTTCTCCTTACCTGGCAACAGCTCAGCCAATGAGAGACTGTCACATATCAGCCAATGGCAAGCCACTATATTCCAGTTCCCAGCTTCCTGCAGTGGACATAACAGCCCCTCCCAACTTCCCTTCCTCCTCTATAAGAGAGTGTCCCCTCCTTTTCAAATTTCATTTGATTAATTTATTTTTGGCCGGGTTGGATTTTCGTTGCTGAGTGTGGGTTTTCTCTAGTTGTGGTGAGCTGGGGCTCCTCTCCAGCTGCGGTGCTCGAGCTTCTCATTGCAGTGGCTTCTCTTGTTGCAGAGCACGGGCTCCAGTGTGCTTTGGCTTCAGTAGTGGCAACGCGGGGCAGCATGTGGAATCCTCCTGGACTAAGAATCAAACCCGTGTTCCCTGCATTGGCAGGCTGATTCTTAATCACTGGGCCACCAGGGAAGTCCGAGTTTCCCCTCCTTTGCGTTACAAAGCTTGCGTGTGGTTTGCCATAGTCCTAAATTGCAAATCTTTGCTATTCCCAAGTAAACTTGTTTTGCTGGTAAAATAAGTGATTGTTTTCTTGTTTTAGGTTAACACAATCATCACAGAAATTTCTATCAGATTAGAATTTTAGAAAAGTAGAACCAAGAGAGATAGAGGAAAGAAAGTCAGAATATTTTATATTAATGCATGTATATAGAATCTAGAAAGGTGGTACTGATGAACCTATCTGCAGGGCAGCAATGGACACACAGACATAGAGAACAGACTTGCGGGCACAGTGGGGGAAGGAGAGGGTGGGATGAATTGAGAGAATAGCACGGAAACATACTCTGTGCATGGTAAGTCACTTCAGTCTTGTCCGACTCCTTGTGACCCTGTGGACTGTAGCCACCAGTCTCCTCTGTCCATGAGATTCTCCAGGCAAGAATACTGGAGTGGCTCTGGCATAAATCACAGCAAGATCCTCTTTGACCCACCTCCCAGAGTAATGGAAATAAAACCAAAAATAAACAGTTGGGACCTAATTAAACTTAAAAGCTTTTGCACAATGAAGGAAACTATAAGTAAGGTAAAAAGGCAACCTTCAGAATGAGAAAAAAATAATAGCAAACAAAACAACTGACTAAGAATTAAGCTCCAAATATATACAAGCAGCTCATGCAACTCAATACCAGGAAGACATACAAGCCAATCAAAAAGTGGGCCAAAGAACTAAATAGACATCTCTCCAAAGAAGTCATAGAGATGGCTAACAAACACATGAAAAGATGCTCAACATCACTCATTATCAGAGAAATGCAAATCAAAACCACGATGAGGTATCATCTCACACAGGTCAGAATCACTGCCATCAAAAAGTCTACAAACAATAAATGCTGGCGAGGGTGTGGAGAAAAGGGAACCCCCTTACACTGTTGATGGGAATGGAAACTGGTACAGCCACTATGGAAAACGGTGTGGAGAGTCCTTAAAAAACTGGAAATAGAACTGCCATATATGCAGAGTACATCATGAGAAATGCTGGGCTGGAGGAAGCACAAGCTGGAATCAAGATTGCCCAGAGAAATATCAATAACCTCAGATATGCAGATGACACCACCCTCATGGCAGAAAGTGAAGAAGAACTAGAGCCTCTTGATGAAAGTTAAAGAGGAGAGTGAAAAAATTGGCTTAAAGCTCAGCATTCAGAAAACTAAGATCATGGCATCTGGTCCCATCACTTCATGGGAAATAGATGGGGAAACAGTGGAAACAGTGGCAGACTTTATTTTTTATTTTTATGGGCTTCAAAATCAGATGGTGATTGCAGCCATGAAATGAAAAGATGCTTACTCCTTGGAAGGAAAGTTATGACCAACCTAGAGAGCATATTAAAAGGCAGAGACATTACTCTGTCAGCAAAGGTCCATCTAGTCAAGGCCATGGTTTTTCCTGTGGTCATGTATGGATGTTAGAGTTGGACTATAAAGAAAGCTGAGCCCCGAAGAACTGATGCTTTTGAACTGTGGTGTTGGAGAAGACTCTTGAGAGTCCCTTGGACTGCAAGGAGATCCAACCAGTCCATCCTAAAAGAGACCAGTCCTGGGTGTTCATTTGTGGGACTGATATTGAAGCTGAAACTTCAATACTTTGGCCACCTGATACAAAGAGCTGACTCATTTGAAAAGACCCTGATGCTGGGAAAAATTGCAGGCAGGAGGAGAAGGGGACGACAGAGGATAAGAAGATTGGAGGGCATCACCGACTCAATGGACATGGGTTTGGGTGGACTCCAGGAGTTGGTGATGGACAGGGAGGCCTGGCGTTCTCTGGTTCATGGGGTGGCAAAGAGTCGGACACAACTGAACGACTGAACTGAACTGAATGACCCAGAAATCCCACTGGTGGGCATACACAGCAAGAAAACCAGAATTGAAAGAGACACATGTAGCCCAATGTTCTTTGCAGCAGTGTTTACAATAGCTAGGACATGGAAGTAACCTAGATGTCCATTGGCAGACAAATGGATAAGGAAGTTGTGGTACATATACACAGTGGAATACTACTCAGCTATTAAAAAAAAAGAATGCATTTGAGTCAGTTCTAATGAGGTGGATGAAACTGGAGACTATTATACAGCATGAAGTAAGTCAGAAAGAGCAACACCAATGCAGTATCTTAATGCATATATATGAAATTTAGAAAAATGGTAATGATGATCCTATATGTAGGGTAGCAAAAGAGACACAGATGTAAAGAAAAAATTTTTGAACTATGCCGGAGAAGGTGAGGGTGGGATGCTTTGAGAGAATAGCATTGAAACATGTATATTATCATATCTAAAATAGATGACCACTGCTAGTCCGGTACATGAAGCAGGGCATTCAAAGCCAGTGCTCTGGGGTAACCCAGAGGGATGGGGTGGGGAGGAAGGAGGGAGGAGGGGCTTCAGGATGGGGGACACATGTGCACCCCTGGCTGATTCATGTTGGTGTATGGCAAAAACCACCACAATATTGCAAAGTAATTATCCTCCCATTAAAATTAATTTATTAATTTAAAAACAAAAGGCATACTGGAGTGGGTTGCCATGCCCTCCTCCAGGGGATTTTCCCAACCCAGGGATCGAACCTGCGTCTCTTATGTCTCCTGCATTGGCAGATGGGTTCTTTACCACTAACACCACCAGGAAGCCCAACATATACATTGCTGCTGCTGCTGCTGCTGCCAAGTCACTTGAGTAGTGTCCGACTCTATGCGACCCCATAGATGGCAGCCCACCAGGCTCCCCCGTCCCTGGGATTCTCCAGGCAAGAACACTGGAGTGGGTTGCCATTTCCTTCTCCAATGCATGAAAGTGAAAAGTGAAAGTCGAATCGCTCAGTCGTGTCCAACTCTTCACGACCCCATGAACTGCAGCCTACCAGGCCCCTCTGTCCATGGGATTTTCCAGGCAAGAGTACTGGAGTGGGTGCCATTGCCTTCTCCTAACGTATACATTACTACATGTAAAATAGATAGAAAGTGGGAATTTTCTGTGTGACACAGGGAGCTCAACCCACTGCCCTGTGAAAACCTAGAGGGATGGGATGGGGAGAGAGACAGGAGGGGGGTTCAGGAGAGAGGGGACATTTCTGTATACCTGTGGCTGACTCGATGTATGGCAGAAACCAACACAATATTGTAAAGCAACTATCCTGCAATTTTTTGAAAAAAGGAAAGAGAGAGAGAGACTTTGGAGAAAATCTGTTTGGAAGAGCTGTAGTTTGCTTAGTGCATGAGCCTGTCCAGGATGTAGGTGAATTGGTCTCAACTCCAACTGCCCATTAGAATCATCTGATAACTTTTCAAAATCCTGATGCCTTGGACCTAACCCGAGGCCAATTAAGTCCAAATCTTTAGAAATAGGGCTTCTCAAGCTTCCAGATTATTCCAGTGTGCAATCTGGCCTGAGAGTCTCCGCTGTGAGTGCAGAAGAATTCAAGCTCCAGTCAGTGAACCTTGTTGGGGGGGTGGGGTGGAGACTGGGTGGGTACCCTGCTGCTTCTTAAAGCAGAAAAAATAGGAAAGGAGCTTTAATTGCACTGTAGAAACAAGGGATTAAGTGGATAAAGGAAGGCTTGGAGTGTGAAGAATGCAGAGTAGTGGCATGTCTAGGGATTCTGTCATGAGTGGTGCATGGTTTGGACTTTGTTTAGGATGTTAACACTCTCTGGGAGGCCTGACTGGACACTCTAACTGAACACCATTGAAATGATAATTAACCGAGAGGCTCCCTGATCCAGTAAAGAATGTGGCCTTGAGGTTAATTTATTAACTTCCTTTCTGACATTTTTTCAGCAGCTTCTGGAGCCAGTGCCAAAGAGATGTTTGGAAAGGACTCTTGTTAAAATCAGTGGTCATTTTCCATTGGTCCCAGATGAATAGCTGAGAGAAATTTTCATGGCTGGAGTCATGAGCGTTATCTCCTCTGTTAAGGAGGCAAAGAAACACCAGTCTTAAGTTGTCCACAGTCTGGGTGGCAAACTGCGTTTAAAAGAGAACAAACTGTGGAGGGGATATTTGAACTCAAAGTTCCACCCACCCTCATCTTCATCCCAGACCCACTTCAAACACACACACACACACACACACACACACACACACACACACACACCTAAAGAAGATTCGTTTTATGCATTAAGACCTGGGTAGAGCAAGACCCAGGGTGTTGGGGGTGGTGTGTGTGTGTGTGTGTGTGTGTGTGTGTTAGCATCATGCAGAGAGAGCTGTTTGTCTTTTCCCTTTGGATTCTTATTTACAGATTACAATCTTGGTTTATTTCTCTCTGATCCCAGGTCACTATGGGGTTGCAAAGGGTCTGAGAATCAAAAGGGTTCCAGAGTGGTTTGGGGGAAAAGGAAGATTGAAGTAGGTCATTTCGGCTTTACCATTCCAGACAAGGCATGTGTTCAAGACACGTGCCCACCAGCATAACTCAACATGGGGATGACCCTGGAGTCTTTGACCGGAGCTGTCATTGGGCTTCCCTGGTGGCTCAGCTGGTAAATAATCTGTCTGCAATGCAGGAGACCTGGGTTCGAGCCCTAGCTTGGGAAGATCCCCTGGAGAAGGGAACAGCTGCCCACTCCAGTAGTCTAGCCTGGAGAATTCCATGGGGTCGCAAAGAGTCAGACACGACTGAGCAACTTTCACATCATTGTAACAATAACTATTCGCTCTGGCATTTTCCTCTAGGAAGTTGTGAGGTTAATGTAGCACTATAGTCAAGAATTTAGGTGAAGGTTTATTTCTCAGCTTTCTCTTAATTATCTCCCCAGATACAGAACCCACAGATATCAGTGGCCTCATATGCCTTAAGCTTGGAAGGAATTGTTAAGGACATTTACCCCCACGCCTGCTCCCCCTAGATTTCATCCACCCCCATCACCTAACCCAAAACCTTAAATCATCCGAGACTCCTCCCTTTCTATCAGATGCTTTAAGATATCTTGGTTATTATTTCCTAAGTACCTCTCACTTCTCTGCTTTTTTCTGGCATCTCACTTAATGCCATACTACTTTGAGCTCCCATGAGTTCTGTTCTATACTCACCGAAGTCTGTTTCATTTATTATTTGAAAAGCATTTTTAATTGCACAAAGCATGAATATATTATCATTTTTAAAATATAAACAATACAGATAATCAAAAATTCAAGATTTAACCATGGTAACCAGCTGGGAGTGTTTTTCTTTGCATATCTACACAGAAAAAAAAATTTTTTTTTTACTATTTTTGTATGATTTAAAAAAATAATAAATGGTACCATAAACAGTTTTGTTATTCCCTTTTTCCACTTGATATGTCTTGGAGATTTGCCATGTCAGTATATTCAGAACTACCTTATTTGGGCTGCTACATGGCGTGACAGGCTCCCTCTAAGATGACCTGTTTCCTTGTATTCACATCCTCTTATAACCTCCTCTGTGGATATGCCATATTTTATGTAACAGTGCAGCTTATCATATTTTTTTTAGCAGGGATACGATTCAAATCAATCACTTAAGCTTCTTCCAGAAATACTTTTTTAACAGAAATCTGATCGTGTTACTCATCTGCTTCAAAATTTCAGCGTGACATAATTAAGGAAGTTCTAGGAAGATGACCCACTGGGTGAATATCCCCAATCCCTCCCCTTTGTGGTCTGTTTTTGGAGCAATATAAATATCAAAATAAGAGCTCTGATGGAAACTGCAAGGTATGTGAGGTTAGCACTTGTTCTGAGAGTTCCAGAGGAGGGACAGCGTGGGGCTTCCTTCTTGGGCTGAAACAAAGATTTTATGGCTTTGTGAGAAAAGATGTATGGTAGACACTGGGGTTCTCTTGGATGTCCTTAGTGGGGATTGTTCCATCTCGCTGACCCCAGGAGACAGAAATGAAAATATCCAATTCACCTGACTTGATCTCAGAGTGGTTAAAAAAAAAATCTGTCCCCTTCTCAAACTCAGAGGTATGAGAGTCTAGCCACCACCTCCTCCATCCCCAGTGTGGAGGAAAGAACATTTATGAGTTCATTTCCCACCAATACACAAAAAGCAAAGCTATTTTTAAATGATAGAAATCATTTACCAAAAACTGATAGCATGTATAATATGAGCTAAAGTCATTTCTGTCAAAGTTATCGTTCTCAACATTGCTTGGAAGACCTTAACTAATGCAATACATTACTTAGTATTATTAAGTAATCCACACAAAACCTGGGAGAAAAGAGACAAAAATTACTTTATATTCATATGACGTAATTGCATATTCAGGAAATCCAAAAGATTCAGCCAAAGCTATTTGAAATGATGAAACTTTGGGGAGCTTCCCTGGTGGCTCAGTGGTAAAGAATCCACCTGCCAATGCAGCGGACGCAGGTTTGATCCCTGATCCGGGAAGATCCCCTGTGCCTCAGAGCAACTAAGCCCATGTGCCACAACTATTGTGCCTGGGCCCTCGAGCCTGGGCCCTACAACAAGAGAAGCCACCACAGTGAGAAGTCCTCACACAGAGACTAGAGCATTCCACAATTAGGGGAAAACCCTCAGAGCAGCAAAGACCCAGCACAGCCAAAAATAAAATTAACCAAAAAAATTAAACTTTGGTAAGGTGATTGCCAGGACAAATATCAATAACCTCAGATATGCAGATGACACAACCCTTATGGCAGAAAGTGAAAAGGAACTAAAAAGCCTCTTGATGAAAGCGAAAGAGGAGAGTGAAAAAGTTGGCTTAAAGCTCAGCATTGAGAAAACTAAGATCATGGCTTCTGGTCCCATCACTTCATGGGAAATAGATGGGGAAACAGTGGAAACAGTGTCAGACTTTAGTTTGGGGGGCTCCAAATCACTGCAGATGGTGACTGCAGCCATGAAATTAAAAGATGCTTACTCCTTGGAAGGAAAGTTATGACCAACCTAGAGAGCATATTCAAAAGCAGAGACATCACTTTGCCAACAAAGGTCCATCTAGTCAAGGCTATTGTTTTTCCAGTGGTCATGTATGGATGTGAGAGTTGGACGGAGAAGAAAGCTGTTGCTGCTGCTACTGCTGCTAAGTCACTTCAGTCGTGTCCCACTCTGTGCGACCCCATAGATGGCAGCCCAACAGGCTCCGCCGTCCCTGGGATTCTCCAGGCAAGAACACTGGAGTGGGGTGCCATTGCCTTCTCTGGAAGAAAGCTGAGCACCGAAGAACTGATGCTTTTGAACTCTGGTGTTGGAGAAGACTCTTGAGAGTCTCTTGGACTGCAAGGAGACCCAACCAGTCCATTCTAAAGGAGATCAGTCCTGGGTGTTCTTGGGAAGGAATGATGCTAAAGCTGAAACTCCAATACTTTGGCCACCTGATGGGAAGAGTTGACTCATTGGAAAAGACTCTGATGCTGAGAGGGATTGGGGGCAGGAGGAGAAGGGGATGACAGAGGATGAGATGGCTGGATGGCATCACCGACTCGATGGATGTGAGTTTGAGTGAACTCCAGGAGTTGGTGATGGACAGGGAGGCCTGGTGTGCTGCAATTCATTGGGTCACAAAGAGTCGGACACGACTGAGTGACTGAACTGAACTGAACTGAAGGTGAGTGATAGTAGTTAAGAATACAGAAGTAAATACAGACTTCCTTGGCTGTCCTGTGATTAAGACTCTGCTTCCACTGCACGGGGCAAGAGTTTGATTCCCAGTCAGGAAACGAAGATCTCACACACCATATGGGTGAGGGCAAATAAATAAATATATATATAAAATTTTCTTCATGCCAGCAATAAAGAGTAAGACATGAAAATCATCTCAACTGTGGTGGATAGAATAACACCCTCCCCCAAAGGTATCCACAAAGTAATCTTCAAAACCTGTGAAAGTGAAAAGTGAAAGTCACTCAGTCGAGGCCAACTCTTTGTGACCCCATGGACTCACGAAGAGTCCATGGAATTCGCCAGGCCAGAATACTGGAGTGGGTAGCCGTTCCCTTCTCCAGGGCATCTTCCCAACCCAGGGATCAAACCCAGGTAGCCAGCATTGCAGGCAGATTCTTTACCAGCTGAGCCACAAAGGCAGATTCTTTACCAACTGAGCTATGAGGGAAGCCCTAAAACCTGTGAATGTATTGCATTAAATGACAGAAGGAATATTGCAGATGTGATTAAATTAAATTAACGTGACTATGAATAAATTGTCCCTGCTGCTGCTGCTAAGTCACTTAAGTCATGTCCGACTCTGTGTGACCCCATAGACGGCAGCCCACCAGGCTCCACCACCCCTGGGATTCTCCAGGCAAGAACACTGGAGTGGGCTGCCACTTCCTTCTGCAATGCATAAAAGTTAAAAGTGAAAGTGAAGTCGCTCAGTCATGTCCACCTCTTGGTGACCCCATGGACTGCAGCCCACCAGGCTCCTAAGTCCATGGGATTTTCCAGGCAAGAGTACTGGAGTGGGATGCCATTGCCTTCTCCGAAATTGTCCCTAGAAGGTGCATCATCGACATGAAGAGACCTAAATTCTCATTAAAAAGTATAAAAAAGACCTGAATAGCTGAAGAGAAATATTCCATTCCTGAATAGGAAAGCTTGGTATTTTGAAATGTCCATCCTCCACAAACTAACATGTAACTTTAAGAGACTTGCAATCAGGACTGTCAATCTTTCACAAACTAATATGTAACTTTGAGTTGAAATCAGAATTTTAGGGGGAAGATAAGGGAAGTGAGTGGTTTAAATTATTTTAAATTTTCAATGGAAAATATAAGAATCTGAGAATAGCTCCCAAAATAAAGAAAAAGCATGGAGTGGTGGGATTTAACTTCAGTTCAGTTCAGTCACTCATTCATATCCAACTCTTTGCCACCCCATAAATCGCAGCACGCCAGACCTCCCTGTCCATCACCAACTCCCGGAGTTCACCCAAACTCATGTCCATTGAGTCGGTGATGCCATCCAGCCATCTCATCCTCTGTCTTCCCCCTCTCTTCCTGCCTCCAATCCCTCCCAGCATCAGAGTCTTTTCCAATGAGTCAACTCTTCCCATCAGGTGGCCAAAGTATTGGAATTTCAGCTTCAGCATCAGTCCTTCCAATTAACACCCAGGACTGGTCTCCTTTAGGATGGACTGGTTGGATCTCCTTGCAGTCCAAGGGACTCGCAAGAGTCTTCTCCAACACCACAGTTCAAAAGCATCAATTCTTTGGCACTCAGCATTCTCCACCATCCAGCTCTCACATCCATACATGACTACTGGGAAACCATAGCCTTGACTAGACAGACCTTTGTTGGCAAAGTAATGTCTCTGCTTTTGAATATGCTATCTAGGTTGGTCATAACTTTCCTTCCAAAGAGTAAGCATCTTTTAGTTTCATGGCTGCAATCACCATCTGCAGTGATTTTGGAGCCCCCAAAAATAAACTCTGACACTGTTTTCACTGTTTCCCCATCTATTTCCCATGAAGTGATGGGACCAGATGCCATGATCTTAGTTTTCTGAATGCTGAACTTTCAGCCAACTTTTTCCCTCTCCTCTTTCACTTTCATCAAGAGGCTTGTTAGTTCCTCTTCACTTTCTGCCCTAAAGGTGGTGTCATCTGCCTATCTGAGGTTATTGATATTTCTCCCAGCAATCTTGATTCCAGCTTGTGCTTCTTCCAGCCCAGCAGGTGCTTCTTCCATCCCAGCATTTCTCCTGATGTACTCTGCATAGAAGTTAAATAAGCAGGGTGACAATATACAGCCTTGATGTACTCCTTTTCCTATTTGGAACCAGTCTCTTGTTCCATGTCCAGTTCTAACTGTTGCTTCCTGACCTGCATATAGGTTTCTCAAGAGGCTGGTCAGGTGGTTTGGTATTTTCCCATCTCTTGCAGAATTTTCCACAGTTTATTGTGATCCACACAGTCAACGGCTTTTGCATAGTTAATAAAGCAGAAATAGATGTTTTTCTGCAACTCTTTTGCTTTTTTGATGATCCAGCGGATGTTGGCAATTTGATCTCTGGTTCCTCTGCCTTTTCTAAAACCAACTTGAACATCTGGAAGTTCACAGTTCACATATTCCTGAAGACTGACTTGGAGAATTTTGAGCATTACTTTACTAGCATGTGAGATGAGTGCAATTGTGCGGTAGTTTGAGCATTCTTTGGCATTGCCTTTCTTTGTGATTGGAATGAAAATTGACCTTTTCCAGTCCTGTGGCCACTGCTGATCTTCCCAATTGCTGGCATATCGAGTGTAGCACTTTCACAGCATCATCTTTCAGGATTTGAAATAGCTCCACTGGAATTCCACCACCTCCACTAGCTTTGTTCATAGTGATGCTTTCTAAGGCCCACTTGACTTCACATTCCAGGATAACTGGCTCTAGGTGAGTGATCACACCATCATGATTATCCAGGTCATGAAGATCTTTTTTGTACAGTTCTCCTGTGTATTCTTGCCACCTCTTCTGAATATTTTCTGCTTCTGTTAGGTCCATACAATTTCTGTCCTTGATTGAGCCCATCTTTGCATGAAATGTTCCCTTGGTATCTCTAATTTTCTTGAAGAGATCTCTAGTCTTTCCCATTCTGTTTTTCCCTCTATTTCTTTGCATTGATTGCTGAGGAAGGCTTTCTTATTTCTCCTTGCTATTCTTTGTACCTCTGCATTCAAATGGGAATATCTTTCCTTTTCTCCTTTGCTTTTTGAGTCTCTTCTTTTCACAGCTATTTGTAAGGCCTCCTCAGACAGCCATTTTGCTTACCAGATACTAAAATTTAACTTACCAGATACTAAAATTTATAAGAAAGTTATTGAAAGCAAAATAGCACCATATGCTATATCAGGAGACAAATAGAGTTTTGATATTACACTACAGTTATAAAAGATGCTACCCTTGGGAGAGTGGGGTGAAGGATACATGGGACTCTTTGTACCATTTCATGACTTTGTGTTAGTCTCTGAATGTTTCCAAATAAAAAGTTTTTAAAAAAATGATATTCTGAAGATAAAAGGGAACCTTTGTAAAACATATGGATGTGTGTGTGTGTTAGTCACTCAATTGTGCCTGACTCTTCGCCACCCCATGGACTGCAGCCCACTAGGCTCCTCTGTCCATGGAATTCTCCAGGCAAGAATACTGGAGTGGGTTGCCATTTCCTTCTCCAAAACAAATGGATAAAGATGAACAATTACTAATATTCAAAGAGCTTTCACCAAATGATAAGAAAAAAGATAACTGAATAGAGAAATGAGCAGGCAATTCACATACGGGAATGTACAAATTGTCAATAAACACAGTAAGACGTTCAATGTCTATAGAAGTCAGGGAAATGCAAATTAAACCATTGCAGCATGTTTTTCACTCATTATATTTACCAAAATTTGCAAGTGGAAGAATGATGATGTCCAGTTCCAGCTGAAAGCATTGAGGAATAGGAATTCTACAACCAATTTAAAAAGTAATCTGGACATATCAATTAAAAATGCAAACTTCCACTGACCTAGATATCCAGCCTTTGAGAATCTATTTTACTGAAATGAAAGTCCCAATATACCCAGGCTCATCTCAAGGATACTGCAATATTTTTGTAGTTGCTGAAAATGAAAAACAACTTGTCAACTGGCAATAGAATATTTGAATGAATAAATGAGTGAAGCCTCACTCATCTGGAGGGATGTCCATATGTTGTTAAGGGAAAAAAACAAGGTACAGAATAATAAGTACAGTCGGCCTTCTGAAGCCTTTCCCTCTGCATTGGCAGATTCAACCAAACTTGAATTAAAGACATTTGGGGAAAGAAATTTTCAGAAAGTACCAAAAAGCAAAACTTGAATTTTCCTCCCACAAGCAACTATTTACATAGCATTTACAGTGTATTGGTAACATTAGTAATCTAGAGGTGATATAAAGTATAAAGGAGAATGTGCATAGGTTATATGCAAAAACTACACTATTTTATATAAGGGACGAGCATCTTTGGCTTTTGCCATCCACAGGAATCCTGAAACCAATCTACCATGCCAAGGGACAACTCTGGATCTCTTTTTGCAATTCAGGTGAGCTCAAACAAGCAAAGGAATCAACCCTCAATAAGAGAAAGATATGTCAGGATACCCTCCCGTTTACTTGCCCTGGCTACTACCAAAATGAGAGAGGACAGAAATTGTGACCTTTTTTCTCCTTTTTTGTCCAGTTGCTAAGTCATGTCCAACAGTTTGCAACCCCATGGACTCTAGCTTTTCTTCCAAGGAGCAAGTATCTTTTAATTTCATGGCTGCAGTCACCATCTGCCATGATTTTGGAGCCCAAGAAAATGAAGTCTGTCACTGTTCCCACTTTTCCCCCATCTATTTGCCATGAAGTGATGGGACTGGATGACGTGACCTTAATTTTTTGAATGTTGAATTTTAAGCCAGCTTTTTCACTCTCCTCTTTCATCATCGTCAAGAGGTTCTTTAGTTCCTTTTCACTTTCTGCCATTAGAATGTTAACATTTGCATATCTGAGGTTGTCAATATTTCTCCTGGTAATCTTGGAGAAGGAAATGGCAACCTGCTCCAATATTTTTGCCTGGAAAATTCTGTGGACAGAGGAGCCTGGCAGGCTACAGTTCATGGGTTCTCGAAGAGGTGAACATGACTGAGCAAATGGGCAATCTTGATTTCACCTTGTGAGTCATTCAGCCCAGTGTTTCTCATGATGTACTCTGCACGTAAGTTAAATAGGTAGGTTGACAATATACAGCCTTGATGTACTCTTTTCCCAATTTTGAACCAGTATTGTTTAATGTCCAGTTCGGTAACTTCTTGGCCTGCATGCAGGTTTCTCAGGAGACATGTAAGGTGGTCTGGTGTTTCCATCTCTTTAAGAATTTTCCAGAGTCTGCTGTGATCCACACAGTCAAAGGCTTTAGCGTAGTCAATGAAGCAGAAGTAGATGTCTTTTGGAGTTCCCTTGCTTTTTCTATGATCCAACATATGTTGGAAATTTGATCTCTGTTTCCTCTGACTTTTCTAAATCCAGCTTGTACATTTAGAAGTTCAAAGTTCACACACTGTTTAGGCCTTGCTTGAAGGATTTTGAGCATTACCTTGTTAGCATGTGAGATGAACGCAATTATACTGTAGTTTGAACATTTCTTTGGCATTGCCTTACTTTGGAACTGGAATGAAAACTGACCTTTTCCAGTCCTGGGACAACTGCTGAGTTTTCAAAATTTGCTGACATATTGAGTGTAGCATTTTCACAGCATCATTTTTTAGGATTTGAAATGGCTCAACTGGAATTCCATCATCTCCACTAGCTTTGTTCGCAGTGATGTTTCCTAAGGCCCACGTGACTTCACATTCCAGGATGTCTGGCTCTAGGTGAGTGATCACACCATAGTGATTATCTGGGTCATAAGACCTTTTTCGTACAGTTCTTCTGTGCATTCGTGCCACCTCTTCTTAATATCTTCTGCTTCTGTTAGATCCTTGCCATTTCTGTTCTTTATTGTCCCCATCTTTGCATGAAACATTCCCTTGATAGCTCCAATTTTCTTAAAGATATCTCCAGTCTTTCCCATTCTATTGTTTTCCTCTGTTTCTCTGCATTGTTCACTTAAGAAGGCGTTCTTATCTCTCCTTGCTATTGTCTGGAACTCTGCATGCAGTTGGGTATATCCTTTTCTCCTTTGCCTTTCACTTCTGTTTTTACCTTCACCATTGTAAGGCTTCCTCAGACAGCCACTTTGCCTTCTTGCATTTGTTTTTCTTGGGGATGGTTTTGGTCACCACCTGCTGTGCAGCATTATGAACCTCTGTCCATAGACCTTCAGGCACTCTGTCCACCAGATCTAATCCCTTGAATCAACCCTTGTATTCTACTGAAATTGTCTGTGTCTATATGTGTGTGCATATGTCTTGTGTCACTCTTCAACTGTGCTTGACTGCCATACAAAAGGTTTTTAATGCTTGCTGGATGAACTTAAGTTAATCAAATTAGTTTTTTAGGGACTTTCCTGGCAGTCCGCTGGTTAAGACTCTCATGCTTCCAATGCAGGGGGCATGGGTTTGATCCTTCACTGGGGAACTAGGATCCCTTATGCTGTGTAGCCTAGCCAAAAAATTTTTAAAATAAAAAACATTTTTTAAAAATTTAGTGTTTTATAATGTCTGTGCTTTTTGACCTAACAAGAGTACCACTCAAACTATGTTTTAATGATTTGTGTTTTCAATGGGCTATTGTGGGTGCAACATTTTATAAATATGCTAATACAGTCTGATGGAATATTTTGTTAAAAGTTTGAGACAGTTGCAATGACAACTTTCCAACAGTTAAAATTCATTTTTAGTTTGGGTTAAATACCTGAATCAGCTCAGTTCAGTCGCTTAGTGGTGTCTGACTCTTTGTAACCCCAGGGACTGCAGCACCCCAGGCCTCCCTGTCCATCACAAACTCCCGGAGTTTGCTCAGACTCACGTCCATCGAGTCGGTGATGCCATTCAACCATCTCATCCTCTATCATCCCCTTCTCCTCCTGCCTTCAATCTTTCCCAGCATCAGGGTCTTTTCTAATGAGTCACTTCTTTGCATCAGGTGGTCAAA
The DNA here is from genome assembly GCF_001704415.2 of Capra hircus. NCBI lineage: Eukaryota > Metazoa > Chordata > Mammalia > Artiodactyla > Bovidae > Capra > Capra hircus. Next base: position 22,035,008 of record NC_030832.1, read on the forward strand.
GTGTTGGAGCTTCAGCATCAGTCCTTCCAATGAATATTCAGGACTGATTTCCTTCAGGATTGACTGGTTTGATTTCCTGTGATCCTGAACGGGGAATACAAATAGAAAAGAAGTAATTCAACTTCTTTTTCTTTCTCCCAAAAGATGTGTAGGATCAGTCTTGAGCCTATTAGGACTTGCATCCATTCCCAGACATTCCCCTCCTCTGCTCTGTGTTGCAGAAGAGACTGGTCCCTGAAACCTGCATCTCCAGGCTCTTGTCCCACCTGGCTGCCAGCTGAGCTCAGCTCATAATGTCTAGC